>NW_004444024.1:11149566-11156133 GCF_000243295.1 Trichechus manatus latirostris | reverse complement strand
ATTATGGAGATTAGACCTTTGTCTGACTTGTACTGTCCCAAAATATTTTCCCAGTCTGTAGGTTCTCTTATAATAACTAGATGTTTAACAATTTACTATATACCAGGTATTGTACTAACCCAAAAAAGGCAAACTCGTTGCCATCGAGTCAATTCTGACCCATACTGACCCTAGAGAACAGAGTAGAACTGCCCCATAGTGTTTCCAGGGAGCAACTGGTGGATTTGAACTACTGACCTTTTGGTTAGCAGCTGTATAACCTAACCACTGGGCCACATGGAGATATAAAGATGTATAAGACAGAGTTCCTGTCTTCAAAGAGCTCACAATCTAATGAGGGAGACAAACATGCACACAAATATGTTATAGTCCCCTAAATATAAAGATGGAAGTACGTACAAGATAAAGGAGTAGCACAGTGAAACAACTGATTTATTCTCTAGGGATAATGGTGGTGGTCGAGGTTTCTGGATAAACTGGGTTTTGATTGGGCATGGCAGAGGGATTAAGAGGATAAAAGAGAGATTAGGGGGCTGGGCCTTTCACCACTTAGAAACAGTGCCTATCCCCTAACTAATAATTAATTAGGTTTAATCCTCCAGACTAAAAATTAGAGTGAATGTTTATGCCTAGCATAGACATATCTAATAATCTATGCAAAAATTTTCATTAGCCATCAGCCTTAGGTGATGCTGCTCACATCCCCTGGAACATCTCAAGACTATGTAGGAGGTCAGAGAGTTATTCCATCAGAACTCATACTGCACACAGAGCAGTGCAGAATTCTCAGTGCCCTAGCAGGCATTATTGAGGACACTTTTTAAATTGACAGATATTGAATGAATGACCTGAAATTATTTAAATAATTATGTTCTCTTCCTTAATGAAACCACATTTATTTACAGTTTTTTTGCACCTGAACTTTGCTATTTTAAGGTACCACCCAATGGAATGCAGAATACTTACTCTGAAGGAAAAAGGGGGGAATATATATATTCCTCTGTCTCTTCTCTCTTATAGACTTATCGAGTCAGTAACGTATGGCCAAATTTTGCTTCTATTAAAGCAAATTAAAAAAAAAAAAAAAAAGGCATTGGGTAAAGAACAAGTCCTAAAAATTCTACAAATGTTTGAGGCATTCACTTGAAATGTCAAAAACACCAAACACTCATACATTTAAGAATTCACAGGGCTGTTATTTACTCAAAGTAATTACCTGTAAAGTCAGTAAAGTTTAACATTTTTAGTGGAAAGCTACTAAGAATCAGAACCTCATTGTGTGACAGCTTATCCAAAGGATGATATTTGCTCAAGAGAGACCTTGTTTGAGAATATTTATTGCTGCTCTTTCAGCGGTATTTATCACATTTAAATATGGCACAAAAATTACATTTAGCTTTATTTTGAGGCTACTGTTACAATGTGGGAGCCCTGGTGGTGCAGTGGTTAAGCGTTCACCAGCTAACCGAAAGGTGGGCAGTTTGAATCCACCAGCCAGTCCTTAGAAACCCTAGGGGGCGGTTCTACTCTGTCCTATAGGGTCGCTATGAGTAGGAATTGACTCAGCGGCAATGGGTTTGTTTTTTTGTTTTGTTTTGTTACAATGTGAGTAGTATCCTTTTTTGCCTTCATTTGGCATATGAGAATTTGAATGTTTTATGTAATTTTGTACTTATTAAACTGTTTTCTTGATTTAGTTCATTTTCAGAACTTCTAGGACATTTGTAGAGAGCTTAACACATGGTCTCAGGGTATTACTGTATTTCCTTCACAAATAACACACACATGTAAATAATAGTCCACACATATAATGCAAGGAATAGCACACTTAAAAAAATAGCGTGGGGAGGTTGTGTGGATAGCAAAAAAATGTATAACATGCCTGTCATTTATGTAAAAAATACAGTAGCTATGAAGAGTGAAAAAATATGTAAAAGTAAATAATAGGTACTGTTTAAAATCAAGAATTTAAGAGTCTCCAATAGTTTAAAAAAACAAAAAAAGCGTGAAGCATTTACCAAATACTGTATACACAACATTACTCTTGGTATTATTGGTATTTAAGTGCATTTTTGGGTTGTTTACATGTCTCAAAAATACGTTAACTGCAACAATTTTGTCAGCAAAGACAAAGCCAGTCCATGTAGAGACAGATAATTGGGGCTAAAGAGTTCCTGAGCTATTAACAGTTTCTATTGTTTAACTACAGCTCTACATTATGGGGAATTAACAGAAAATGGATGTTGATAATTAAAATGACAGACATTACATAATCGACATTGTTTTTGTATCTGTTTAAACTAATGTGGAACACCTTTTTTTCTTTTTTGACCTTGGGCCTCTGAAGGAATCTAATGGATTTTAATAAAACGTAGGGTGATAAAATTATTGAATTTATGGGTTGAACTGCTGTGTATTTCTTCCCTTGGTAAGGCGTATTAACCTGTAAGTGTATATTCTGCCCATTTGTTATGAGAGATACTAAATGAGTCAATACTGCATCAATAATTCAAGGGATAATTTAGCTGCATAATTGTATTTTATTGCGTTAATGCTTTCAGCTACTTTGGTCTAAAGCATATCTATTGCAGGGTAGCAATGTGATAGGGCTCTTCTTTATACAAAGCTTTGTAATTATTATTAACTATTTCAGAATCACTAGCAATATAACAAGTAATGTAGGGGAAAAGAGCACCGCAGAAAGAATTTCCAGACCACACAGTGGATTAAAAAAAAAAAGATGAGAGCTTTTTTTCCCTTTCCTACGTAACACAGGTATCTTTGTACACGAAATGCTTGAATTCCTCTTTGCCTTTGCCAGGCCTGTATTTAATTCTGTCTTTGCCACCAACGTTGTTTGGCATCTAAAGTCTATGATTTTCTACATTACTATGCTCAGCATCTGGAGCAAAGTTGAAAGAGCTTCCATAACAATAATAATGGTAAATGAATGTAGGAGATTTACAGTTTTCAAAGTACTTTCATATTCATTTGCCCTTGGCTCTTCGAGATAATCTTACACCTCTGGTGGTATTGTCCATTCCGTTTTAGAGGTGAGGAGAGTGAGGCTCACAGAGTTGCTGTTCTTCTCACTCCAAATTACAAACCAGCAATTAGTGGAGTCAGAGTTTAAAGTAAGGTCTTCTGGCTTCATATCTTTGGATCCTCACATTTGTACCTCGTCCAAGTTGTTGCTGTTTTCAAGCTGGTTTTATTTATAGGGTACATTTTGGATTTTGGCTGTCAATGATTACTTAAGACAGGCATTCAAATAATCCTGTGGGAATATTCCCATTTTGTAAAGGGAAAGTGAATTCCTGGAGTTTTCCCCTAAACTATTTAGATGAAACCCTGGTAGTGTAGTGGTTAAGAGCTATGGCTGCTAACCAAAAGGTCAGCAGTTCAAATCCACCAGGTGCTCCTTAGAAATCCTATGTGGCAGTTCTACTGTGCCCTATAGGGTTGCTATGAGTTGCAATCAACTTGACGGCAATGGGTTTAGTTTTTTGGTTTCTTTATCATTTCATAATAAGCCTGGTTAACCTTCTCTTTGGTGAAAATATAGCCCACTTAGGGCAAAATATTTTGCCTAAAACCTGTTCCATAGACTGAGGTGTCTATTTGATGAAGGTGGATCTAAGTATTGTACTTGGGGAGCTTGATATTGTGATCTCCATCAGTTTTTGCCTTTTCACTCTATACACTTCTCTTTTCAGAAGTAGATTGCCAGGGCTTTCCTCCTATTCTGTCTTAGTCTGCATGCTCTGCTAAAACTTATTCAGCATCATAGCAACAAACAAGCCTCTACTCCATTCACTGAGGCATTATAAAGATCATATTTTTTCGTATTGTATGTTTGCAATAATGTAAATGTTCACTCTACAAAGTAAAATTGGATCTACCATATAAGAGAAAGTCTTGGTTGGGGTAGGGGGACATAACAGGCTAACAAAATTGAATTTAGATTAGAATATAAGGTTCACAATTGTCTTTTATTTTTATATGCCATAAACCCTTTTTTGTTAAGTATTTACTGGGTGCCTATTATGTGACAGTACTATATTGGAGATACTGTAGTGAATAAGTCTGACATGATCCCTGCCCTCATGAACTTACAGTCAAACAGTGACTGAGTAGATGAGTATGTCACTAATCAAATAGAGACATCTCACATATAATGTAGTTATTGCAATATTTATTTTAATATCTTAAAGAATTTTATAGTCAAAGAGAGTTTATACATGCCTTTACTAGCACTGGCCATCGGCATGTTACTGTCCACTTTTCAGAGGGTCTTCTCTTGCTTATCTTTCTGATCTTTGCAGTAAGCCTAGAACATGCAATAAATAATTTATTTCTTATCCTGTTGTTTTGTTTTAATATTTCTTTGTTGGAAAAGGCCCTGATTTTCTAATGTACAAATTTATTTTCTTATTTCTTGAAAACAAATGCTAGGGACATTTAAGTTATGTCTTCTGAAAGAAAATATTTACAGTGGGATATAATTACACTATCTCAGGTAAATCTTTAAGATTCTGTATAGAAAATGTGGTGTTTGACCTAGACTGTACACATAATGAGATTGCTTGTATGAATATATGAAAGGAAAGACTATAAACTCTTTGAAAACAAAGTATAAGTCATTTTATCTTAATCCTCCTGACATATTGATAAATTTAGAAGAATATAGTTACAGTATAAAGGAAAGAAACTGGATTTGGAGTTATTTTTAAACTTTATTTCCTCACTTTGGTAGTAAAGTTTAAAGATGTTAACTCAGTAGTGAAAATTGGGTTTCTGCCTATGTTTGTGCAGCTAAAGAATATGATTTTTTCTATCATATATGCAGCATATTTTAAAGTACTGAATAGGATTCCTATTGTATGATTCCATGTGGTGGATGCTTTTGCATGCTGCCCAGATTCCCCCTTCACTGAGGCATTATGTTTCCTTCAGAATTGTGAACTACTAGGAGTGTTGGTTGCTAAAATCTTATATCCAGCTGAAGTGACCTGTATCAACTAAGATTATGTCCCCTTTCCAGGAGGAGCACACATCCAAGACTGGTTGGTATGGGAAATATCTGTGAAAGGTCTGACCCTCTTGCCTTAATTCAAAATAACTTTGAAGGTCTATCCCTGCTCAAGAGTTCCCCGTAGAATATACAGAGGCCTCTGTTGCAACTACATTTATCAGTGTGATTTTTCTCTTGGTTCAGTCCTTCCTTCATTCCTTCACAGGTATTATTTTCTAAAGGACCTCTGAATAAACATCCATCACAGAGATCTCAGTGTCTCAATGAGTCTATTTCCTGGGGAACGGGAACTAAGACTATTTCTATTATAACTTCCTGCTATGAATTAATTTAACATGTATGGTAGACAGAATAATAGCCCCTAAAAAAATCCACATCCTATTACCCAGAACCTGTAATATGTTATCTCACATGGCAAAAGGAACACTGCTGGTGTGATTAAATCAAGGATTCTGAGGTAGAAAGGTTATCCTGGATTATCCCAGTTTAATCACAAGAGTATTTATAATAGGAAGGCAAGAACATCAAAGGCAGAAGAAAGGGATGGGATGGTAGAAGCAGAGGTGAAAGTGATGCCATCTGATGATGGAGGAAAGAGTCCACAGTCGAAGGATAAAGGTGGTCTCTAGAAGCTGGAGAAAATAAGCAGATTTTCCTCTGAAACTTCCAGAAGGACCATAATCCTGAACACCTTGATTTTAGACTTCCAACCTCCAGAGATGTAATATAATAAACTTATGTTCTGTTAAGTCACTAAGTTTGAAGTAATTTATTACAGCAGCAATAGGAAAGTCATACAATGAGGTAACACTTTAACCTCTGCTTTTAAGTGTATTCCACTTGTCTATAATGGTTAATTTTATCCACAGTAAGTGTGTGATCAAGTTTAGAAAATACATGATACTGCAAATTAATTATCTCTCTCTCCAATGTATGAGATAATAAAAATAATAATAATTCACAATACATATAGACCATCATTTTATTAGTGAACTAGTATAAGTCTGTGGTACTTTTCTTGAAATAACTCTATGTGTTGCAAATTATGTGAAATTCGTGATATCCTCTAGTTTTGATTATTTAGAAAAACTGAATTTGGAATAGTCAAAACAGTAGGTTTTGCTGTTGTAGAAAAATCCTGGCCCAAAGGGCAGACAAATCATGGTTCTAATCCAGGGTCAGCTCTGTGACCTCACCAGTGTGAGCTGTTTTTCTCATCTTACCGAATTTTTCTCATGTTACGAAGAAAAAATAATAAACATAATAATGGAAACTAGTATGTTTCGAGTACTTACCCTCTATCAGTCACTACATTTATCTCTCTACATATACTGCCCAGTCTAAACCTATAAATAGCAGATGGGAAGATGGCTTCACAGAGTTGGTTTAAGAGTACATGAATAGAGTTTTGGCAAAATGGCACTCTAGGCAGAAGCACCACGCCATCCCTCCACAGCAAAGATCCAAAAAACTAAGCCGAACAGAGAATACAACAATCCTGAAACCCTAAAACATCAAATGAAGAGATAAAG
>NW_004444024.1:11093050-11140647 GCF_000243295.1 Trichechus manatus latirostris | reverse complement strand
TCGTAGGGCAACATTTGTAGTAACTGTTAAATGAGAAACTATTTTGTTCTGTAAGCCTTCATCTTAAGTGAGAATAACAGCACAATTGTAAGAGCCTAGTCAATGTCACTGAACTGTGCATGTAGAAATTTTTGAAATGGTATATCTTTGGCTATGTGTATTTTCACGACAGAAAAAATGTTGAGAAGTTAGAGGGTTGACATGTTGTGGGGTTGTTAACCAATGTCATAAAACAATATGTGTACTACTGTTTCATGAGAAGCTATTTTTTCTGTAAGCCTTCACCTGAAGTACAATTAAAAAAAAAAAAAGAGTACATGAATATATTGCCTAGCACAATGCTTGACACCTAGATTATGTTCAATAACTGGAAATCCCTATACCTTTCCACATCCCCACCTGGATAAAAAATTTGAAATAGCAGTAGAAGAGGAAAAAATAATCGCAGTCCCTTGGTCTTAAGAGAGAGAAATGAAAGATGAGATCAAACTTGGCCCACAGATGAGAAACGGTCCTTAGGGTGACCCCACAGAACCACTCATCCCACATGATGAAAAAGGTGATCACAGTCCGGCGTACAGAAAAGGAGGAGGCAGCAATTTTTATTTTCATAGTTAGCCAAGATCGCTTTTATTGAGAGTAACGTACTGAATCAAGATCAGTGTCTGTTTTGGTGTACATCTGACTGTGTGTTTAACTAGATACTATCTATATAAACTTTTTTTTTTTTTTTTACCATTGAGTGAAGGACAACAGCTTAAAAAATATTTTTTGGTGAATGCCGCCTCCGCCATTCCCAGACATGCGTCTTTGTTTCTCTTGGTTCTCCATTGCTCCTCTTCATTAAAATTTATTTTGGCTTTTAAAACATTATTTTCACTTTTAATACAAAATTTTCTTAAAGCTATGTATCTCTTTGATTAACCCCACTGCTCCCTTTTATGAAAGAAAGTGACTATGAGTTATATCTCCAATTTCTAACCAGTGTCATATTGAAATCTTGTCCAATGTCTCTAGATATATGGTATTTTTTAATTCAAGGATGCTTTTATCATTCAGAAAAAAATCCATCTATCTCAAGAATTAACAATTCCCCACCCCCACATCTACTTTATTCTGAAAACCTTTCTAGGTTGGAGTCTTATTCATTTGTAAGATTTGTAAATTCAAGTTCTGTATCCTATGGGCCTTCTTTGGGTGGCGTTGGAATCATATTAATTTCAACTGAAGCTCTGAATAGTGGAAGGAAACATTTGATATCTTCAAGCCAGAACCATGCTTAGATTAAATGACAGGTGAGGTATCACTAAGAAATATCACAAATTCTTGTGTATTCAAAGATTTTTTATATAAGAGATGGAGACAGGGCATGTCTTCACACAGGAGCAGTGGGTCAAGATGAAAGAAGGGAGAAAAAGAAACTGAAAACTAAAGGGAGTTATTGAAGAGAAACAAAAGTTATCCTCTGCATAGGGTCCTTTGGCTTCAACTAAAGGATGGGAGCCTTGTGAATGCCTTGCCATCCTAATTTAACCCAGTCATATAGGCTACTGCTGCTGCCAATTGGGAGCAGTACTAGTAATAATTATGATGATGACAAGAGCATCATATGGCATTTATCAAGTATCTACTGTATGTACTGCACCTTCTGCTCGTTGGTTAATACCCATTATTATATTTAATCCTGTGGGATAAGTGTGGTATTATTATCCATTTTAAAGATAAGGAAACTAAGGCAGATTGACAGAGATCAAATAAGTTGGAGAGGTCACGCAACTAGTTATATTTGGAGCCAAGTTACAGACCTATTATCCAAACCATAACTCATTCCATTATATTAAAATGCCTCCTAGACCTTTTTTTTTGTGTGTGTGTTGCAACTCTAACCTTCTATTCTTTAATTGCACATTTGTTTTAATAGCAACATTCAAGACATTTAAAACAAATATATAAAACCCTTTCTTTCGTTATTTGAAGGAAATAGATTTTTTCTTTGCTTGCATATTTTGTTTTTAATGTAACCATAGCCATAGTACAGATAAAATGTTGAAATCAGTTTTCTTTTGTAACTTATCCTGGTTTCATAAGCATTTTCCTTTTTTTAAAATTATTGTTCTGAGTTTCCTCTTTCTAGGTAATTGTAGTCACTCTGAGTGTCCAGAAGATGACAAAGAATGAGCCATTTAACAATTACTTCAAGTTCAGTTTTATGTTATAGAAAACATGGTTTGGCACATTGGAAAATGGAAAGATTTTGGAGTCAGGGAGTCATGGGCACTGGAGAAAGATGTGGCAGTCTCCTTTCATAAAGATTTACAGCCTTGGAAACCCTATGGGGCAGTTCTACTCTGTCCTATAGGGTCGCGATGAGTCAGAATCGACTCAGCAGCAGTGAGTTCAGTCATGGGCAACTGACATCACTGTTATCAGCTAATCACTTAGCTAAGCAGCAACAAAGATTCAGGTTTTGCAACACAGGCTACTCCAACTTGTGCTTTCCTTCCCATGGCTGTCTTCTCTGCTGGATGCCTGGCTTTTTTCACTTTCCATCACTATAAACTCTGATGCTCCTGGCTTAGGCCTCTAGATAGATTATGAAGTTATTATTTAAGATACAGAGTACAAAGAATTGCAGGGTTTTTTGTTTTTTGGTTGTCGTTCGTTTGTTTTGTTGGTTTTTTTTTTTTTTTGGTGGTAGAGTGGATTTGGAGGAGAAGTAGCATTAATGATTTTGATTTTGGAAGGTTCAGTTTGAGGCATGTACTTGCCTTTGAGAAACAAAGAAATACTGTTTTGGTACTTGGCTTATGCTAAGCACATAATCGAGCTTATTGTGTAATTGAGCTATAAATACAATAGACTAATGAACTTCTCAATGTATCTAAAGATTATTTAAATCTATCCTTCTATATAAAGACTAAATAAGCTTGGTCCATTAGATGGAAGTAGAGGAGAGAACAGATACAAAGGCCAAGAGCATGATTTTAAGAAAGGATTTCATGTTTGTACCCATGGTAACATAGACCCTACTCATGCAGTTCGGGTTTCCTATTGGTAAAACTAAGTCACAGTCAAGTTTCAGACCAGGCCTGGTGCATAGTAGGTGTCTTGGTGAGCTAGTGCTGCTATAACAGATATACCACAAGTGGATGGCTTTACCAAAGAGAAGTTTATTCTCTAACAGTCCATAGGCTAAATGTCTGAATTCAGGGCGCTGACTTCAGGGGAAGGCTTTCTCTCTATGTCAGCTCTGGAGGAAGGTCCTTGTCATCAGTCTTCACTTGGTCTGGGAACATCTCAGTGCAGGAACCTCAGGTCCAAAGGATATGCTCTGCTCCTGGCACTGCTTTCTTGGTGGTATGAGGTCCCCATGTCTCTCTGCTCGCGTCTCACTTTTATATCTCAAAAGAGATTGGTTTAATATACTGTCTAATCTCGTAGATCTCATCAATATAACTGCCACTAATCCATCTCATTACATCATGGTGATAGGATTTACAATACATAGGGAAATCACATCAGCTGACCAAATGGTAGACAATCATATAATACTGGGAATCATGACCTAGCCAAGTTGACAGATATTTATGGGGGACACAATTCAATCCATAACAGTGGGGAAGCAATATATGCTAATTTTCTTCTCCCTTCTATTAATCATGATATCATGTGCTCTGCCTGAATATTCCATGATGGTTCTAATTTTGAGGGTGTTATTGTGTTCATATGTGACTGACCCTGTTCCTTGGTTTTACAATAGGAAATATAATAACCATACATTAGAAGCCCACTCTGCTCATTCAGTTTTCAAATTGAGTTCAGAACAGATGGATTGTTACGCCCAATATCACAGAATGAATTAATGAGTTGAACCAGAAATTAATTTTAATAAACTCATTAAAGAACTATGCAAATTTTACTAAGGGAACATAAAATAAGAACACTACTAGACATGACCTTAAAGTATTTAAATTTGGTTGATAAGACCAAACATATGCTAAGGAACCGAAGAAAGATTGAACAAATCAATGGAGGTTTAATAGTTTGGAAGATTGGAAAAGTCAGTTATAACTGGAGTATAAATGATCTTAAATGTCAGACCAGTGCCTCTCAAACTTTAGTGTCCATATGAATTACCTGGGGACTGTGTTAAAATTGCAGATTTTGATTCCATAGATCTGGGATGGGGCCAGAGATTCTGCATTTCTAACAAGCTGTCAGGTAACACTGATGCTGCTGCTTCATGGACACACTTTGAGTAGCAAAGAGTTAACTGGCTTAAACATCTATTGAGTAGGGGATATTTGTCTGACACTTTTTTTTTTCGTATAGTTTGCTCAGTGTAAAATTTGATTCCTCCTTTTGACAAATTTAAATTATCCCCATTTCATAGGCTGAGAAGCTAAGTGAAGAAAGTCATATAAAGTAGCATTTAAAGCAGAAGAGTCTACAATTCTTGACTTTCTTGTGTTTTACCCAGAAGACCAAATTACTTCTCAGTTTCATGCTGCGGGAATAATAACCCAAAGCCATAAATTTCGCTTAAATTTCAAGTTACAGTTTATTTAAAATTCTCTTGGCCTAACCCATATGTTTATATTTGTACCATACTCGTGTTCCGTTCTTTGACATACACAGGCTCATAAGTACTTCTGCAGGTCCCATTTAATATTAATAGAGCAACAATTAATATTTGTTTTTATATGCCAGGAATTGTGATAAATGTTGAAGAAGATACACTAATATGACAAATATTATTTATCTACAAGAGATTTAAAAATCTTGGGAAAGACAGACTAAAAGATATGAAACTAATGGTAAATAATTGAGTTCTATGCTATGGCATAGAGAGCACTGAACATGGAGTTAAAAGACTAAGGCAAATTCTGACTCTGGAGAGTAACTAGCTATAACTATTTTACCAAATTAAATTAGGTCACCTAATTTCTCTGAGCCTCTATTTCCTTGTTGATTAAAGGGAAAATATAATAATATTGTAGAATTATTGTAGGGATTAATTATGAAACATATACATAAAAACCTAGTCCATAGAGAGGCAGTATGGAGTAATGATTAAAGGCATGGACTTGTAAACCAGATTATCTGAGTATATGATCTTTGTTCTGCCACTATCTGTATGATCTCAAATGAGTTACTTAACCTGAGTGTGCCTCAGTTTCCTCATTTATCAAATGGGAATAGTAATAATAGCATGTCCTAATTTTTAATAATTTACTCAGTCCTATTTCATCTTCTAGAGAAGAATAAGTCTCTCTCTCTCTATATATATATTTTATAAATACATTTATAGGTGTAAACAGATGATAGATAAATAGATAGATGGATATCTGGCACATAATAAGCACCATATGAGTGTTCGCTATCATTTTTATCAAGGTAGATATTCAATATATATATGTTACTAGCTATTGGCAGAAGCATTAGAAGTTTGGAGATGAATGAGATCAAATGGGTCCTAGTGAAATAAAAGACTTTCAGAAATAGAAGGTCTTGTTTTAATGATTGTAAAATCATGTGATCCACAAGGACATATTTATTTAAAGCCATAAGCCGTATAGAGTGATAGGCACTGGAGGTTCCAAGGTAAATAAAATTGCTCAGTCTAATAGGAAGACACCTATCTAAGCAAATATAGGTTATTCAATGCTATCTAACACAGGTGATTGTTACATAAAGTGAAGTCCACAAAAGAATTGTCCCCCTGGGAATTCAAGGATGGCATCATATTGATTTATTTAACAAATACCAATACAGTGCCTCTTATGAGTCAGGTCCTCCGCTAGGTAAGCCCCGGGGAACACAGAAATAGGCATGAAAAGCCAAGAAAGCTCCTTTCTACAGAGAATTTATGTTCATAAAGAAGGTGGCATTAATGTTGAGTCTTGAAGAATGAGTAGAGTCCGCTACACATCAACAGAAAGAATGGCAGTCCAGAGGGGAGGAAACAAGAAGTAATACGGCATGGACTTTTGAGGAACTGCAAAAATGATTGTAGCATGTTGTGCTAGTGCAGGACTGTCAGGAGATGAAGCAGGAAAGATAAGTAGCAAAAATGGCTGAGGATCTTGCATGCTTCTGCATACAAAAGAGTGCGAACTTTACCCTGTAGACAACTGAAGGCCACGGCAGGGAGTAACAGTCAGATTAGGAATTTAGGAAAAAAACAAAAACAAAAAAAAGTTGGGGAATGAAAGTACTGAGCTTGACAGCTGCTTTATGTTGTTATGATATGAGGACTAACTACTTGGAATAGAGGACAGTGTTGGTTCTGTGGTAAAATCCTGGCCTTCCATGTCGGAGACATGCCCCTCATGCAGCACCGCGACTCGGTCTGTCAGTGGAAGTTTGAGTGTTGCCACGATGCAATGGTTAAGTACTGAGCTGTTAAAGGTCTGTGGTTCAAACCCACCAGCCACTCCATGGGAGAAAAATGTGACAGTCTGCTTCCTTAAAGATTTACAGCCTTAGAAACCATATGGGGCAGTTCTATTCTCTTAGAGGGTTCCTATCAATTGGAATCAACTCGATGGCAATAGGTTTGGTTTGGTTTGGGTTATGATGCTGAAGAAGTCTTGAGGCGCTTTCAGAGTGAGACATACTGGGAAGAAAGTCCTGATGATCTATTTCTAAAACATTGGCCACTGAAAACCCTGTGGATCACAACAGTCTGATCCTGTTATGCATGGGGTCTCCGTGAGTCGGGGACTGACTCGACGGTAGCCAACAACAACTACTTGCCAAGAGCTCCCAGCAAAGAAATGTTGGTCCAGGACTAGAAGCAGACTCCCTTGCCAAATAATCTTACAGATACCTTCTCACAACACTCCATTGTGGCCAGAGACCACAAAAAGGAGGGGATTGGGCTGTAATGCACCTGGATCACTGAGCACCTTGACATGTTTGATCTATGAACTAATTTCTGCATGTTATTTAGAGGGATTAAGTAGTTTTAAAGTCATCTTTTGCCTTTTGCCAACCCTTTTTACAGGAGATTATTCTTCACAAAGAAAGTGATGTTTATTAAGCATGTGAATCTTGAGCATGCATTTTCTGTTTTGGAATGGAATTATCTGAATTTGTGTCAGTGAGCTGGGAAAGCATGGCATCAGAGTAAGTTGGGAAAGTTTGATCTCAGTCCAGAGTTTGGTTTGTACTGAGTTAGGAGGACCAATCTCGTGCCCTCCTGCAAATTTCTTCCTTCTCAAATACTGTTTGGAACAGACTGCAGACCAGGCTTCCTGCTGAATGTTGAAGATGTTCCTGCTGTTCCTTCCCACTGAGTCATCAAGAGAGACTTTGATTGATATTACATATGCATCAAGGAAATGTGCGACAGCAAGGAACCTAATTTATCCTCTGATTTCTGACCAAACATTGTGATTCACTATTCTGTCTCGAGGGAAGTGATTAAAATGATCCTTAGTTATACAGAGAGCTATTTTGAGGTCTGCCTGCATTTTCGAAAAGTGATTCTATACAAACTCTTTAAGAAGAAGCTACAGAAAATATTAATCCTTGCCTGGGAATTCTACCTCTATCAGTAATTTAAATCGGATAGGAAATGGAATTTTAAAGCAGTAAATTTGGGTTTTAATCCTGGTTCTACCACTTGGTAGTTGTGGAAAAGTCCTTTTCACTGCTCTGAGCCTCAGTTGCCTCATCAGTAAAATAGGGCTAACTACCTTTAAGAGAGGGAGGCCTCAAATGAAACAAAATATCTAGAGGTATTAGCATAGAAGCTGGAATAGAGTAGGTAGTTGTCACATAGACCTTCCCTTCCCCTCTGCCTTGAAGCCTACACTACTTTACTTAGTTGTTTAGTCTTTCCTCTCAAAGAAAAATATTTATTGTTCTTCTTGCATCAGGAGTGGTATAGATTTAAACCCTCCTTCTCTTTCTCTTCCTCCTCCTCCTCCTCCTCTTTTTCTTCCATTTAACAGCGATTCACTGAGCGCACGTTAGTTTCTGGCTACTTTGTAAGGCACCAGCGATAGAGGAGTATTATTGCTTCCTGATTTCCTGGAATGTATTTGCTCCTGGGAAAAGACTACAGGAGAACGACCCTACAGGGGTCATTGAGTTCTCTGATGGGGCTCTCCTCTAAGAGTTCTATTAGGTATTACCAGTCCTTAGTACTTGAATGTTTTTCAGAGTCAACATTATCATTGCTTAAGCTTTGCAAAAATTCTCTGAGTTAGGAAAGTAAGAGAGAGAGCTCCATTTTACAGTGTAGGTAAACCAAAAGTTGATATCTTACTCTGAGTAACATGATTGTTTCTATCCTGTTCATAATTTAGCTTTAGGCTCTGGGATCAATGGTTTTTTTTTCGTTTGTTTGTTTTGTTTTTCTTATCCCTTGAGTTTCTGATATTTGGTACAATTTGATTTATCTACCAAGGAAATACAGTTCACAAATAATTTTCTCTTTATAGGCAAAATAATCCCTTGGTCCTGGCCTTTGTTCATTTCTCTGGAATTAGAAAATAGGCATCCCCAAAATTTATGACCTCCCTTTAATGATAAGTGGATGATGTCTCACATTTAAGATGCTAATTCACAGTTAACTAGATTGTAGACTAATATGTGTGAGAGGCAGGATGAGGCTCTGATCCTATGACAAGTTTTTTAACAGAAACAAACAAAAATAGAACATTTAAATTATATCTATATATCTTCAAAAAATTATGGAGATTACTTTGTTGCTTCACCCACTTTCAGGGACAGGAACACAAAGTGATCTAAAATTTTGAATGTTCGCGATAAGAAAAGTTGTTGTTTACCTATTTATAATCTAGTTAGTCTGGCCAAGAAAAACAAAGAAATTTCCATATGAATCCAAGCATATTTTCCAAGCGTTAATACACAGGATTCACTTAGTCATTCATTTCACTAATAATTATAGAGACTTTACTATGTGCCAAGCACTGTTCTAATTGTTGAGAATACAACAGTAAATACAATTAGCTTCTTTTCTTGCTGAGGTTACTAGTCAGTGAAAGATACAAGTAAGCAAATAAAGTGGGCTATATACTAGATGAAGTAAATAAAGTGGCTTATATACTAAAATAAGGTAAGTACAGGATAAAGTGGGAACACCTAGGAGGAATAATTAACTAGGATTTGATATAATCAAGAAAATTTTCCTGAGTGATCTATGGCTCAGTTGAAACCTGAGGGACGTGGGGAAGGAAGAATTTTTCTCAGGCAAAAGGAAAAGCACATAAAAAGACAGACATGGAAGGAAAAAAAAATCCATGGTGAAATCAAAAGGGCTGAAAAAAATTTAGTGTAGTGTAAATTACTGTGAAGTTTGAGGATGATGATGAGAGGTCTTAGCCATAATGCAGAATTATGTCAAGAACTTTAGACTTTATTCTAAGATAAATTAGAAAGCATCGAAGGGTTTTAAATAGAGGAATAGCATGATTATATCTGTACTTAGAAGGCTGCTTTCTCTGTGGGGTCTGTATCACAGCTGGCTGGAATGGAGGCAGGAAGCAATTTAGAAGGCTTCTGCAATAATTAAATCAAGAAGTAGTCGTGCCCCGGACCAGGGTAGTGGCAGTGGAGCTGTTCAAAGAATGGACTGATTTTGAGAATTTCTAGGAGGTAGCATCGACACCACTTGCTGATGGAAGGATGCAGAGAAAGAGAACTCCCAGGGTTCTGGTTTGGGCAGCTATTGAGATAGAAGTGTCACTTACCCTTATGAGCAACATAGGAGGAGCAGCAGGTTTACAAGGAATAGGGATGGAGAGAAAATAAGTTCAGTTGTATAATCAGCTTTAATTATAACCACGATAAATCCATTCTGGACAAGCTTGAGCAAGGACATTCTGCATGGCATGGTCAGCTCTTTTCAGCCCTACAGAAAATTGTCTTCTAGAGATTAGGCATATATCTCCTCAGTTTTCTCTGTCTCCCCAGCCTGAATTGCAAAAAAATTCCATTCTTATTCTGCCATCACTTTCCTTCATTTTGATCTACCGTATCATTTCATAACATTACTAATGCATCTTAGCCAGATTGTCTTCCATTCCCTGACTTATCTGTAACTTTTCTTGCAATAATTCTGCTCTTTCCTCTAGATAGGAACAGAAATATTTCTAGATATAAAAGTTACATAATATGCCTTCGGAACTTTGTAGTATCCAGCGATAGTATAGGATTCACTGTCAGAATGACATTAGGAAAATGCCAATCACATACTATGAAACGAAGGTTTAAAATGGTAAAGTAGCATTTCCATTACAGGAACAAGCTCTTCTTACTTCAGTTGGTGATTCTGTACAAAATTTATCACAGATACACTAGGATAAACAAGTTCAGGCTAAAGGACTTGAACCACTAGGATGAAAACAAAACCATTAACACTGGGATAAAATCAAATTAAACAAACATGCCTTGCCAAATGCATTGAGGGATTGGAAGGTATTTAACATGGCTTTAGGAGACTGTAATTCCACTGCCATCTCTAGGTCAGAGAGAAGGTTATTCCATAGCTAAGCAGAACACATATTTGCTTTCCTGTTTAGAACCTGGCAAAGCAAATTTGTTGGGCAGTGGGCAGTTGAGGAATTTAATTGTCTGGCTAAGGCTCCTAAAGTTTATTTTGACCCTGAAGTACAAACTAACATAACCATGTTGCTCAGGGTATATATGTGAAGAGTCTTAGTACTTTGTTTCTCAAAGTTGTTATTTTTGTAAAGGTTATTACGTGAACCAGGAAAAAGTGTAGGTGTTTGAATTTCTGTTGAACTATCTGTAACTCTTCAGAAGGAGTTAGAGCTTTTGGGATCACATGCCAGTATGATCTAGTTATTTGAACTTTCACTGAACAAGATTAGTGGCAATTTTGCCTTCCATTTATTATCTATGTTTTAGGAAAGACATGAATTTGGGGGAGATAGAAGGCAAATTTGAAGGGAACTTAAGGAAATGAGGGAAGTAAATAAAGACAAGGCAATATTTTGAAGCATCTACGTGTGCTGAAAAAGAGTGTTAGGTGCTTCCCATATATTATCTAACTTACTCCATCTAAAAATGGGTGTGTGGCGTTAGTCCCGCTTTACTGATTAAGAACTGAGACTCAAAGAAATTTGATCCTTTTCTAGGCCATGCAACTGATTAGGGGAAGCCCTAGGATTTCAAACCAGTTTTTTCTGACTTCAAATCAAACACTCTGATACTAAAAAATAAGGAAATTTTATGTTAATCAAGAACATTTTTTAAAATGGTTTAATACCAAAAAGCGACATTAATGTCTACATTAAGATGATAAAAATAACAAGTTTTATTTTTCCTATTTTATATGGATATGGTATCATTTTCACACTATAATGGAGAAAAAGGCAGTGTTTGAAACCCACGTATTTTGCATTTAAGCCACCACTACTCCCAGCCCTGGTGTTTCTTATCCACAGAAACAACTTATAGAGTAGATAGAATTTTTAAAAAAATGTCTAGCACTCCATTTATCCAGCCTTTTATAAATGTTTGAAAATTAATTTTCACACTCAGAAAATATTTTAGTTATAAAATCAGACACCTTCGTTACTGCTGATGTTCCACATACTCAATGTGTCCACCAGATGCAGGTGTCTCTGATATAAATGACTCTTTCATAGGTCAAAAATGATTAATATTGTGCCTCATAGAGCCAAAGCTTTGAGCTTAATTTCACAGTGACACTTTTGTGCATTCATACAACAAATTTCTGTTGGATATTTATGTGCTGGATAACAATAATAGGATAAAAGGATGTCCATATTTATAAAACATTCGAATTAAGTGTGTTTTATACAATGTTGGACACAAGTGTGTTTATATAATGCTGGCTACAAATATCCACAAGATGAAATACCCAGATTCTTCTTAAAAAGGGCACTGGCAAGAGTTTATGCCAGAAGTAGCTCTGTGGCTGTCTTCATTTCCCATTTCTTTCTCTGTTTAAATCTACTTAAAACAGCCCCCTAATTTACCTGCCTGCCTCTATCTCTTTAAGACATTATCAGGCTTATTTTATCTTTTACCACAGCACTAGGCACTAAAGTGATCTCTCTAAAGAATAATCTGATTATATCTGTATGTTTTAAAGCATCTAATGTTTTGCTTGAAATGCTTCTTTGATGACTAAGCTATGCCTGACCCAAACCATAGTCTTTCCAGTCACCTGATATGCATGTGAAAGGTGGGCAATGAAAAAGAAAGACAAAAGAAGAATTGATGGATTCAAACTGTGATGTTGGTGAGGAATACTGAATATACTATGGACAGCAGAATCAACAAATTAGTCTTGGAAGAAATACAACCAGCATGCTCTTTAGAAGTGAGGATGGAGGATGGCAAGACTACAGATAGCTTACTTTGAACACATCCTCAGGAAAGATCAATTACTTGAAAAGGATATCATGCTTGGTGTCTTAGTTATCTAGTGCTGCTATAACAGATATACTACAAGTGGATGGCTTTAAAAAAAGAAATTTCTTCTCTTAGTTTAGGGGGATAGAAGTCCAAATTTAGGGTGCCAGTTCCAGGAGAAGGCTTTCTCTTTCTGTCAATTCTGCGGGAAGGTCCTTGTCATCAGTCTTCCCCTGCTCTAGGAACTTCTCAATGCAGGGACCCAGGGTCCAGAGGACATGCTCTGCTCCTGGCTCTTCTTGCTTGGTGGTAATGAGATCCCTCTCCTCTCTGCTCAATTCTGTCTTTTATATCTCAAAACAGATTGACTAAAGATACATCCTAATCCTATAAATTGAATCCTGCCTCATTAATTGCCTCTGATCTTGCCTCATTAACATCATAGAGGTTAGGATTTACAACACATAGGATAATTCCATCAAATCACAAAATCAAGGACAACCACACAATAGTGGGAATCATAGTCTAGCCAAGTTGACACACATTTTTGGGGGGACACAATTAAATCCAGAATAGATGGTAAAGTTGAGGGTCAGTGAAAACAAGGGAAACTCTCAAGGAGATGGATTGACACAATACCCACAACAATGGACTCAAACATAGTAATGATTATGAAGATGGCATAGGACAAGGCAATGTTTTGTTCTGTTATACATCAGATTGCCATGAATAGGAGTGACTCCGGGCAGCTAACAATGTTTGGCCCAGAGGAAAAAAAAAAAGTCCAGATTACTTAGCATAGCATTTAGGGCTTTTAATAACCCAGCTACTACTTACTTACCATTCATGCCTAAGCTATTAGTAGCTAATGCTTCAGCCACATTTTACTACTTTTACAAACAGTTTTTCCAACACACCAAAAATATGTGCATCTCACTGTCATTGCTCATGGTCTTGCCTTGGTGGGAAATCTGCCCTTCACATCCCCTTGTCCATTGGGAAACATTTTTCTAAACCTGAAGGCCAAGTGCAAATGTCATTGTTTTCTGTAGTTTTTTTTTTTGTTTTTTCTCCCCTGACCTCCCCCAGATAGATTAAACTCTTCTTTCCTCTTTGTTTCCAAAGCACTGCACGTATACTTCTATTATAACACTTATCAAACTGTTAACAAAAAGCTATAATGCATGTCATTTCACGCCAGTAAACCATGGGTTCTGTCTTTGTCCCATTCATCTTTGTATTTTTACAGCTAGCACAATTCTTGGTCCAGAGTAGATACATAATAAATGTTTGCTGAATTGCTAAATTAAATGTTGATCCATTGCATTTTTCTTAAGGTTCTCATACGACTGTGGTCTTTTGTTTTGTCCTGAGCACATAATATGTCTGTAGTGCATAAGGGTGGTCAGTATTCTTAAAAACTGGCTTTCCTTGTTTCTTCCTTTGATTCCTAGGATGTTCTGCTTTTTGTTTTAATCTTTGGTCTGTTTCTGCCTATTTTTGTGATTACCATATCCCACCAACATTTTGCTTTTACCATTATTGTTATAATTCTCTGAGCAATATCTTTATGTCTTTTCTCCTTAGTCCTTTTTTGTTTTTTTTTTTTTCCTTCTGGAAACATTTTTCTTTTTCCTATAGTCTCTCTTCTACCATCCTCGTTGCCAGTGAGTGGAGTCAGGCTTTACCCCTTCAGAAAACTCTGGGGTTTAGAGAAAAAAGAATCATCCTCTTCATTCTTTAATTAATTAATTAAGCATTTATTTCCTAAAAGTTTATTAAGGACATAGCACTGAATGATGTACCATGTGGGAATAAAAACGTGTTGTTTGTGCTTCCTAACCTTAAGGCTTGTTTGCAGGGGAATTAACATCTGTTGATAAATAGCTCCAATAAAATGTTAAGTGTTAATCCAATGATAAAAGTCACAGTTTCCTGGTGATTCCAAGCAACAAGTGTCTCCATTAAGCAGCCTGTTCTGCCAGGGCTGCAGTGCCAAGCACAAGCCAACTAGGGAGACTTGTGGTAGGGACTATGCTCAGCTAATACTCAGCATTTCAGCATATGACTTGCGATGCTAAAAAATAAAGGGGCCAAGTACTAAAGTCCTTGCCTCAGGGTGAAACCAAATCATTAATTTATGGGCTATTTTGTGTATCTGCTCCTAAAGGCACTTGTGGGATGTGCCTCATAACTAAATTCTACTCATTATATGACTAGGGTTCAGGACGAAAGCTAAGAAGGTGTTTACAACTGGTGACTTGATTTGAACAACAGACATTGTTGTAGGAATTCTCCAAGGTGTACTGAGTACCCTGTCATGCTTACTCCTTTGTTAAGTCATGTGGGCTTTGACTTCTTCCCTCTACATTGTCTGGGTGACTACTCTTCATCTTGTAGGACTTAGCCAGGACAAAATATCTTCATGGAAGTGTTCCATAAATCCCCAGACTGATTTAAATGTCTTCCCTTCTGCTGTGTTATTAGCTTATGCATACTGCCATTGTAGTGTTTACTGCACTGAACTTTATTTATTGTTTTATCTATTTTTCTTTTCTACTGGAGTGTGATAGACCTCATTACCTTCTACCTTCTCTCCTTCCTTACCTACTAGCTCCCTCCTTTTCTCCTTTCTTTCTTCTTTTCCTTCACGTCCTTCATTTCACATTTCTTGAGCACCCATGAGGCACCCAGCACCAGGGAGTACAGAGGGAGGTGAGTAGTTCTGCATATGACTTTGGTGTAGTTGTGTCAGGGGATAGTTAGGATAGGTCTAAGGAAAAGATTTTATGATAATACATGAAAAAGCTTATAAAATGTTAGCATATATTTCCTGCGTAATAAATGCTAGCTATTATTTGACTACTAAGACTCAAATTCTTCACTTGCAAAATGAATGCTATAATATAATCTAGTCATAGAGTTGATGGGAGGATTACGTGACATGTGTAAATCACTTAGCAAATTCTTATAACGTGAGATATGTATAAATCACTTAACAAGTTCCTGTCAATAAAAATGAGTAGAATTAAGACTCATCTTAATTACAGAGGAGCCCTGGTGGCACAGTGGTTAAGTGTTTGACTGCTAACCAAAAAGCCAGCAGTTTGAATCCACCATTTGCTCTTTGGAAACCCTATGGGGCAGTTCTACTCTGTCCTATAGGGTTGCTATGAGTCGGAATTGACTTAACGGCAATGGGTTTGGTTTTTTGGATTTAATTCAAGAGAGGACTTATTGACTGATATTCTCTGGTCATTGGCCCTATCCAGTGATGCCCTATTCATTTATTTTAGGGTCTAATCTCTGAACACAAGTTTAGGAATCTACTTTAGAGAAGAAACTTGCTAAGAGTTAAGATTAGACCCCAACTGAGCTTCGAAGTCTTGCTGTGTGTCAAGTCTTTCTGGCAACAGTCTTAACTATTTGGTGCCAAAATATCTGCACCTGTAACACCTGTGTAATGGAAAAACACAAAGACCGGTAATGATAGGGAAATGAAAAAGGTTAATACTGAATTCTTGATTGCAAGAGAGGTATTAAACAATGAAGTTGGCATCATATAAGTTTGTCATTAGATAAGATCAGGTTCCTGGGTACAATGTCATTGCACTTGATTTCTCTGTCCTTTAGGGCACCTATCCTGCCAGTGCTACCCTAATCTATCTCTTTTCCTTCTTTCCTCCCTTTCCCTTTGACCTTTCTTGCACCATCTGCTTAGTGTGCCCTAAGTACCTTATCAAATATCTGAAGACTGAAGGGGTGGCTACAGAAGACACAGTATTTATGAAACTGCCTGTAGCCTAGATCCCAGGCCCACCTTAGCAGTACATATAAGGGCGTCTGCAATCTGATCTCAATCTGCCTTTCCAGTTGCATCGCTGTTGCTCTGCCTGTAACCTCAGCTGCCCTATGCAGTCCAATCACTGTCACCTCACAACAGCCCCATCTTCATGACTTGGCACGTCTTCTCCCCTTTGTGAGTAACACTTTATCCTTTACCTATTCCGGGCTTGTTTTCCTGTAGAATTCTGGGGCTTAATTGTTAAGACAATGAACCTTAAAGTCACAAATCAATTTGTGTTATAATTTATTAGCATATGATCTAGTACAGTTACTTAATAAAATATATATTAATACTAAATGGGATATTGGTAATAAAAGCTGTTTACTACAGTGATTATTAGCTCCTAAACTCAGAACTAAGATATTTACATTCTTCTATTCTTTCAATGTATACTTACTGAGTGCTTAATATGTACCTTGCATGGTTACAGAGGCTGAAGATACAGCTCTTTTCCCTCCCCACACGGAGCTCGTCACTGATGTATTCTCTCATAGTGTATGAAGATGCTTAGCCCAACAGAAAGCTCTCAGTAAGTGAAAACTTCTATTGTATTTTTAGTATTCTTTAAGATTCATTCCTAATATCTTTTGTAAAACCTTCCTATATTCTCTTTAGTAGAGCTAAGTGACATCTTTTTGGTCCCACAGTACTCTGTACATGAGATGAGGCATTGTTAGCATTTTGTCTGCCCAGCTCTCCTGTGAGACATGGAGATTCTCAAAACGATACCTTATTCACATCTGAATGGCTAAAGTAGGGTTCTCTAGCCTTCACACGATTGGCATTTTAAGACAGATACTTTTTGTTGTGTGGTGCTGTCTTGTGTGCTGTAGGATATTTAATAGCATCCCTGGCACTACTTGCCAGATGCCAGTAGCACCCTCTTAATTGTGACAAATTTTTTCTCCAGACATTGCTAAATGTCCTCTGAGGAAAAAAAAATCACTCTCAGTTGAGAACCACTCCTGTACATCTAGAACTGTGGCAGCTACAAATTGGTCAGTGATGAAATACGGAAAAAAGAGAACAACAACAGTAACAAAAGGAGAAGGAGGAAGAGAGAAATCAGCAAGAAGGAAGAAATCAGCATGATTCCCAAATTACAGCGGGGGCTCGAACTTAAAACTGGAATTGTGACACATGGAATGCAGAGATTGCCATGAGACCTGGCTCTGGATTCTTGGTATTGGGGGGGACAACACACAGAACCAACTTTAGACCTGGGCAAGAGGGGCCTCTGTCCTTGCACTTGGCCTTCTTCTCAACACATACCTCCTATGTGGAGAAGAATGCATGGAGTCAAGGAGACATTCCTACCTGGAACCCAAGAGCATTCCTCAAAGATTATGCATGCTCCAGGTACTTGGGAACCCCAGAATCTCCTATCTAAATAGTCCAGTGGTTTTTCTCAGGGGCTCCTAAAGGTGTAGTACCTCTGTAGGGCAAATCCTAGACCCAAGTGGCCACAGGAAGGCATTATGTAGGGATATGAATGGATTCCAAGAAGCTGGATTATACGAAGAAGAAAGGGGCATCAGGATTGGGGGAAGACTCATTAACAACCTGTGATATGCAGATGACACAACCTTGCTTGCTGAAAGTGAAGAGGACTTGAAGCACTTACTGGTGAAGATCAAAGACCACAGCCTTCAGTATGGATTACACCTCAATATAAAGAAAACAAAAATCCTCACAAATGGACCAATAAGCAACATCATGATAAACAGAGAAAAGAGTGAAGTTGTCAAGGATTTCATTTTACTTGAATCCACAATCAACACCCATGGTAGTATCAGTCAGGAAATCAAAAGATGCATTGCATTGGGCAAATTGGCTGCAAAAGACCTTTTTAAAGTGTTGAAAAGCCAAGATGTCACCTTGAAGACTAAGGTGTGCCTGACCCAAGCCATAGTATTTTCAATCACATCATATGCATGCGAAAGCTGGACAATGAATAAAGAAGACCAAAGAAGAATTGATGCCTTTGAATTGTGGTGTTGGTGAAGAATATTGAATATACCATGGACTGCCAAAAGAATGAACAAATCTGTCTTGGAAGAAGTACAACCAGAATTCTCCTTAGGAAGAAGGATGGCGAGACTATGTCTTACATACTTTGACATGTTGTCAGAAGGGATCAGTCCCTGGAGAAGGACATCATGCTTGGTAAAGTACAAAGTCGGCGAAAAAGAGGAAGACCCTCAATAAGGTGGATTGACACAGTGGCTGCAACAATAAGTTCAAGCATAACAACGATTGTGAGCATGGAACAGGACCGGGCAGTGTTTTGTTCTATGGTACAGAGGGTCGCTATGAGTCAGAATCGACTTGACAGCACCTAACAACAACATGAATGGATCTTGGATGTGTAGGCTTAGGTGTCTACACAAAAAGCTTTCCTTAGTGTGTGACTAGCCAAAAGTTGAAGAGAAAAGGTAGGACTGCAGGTTTGGGACTCCGACTGGGGATTAGGAGTGGAATCTCCTAGCACCACCACATTCTGTTTAGAATTCGGAGAAGTGCAATAATTCTAAATTCAAGCTTGGCCTTACAGGCTAGAAGACAGAATATCTTTAATTATGTCTCAGTTTGATTTATAACGTTTAAATATTTAGACATAGGGTACGTGGGCCTCCATCTATAGCTTTGCCCTGGTCCCCACAAAGGGATTGAGTAAATGTTAAAAAAAAAAAAAAAAAAAAAAAACTCAAACCCATTGCCGTCTAGTTGATTCTGACTCATAGCGACCCTATATGACAGAGTAGAACTGGCCCATAGAGTTTCGAAGGAGTGCCTGGTGGATTCTAACTGCTGACCTTTTGGTTAGCAGCCATAGCTCTTAACCACTACGCCACCAGGGTTTCCAACGTTAAAAAATAGAAGAGAGAAAACCCACACATAAAACCAATGATTGAACATTTATCCAGTAGCTTACAAAGTGGATGTCTAAATTCAGTAGACAGTTTTCATTTTTCTTAAAATGATCGGTATCCTTCTTCAGCATAGTATAATTTCAGATGAGACAGGCAAATTTGATTCATTAGAAAAATGTGCTCACTTTAGAAACAGATTAAAAATATGGATTCAATTCCTTTTTTTAATTATGTGACTTGGGCAGAGAACTTATTTCTCTGAACTTTGGTTTCCTCATCTCTGAATTACAAAAAGGTCCCTCCACTTTCACAGTGGCTGTGAGACTTAGAGACCATGCCCCAGGAATGTCCATCACGGAGCGTGTCATGTTGTAGGTGCTCATGAAATAGCAGCTGCTGCCACTGGTTTCCATTCCTCCTTGCAATTACCTCCAATCTGATTGTATCAGATGCCTTTTCCCAAAGCACTCATAACAGAGAGAGGAGTCTGAGTTTACTATGAATGAATATCAATCAACATGTAAATGATTGCAGCAGATTATTTTCTGTTCAGAGTGAAAAGCGGATTATATATCAGAAAAATGTCAGCTACTTCTGAAGAGGAAGGGGGCATCACAAATGATGACTAGAGATACAGGTATTATTTTAAAATTTTGACATGATTTACAAGGGCTCATACCCAGGATAATACATAGATATATATGGAAAGGAGGAAGAGAGGGAAATAAAAGGAAACATATGGTAGGGTTTACAATTAACTTTGCCCAAAGAATTTGGTCTTTGCCCTTGGTTCTGAGAGATAACCTCTAACACTTTGGAATTTCCCCAGAGATTGAAGTATCTTTGGTGAGACCTCCAGACAACACCTAAGGGTTTATGCTAATGAGGTGTCTCTTAGGTGGGGGCTGGCCAGGCCAGAAAGACCCACCTCATGATATCAGCTGACCTCAGGGGAGAGAAGCATGATTCAATCAATCATGCCTACTTAATGAAGTCCCAGTAAAGGCTCTGGATGCAGAAGCTCTCTCTTCCATGGACTTTTTAGTTGGTGATGGATATCGCACATGGCAGGGCAGTGTGTCCCTTTTTGGAACAACGAAGTTCCACGTTGGGAACCCTCCCAGACCTCACCCTGTGTGTGTCTCTTCATTTGTATCCTTTTTGCTATAATAAAACTGTAACCATAAGTATAGCACTTTTCTGAGTTCTGTAAGTCACTCCAGTGAATTATCAAACCCACGGAAGTAATGAGAGCCAGCAGTTCAGAAGTAAGGGAGGCCTGGCAACCCTTGGGTTTATGATTGGCACCCTGAAGGGGTAGTGGAAAAACCCAACTTTGTAGTCAGCAGGTCAGAAATAATGGTGTCATGGGGACTCCTAAGCTTACGGGTGGCATCTGAGTTCCTGGGTAGACTTAGCAGTCTGGAGGACTATGACCTTCAACTTGTGAGGACTGACATAGCTCCCAGTGGCTAGGGTTAGAGAAAGAAGCGCCTCATGTGTAGCTGATGTCAGAACAGAAATGGAACAGAGGGGAACTGAATTGAATTGATTTGAAGTGGGATCTGATTTTCCAAGTATATGGCATATAATGCCTGATCCAGCATGTCTGGATCTCCTAACATTTATTTATCACTTACTGAGCATCTAACACTTTGCTATATGTTTTACATTCATTATCTCGTTTATCCTCACAACTGCCCAATAATAAATGAGTTTAAAAATACACAGATAGTACATGGTAAAGCCAAACTTTATTCTAGGTCTGTTCACCATATGATTTTCTATAATGTCATAATATTATGCTTTAGTAGTAGTCATTCCTTATGTCTTATAGGGAATTTTTGATCTTGGCAAACCTTGCGTAAGCCATGTGATACTGTATCTGAGACAGAGAGAGGGAGAGGGAGAAAACTGGGATAAAATATGTGACTGTTTCTTATAAAATAAAGTGCAATTAAGTGATGGGACCAGGATTTGAATTTAGGTCCCTCCCATAGTCCCATCACTAAAAGATAGGAATCATTTGTGTTATTTTATTGCAAAGTAAACTCTACAGGCTTAATTAGCATAGACTTTTACTTTATAGCATTAGCCTGTCTTCACTACTTAAAAGCATCAGAGAAAACATAGGTTCTTCACCATCCCTGACAGCTGGAGAACAAGCAAGTTAGGATGGATACCTTGAGAGTTTGCATTAATAAAGGTACAATTATACTAGGCATGCAGAAGAGACATGCAGAGCAGCTTTCTGTATTTAAATGAATTGTTTTGTGATGCAAATTAGCACACTCTGCCCTAATGAAGTGAATTCTTTAACTGCTTGAGTCATTTCTGGTTATCATTAAACCACAGAAACTTCATAAAAAGAATTTACAGCTGAAGATGGTGAATAAAACAAAGTGATGAATAAAACAAATCCATTATAATTTCATCAAACTGATGCAATTCAGCTACTGAAAAGTAAACTTGTTGGGTTTTTCAGGATCCTTATAGTAAAATGGAAATAAAGGGAATGGCCTCAGACTATGAAGAAACATCTAACAGCTAATGCTCTGCATTATACTGAAGCTAATTACTAGCAAAAACCATTAAAATTTTTACATCATTCACTCAACAATAATTTACTGAGAATCTATGTGCCATGCACTAGGACATGGACTTTGTATATAACCTTCAAATGACAGATTCTCAAGAAGTTCAAAATCTAGTTGGGAAATAGATATGAAAGCCAACAATCGTTACTTTTTGACAATTTCTTTGGTGAAGGTGGAGTGCTTTTGGAAAGCAGTAGGTCCTTGGGAGAAAGTATGTCTGATTCCACCTGGGAGTGAAGAAGTTTTCAAATTGTGAGTAGCTCTGTAGTATGTGAGGTTGAAAAGTATGTGAGGGTTGAGCATTCTAGGATCAAAGACACAGAAGTATGATAGATCATGCCCGCGAACCAGTGAGGGTCCACTGAGGCTTGATCAGAAATGGAGGCTGGGACAGAGCCTGGAGATGAACCAAGAGAAAGGCAGGACAAGATTACAGGAACCATAGAGGTCCTATTACAAGAGTGTAGACTTCTTGGAGCTGGGAAAAAGCTTTAGGTTTATTAAGCTTGACTAAATTTGTCAGTTTTTTTTTTTTTTTTAAGTTGGCATTTGTGTGTATTTCAAGATGATTTAGTCCAAATTTACTGAGTTTTACTGAATTGCCAAGCATTAGGTTAGTTACTGGAAAGACTGAGAAAAAAAGACTCTGCTTCTCTCCTCAAAGAGCTCTCTCTCTCTCTTGCCAGACAAGTTCACCAAATAGTGCACTATCACAGCAAACAACAAAGCAATCTGGATATGGGAAGGATTTCTGATATGGGAAAAGTCACTGTTTTAAATGGAATGTGGTGACCTACCTATTCTTTAGAACTAAAGAAAAAAAACTATATACTGCCTTGATATGCTATTCAGTGAGTAGGTCACTGATTCCTTCCATAGAAACCTATTGCAGAAACTAGAAAGATCTTCTTTCTTCTGTCTCAGCAAAGGTTACACTTGTTTCAGAGATTGTAATGCATGCAGACGGAAAGATAGTGAAGATAAAGACACTAAATATTAAAGTTCAACAGCACCAGCAACAATTTTAGGAATATCTTTTGCATAGGAAAAGAATGTCTTTTAGTTCTACAATTACTGTTAGCACATGAGAGATTAAACTGAGGAGCTACAATGTTTTGGTGCTTCTAGAAGTTGCTATTGAATAATAATTTCTACTCATGAACCAGTTATTCATAATTGAAGGTAGAGGGTGACTACTACTCTTCAAACTTTCTTAGAAATGATGGTGCCTGAAGAATACAAAAGTATCTTTTTGTTCCCCATCTTCCTGTCTCATAATAAAGATAAAAATTGTTCCTGAATTTGAGAAGCTCATTTTCTCATATTTAAATCATAAATGGGCAATAAGAACAGGGAACTTGTGCCATGATGAAAAGCTTAAAACCTAGTTATCTCACTCCATGTTTTCTAATGGTATAGTTCTCTCACACCTGTGCACCATTGTTCACACAGAAGACATATCCATTTTACCCTAATTTGATTAGAACCTGAAAACTCCCAAGTAGTTAAATGATTTCTTCCAATTATAAGAACCAATTTGACATTTATTCTTGTAAGAGTCAAGTAAAGACTCATGATATTCCTTAGGAAAGGAAATATGAAACTGACATGTTTGAAAATGTGTTCTTGTAAGTAAAATGAATTGTTCTCGGAGAATTATGGAATTTTAGAGCAGGAAGTGAACTTAGTTTAATCTCCTGTTTTTTCATCTAAGGAAATGCAAGCTCAGAGAAGCCCATGGATTTGGCCTGAGTGGTCAGAGTGACATTTGGTGGCAGGGCAGTCACTGTCGTGTCCTCTCTCAATCTCAATGACTCTCTTCTTATTGCCACCCCTATTTCTCTGGCAGCCCTTTCACAAGCTCTTTTGTGGCACTCAATACTTACACTCCATGGGTCAGTTAAAAGTAAAGTTTGGGTATCTTGTAACTATGCTTCTGTTTATCCTAAACCAAATCTGTTGCCATCCAGTCAGTTCTGACTCATGGCAACCCTACATGTGTCAGAGTAGAACTGTACCCAATGGAGTTTTCGATGGCTGATTTTTCAGAAGTGGATCGCAGGACTTTCTTCCGAGGTGCCTATGGATGGCTCACAACACCAACTTTTGACTTAGCAGCCAAGCACATTAACCATTTGCACCACCCATGGTGCAAACACCCAGGGATTTGGCTATCCTAGCACTTAGCACATTGTATAAGTCATTTCTTTATATGTCTGCCTCACTGTGACAATCATAGTTCAATTCAGGAAACAGAAAACACTAGGTTTTATAAGCAGAAAAGGATTTAATATAGGAAAAACAAACAAACAAAAAGGTTTTTACTACATCATTGGAAGAGCTGGAGCAGCAGAAGTTAGGGATCACTACTGGATCATTGAGTTCAAGGTCACATTACAGTTGCTGTAATCCAGTGGCCAAGAAGCTGCAGCCCCCACTAGCTGCCTCCAAAACTGACTTTCGCACCTGCAAGCTGGTAGCTCAATAATGGAAATTGGAGAAGGGTGCTACTAAATTCTAAATACCTAGGTCTCCTGATCTTGCTTTCCAACAGCAATAGCGGCAAGAGTTTCTGTTGCAATTCTACTTTTTAACTCTCATGCAAGTGCTACTAAGTGATGGCATTTAATTTGTATCTAGAACCCTAGCTGCAAGGGAGCCTGGGGAATGTAGCCTTTAGCTTTACAATTTGCCAGCTGGAGGAAGGTTGGAAGGCATCTATCACACTCACCTACTCAACTATAAATTTAATAACTTAGAAGAGCTTTTATGTATCTTTACATCAACAGCTATCTCTAGCATACTGTTTTGGATAGCCAACCCTCAATTCATAACATGCTGAATTGAATTAAACTGATTTATCACTCTTCCTCTCTTTCCAAGCTCAATTAACCAAACCCTTTGCCATCGAGTCAACTCTGACTCATAATGACCCTCAATTAGTCTCTGCATTATGACGAGTCTTTGTATATCTTTTATGTATTCATTATTCTTCCTTCACTGACTCTTCCCTACTATAAGTTTTCATCTCTTTCTAGTTAGCTGTTCTTCCTCCTTCTATTCTCGACATCATTCATTACACCCCTCTACTATAGTTATCTTTCTAAAATAGTCAGATCTACATATGTCAAGTCTACTCTGTGTGAAATTTTTTTGGTTTCAAATGGCCTTCAATATGTGATTCAAACCTCATGGTATTTAAGATTTTCTATTATTGAGCCTTTTTTAAAATTGTGATATATATTGATAGTCCACTTTGTGTCCCTTCCTCTTCACTTGTACAGTAACTTTGTGTTAACGTCACAACAATTACATAATGTAGAAATTATTATCCTTATTCTATTTTTCATCACCATATCCTTTTTATCCAAATAGGCACCATCTCTTCCCTTACTGCTAGAATCTCTTAGGTGTTCTCCTTAACCCATTTTTGTTTCCTCTAATGCATCTTCATACTATAGCCAGAGAGTTCCCTTTAAAATATGAATATGTTCACACCACTTCTGTTTCGAAAAACTATTCCATATCGCCCCTCTATTCTTACTCTCTCTTTTCTACCCATACTGGCCACAAAAGTGTCTGAAGGAAAAGGCAGACCAAAAGGAGGACATTTTGATGTTACGTATTTAAAAATAATACTTCTGGATTTTATCCTGGATGTGGAATAAATTCAGAAAATCAAAACAATCATGATACTTAGTTTAATAAAGCATCAATTTTGACACAGAAGTGTATCCAGTTAACAGAAAATGAATTAATCATATCTCCTGTATTTGGCTCAAATGTCTAGCATTAATTAATGGAGGAAAATGAACAAGGAAACATTAATATGATAATATGACTGTACAATGTTTTTATCAACTTTAGTAAATTTTAAAATTTATGGAACTTGTTAACTTATGAAATGTATCTGAGCTTATTATTAAAACCAAAAGAAAAAGATAAAGCAATTAAAGTGAAAATTAAAAGAAACAATAAAGAAAGGAGAAGAGAGGAAAAAAAATAGGATAAGATTGTTAACTACAATTGAGTTTTAAATTCAATTTTGAATTCCCTGGCAGATCCCTGCCTACTTCTCTAATCTCATTGCATACCACTCTCTCCTTCTCCAATACACTCCCGCCTTATAGGCTTCTTTCTATTTCTCTAAATCACCAAGTGCCCAAGATAATAAGCTGTAAAAACAGAATTCATTGAACGCTGTTGAGCAAGATACTCAACTTCTTTGTGTTTCAAAATCTTTATCCATGAAATTATAGCTCCTATCTCCGAAGATTTGTTGTAAAGATTAATGAGTTCATAGTGCCAAGAGCAGAGTAATTGTTCCATACATGTTAGCTATGATTCCTACTGTTAATTTTACTGTTATCCTTATCAGTATCATACTATGCTAAAGATCTTTTTTCATTACCTGTTAGCCTTGCCTGCAATGCACAATCCCCATATCTTTACATAGTTGGCTTCTTCATGTTATTTAAGTCCAGCTTAAATATCACCATCAACCAGGCTTTAAGTTCCCTGCAACAGCAGGAAGCCTCTCGGGTACTCTATCACACCACCATGCTTCATTTTCATCATAGAGCTTCCTACTACCAGACATAATCTTATTTATTTATTTCATTGATATACTTGTCTAGAAAAAAGTCTAGACAAATGCCTGATGTATAATAGATACTCAACAAATGTTTGTAGAATTAATAAATGAATAAATGAGTGAATGAATGTGACTTTATGTCAACAGACAAATTCTTCAAAAGAACAATGAAGCTTCAAGACGACAATAATGACAATAAACAGCACACGTATATTAGTACTACTAGTGATACCAAACAAAAAACAAAAAAATAAAAAATCAAACCCATTGCCACTGAGTCAATTCTGATTCATAGTGACCCTACAGGACAGAGTAGAACTGCCCCATAGCGTTTCCAGGAAGCAGCTGGTGGATTCAAACTGCCAACAATTTGGTTAGTAGCCATAACTCGCCATAGCTCTTAACCACTGTGGCACCAGGGCTCCACAACTAGTGATAGCTAACATTTATTGAACACTCAGTATGTACTAGGTATAGTACTTTTTTATATGCATTATACAATTTAATATTCACAACAGCCCTAAGAAGTATGGGTTCCATTATTATAGCCATCCTATAGGGGTGAAAACTCAATTGCAGAGATGTTAAATAATTTGTCTAAAATCGCGAAGTTAATAAGTAGTAGACCCAGGCTGACCTTTAGGTCTTTCTTACTTGAAACCCTTGTTCTTAACTGCCATATTACTAAAAAGCAAGAAAACAAAGAAACATAAGTAAGCACACTGCATCGAGGTAAAAATCAGCAAAGAGGAGCAGGCACTAAAATGACAAGTCAATGAACAGATGAAATGTAAATATAAAAGTAAATGTACTTATACCCTTAGAATATGGGTACCAACAGACCACGTAAAAAATAAACATTAGCTGAATTTATTAATTTACAAGTATTCTGATATGTAAAGCCTAAACTAAAGTCTTTGCAAATCTATATGAAAACACAATGTCTGCTCGAAAGAATAAAATTAATAAACCTTATGTCTCTTTTCAATCTAAATTTTCGTGTGCTGAAATGATCATATCCCACCATGGAGTATGTCTCCAATTCTTTCTTCCTGTTGCCATTCATCTGTGAAAAGCACATTTATACATTATTTATATTACTACAATCTCCTAAAGAAGGCCTGCTCTTTTACATTTCTTATCTGCCCTACTGTTACAGGCAAAAGTTTTTCTGAGCTTTGTATCCTTATGAAATATTTCTTAAGGAGGTATGTATTGCTACACAAATGTCCCATATTTTTTGAGAAATTCTTTTTTCACCCTAAAGGTACAGTATAGTGTATAAGGTCCGTATTAGACATTAAGCTACTTTAAGGGCTTATTTTCACGATCTTAGGTAGCACCATTTATAATTTAAAGTACTAAAAGTAGCTGTGGTTAATATAGGGACTCTATCTGGAATTTATGTTCCTTCCCAGATGTTATTGTTGCAGGTACATCTCTGAACTGGAATGGTAAAATACGGTGCCGTTTTACCTCATCTCACTTTTTCCTCTAATGGTTTTATGAGAACACTCAGAGGTGACATACTGTAGCAGAAAGAACACTGAACTGGGACTAAGAATACCTAAGTTCTAGTTTAGATCCCACCATTTGAATGGGATTTTGATGACATCACTGAAAATTTTAGTGGCATGGTTTCCTCACATATAAAATGAAGATGATGCTATCCTTAGCTATCACTATGATGTCATTCTGTGTCATATAAGCGATGTACTATAAAGGAGAGAAATTGTAAAAGCACAAAATAATATATAAATACCATGTGGTGGTAGTTGTATTGTTATTTTTTTAAATATAGATCATTTTCATTTTGGCCAAATCAGGTAAATACTGCTAGTGAGCCAAAAACACACACCATGCAATCAATCTCTATTTAGTTTAGCTTACCATTTTAAAGGGAAAATCAAATGAACGTTTTGAAAAGGGCTTACCTTTTGTATTCTTCACTAGGTAGGAAATAAAATTGTCAGAAATAAGTGATATCGCTAGGTTAGATTTTTAATTAACCCAATCACTTTTAGTGATTCATTAATATGGAAAAGCTGCTCCAAACCTCTGAGAGAGTATGTGTTTAAAAAATACGAAAGAGAAGCAAAGAGTCCCCTTACAGTTTTAAACAGAAAACACTGCGTATTAGTTATGGCCCCAAGTCTGGAGGTAGCCTTGAGTTTGGAGACTGACTCTAGCCCTCAACCTCTGTGTGATCTCAGGCAGGAAGTACGAGTTTCCTCTCCCACAGAGAGCAGTGGACAAGAACTCCTTCATGGCTGAGTATTCTTTGTGTGAGTGGGGAGAGAGGAGAGGTATGACAGAAGGCATAATTTAAACTTGATAAGGAAGTATGATGATTAAATCTCGGGTGGTTTGTTGAATTTTCTTCAAAACTTTATTTTACGGCTGAATCCATTCTCTCTTATGTACTTCCATTATATTTTAACCTGTGATTTCAAAGTGACTGGGCAATACGTTATAAGAAGTTCTATATTAGTCCCCTTGGGCTGCCGTAAAAAAGTACCACAAACTGCATGACTTATAACAACAGAAATTTACTCTCTCACTGGAGGCTAGATGTCCAAAATCAAGGTGTCAGCAAGATTGGTTCCTTCTGAAGTCTCTGAAGAAAAATCTGTTCCATGTCCCTTTCTCCTAGCTGCTTCTGGTGGTTGCTGGCAATCCTTGGTGTTCCTGAACTGTAGGTGCATCACTCCAGTCTCTGCTTCCATTGTCACATGGCACTCTCCTTGTGTGTCTCTGTGTCCTGATTTCCCTCTTCTTATAAGGACATCAGTCAGTGGATTAGGTCCCCTGCTAATCCAGTATGACCTCCACTTGAGTTGATCACATTTGCAAAGACACTATTTTCAAATAAAATCACATTCACTAGTACTGTGGGTTAGGACTCAAACATATCTTTTTGGGCAACACGGTTCAACCCAGTACAAGGATCAAATGTTGTTAGTTACCATAAAATTGATGCTGACTCATGGCAACCCCATGTGTGCAGAGTAGAATTGCTCCATAGGGTTTTCTAAAGCAGATTGCCAGGCCTATCTTCCAAGGCACATCTGAGTGGGTTTAAGCTGCCAACCTTTCGGCTAGTGTTGAATGCTTAACCATTTGCATCATCCATGAACTCCACAAGGACCAAACAGAAATAGATTATGTGCTAAAGCAGTGTATACATGTGGGCACAAATCATTTTGTTGTTGTTAGGTTCCATCGAGTTGATTTTCAACTCACAGCAACCCTGTGCAACAGAGTAGAACTGCCTCATAGGGTTTTCTAGGGGGGAATCTTTACGAGAACAGATTGCCAGTTCTTTCTCTTGTGGAACAGCTGGGTGGGTTCGAACAGCCAACCTTTCAGTTAGCAGGCAAGCACTTAATCATTGTTCCATCAGGGCTCCTTCGAATAATGTTAGAAGAAGAATGAAAAAAAAAAAAAAAGACCATGTCAGGTCATCTATATTCTGCCCTCTGCAGCCATTGCACCATTGTCCTTCAAAGAGGTGTGTCCATTTATCTTTTGCTTTATGTACCGAACATTGAGACTTTTTGAATACACCTTGTGGGATAAATTGATCAAAATTGTAACTTTTTTTTTTGTTTTGTCTTTTTAATTAAGCAAAAGCATGTAAGATCCTCCTTAAAAAGCATGTGTTGCAAGTGCTTGAGTGTATCTAGCCTTTAGATTTACCAGGAAGACTTTCTAGAGCTTGCTCTTACTGAATGTCACTTATGTGTGGGGCATTACGTGAGGAGCTGGATAAACTACAATGAAATAATATACGGTCTTTCAAGGACAAATTAAAGAATCACATTTGGTTAATGGCTTCTTTAGATTTAAGATCATTCTAAGATTCATGATTATTGAGACTTTTTTTTTTTCTTCATTTGGTCAGCAGTAGACCAAGTCACATAAATAACCATTTCGAAAACAAGAAACAAATTTAAAGTACGGTAAAATTTCAATAAATCGTGCCAATCATGAATGACTATTGAAGATACATTTTCCTGAAATTGCAAAAACATTTTTTCTACTTTTATATTTGACTCACAGTTTCACCTTCCACCGCAGGTGCCTCCCACGTACCCTCACATGAACAAAAGCTTACGTAGTGAGTTTTAATATGTAATCAGATTTTTAGTAAACTTCTCTCAAAATCATCTACAAATTAAAAATTTGGGAATTCTGTTGGTCTTTAAGACCAAGTTTAAAGTTAGAATGAAGAAATACTTTTACTAACAAAATGTAGGCTGTTAAATATTTTGGTGTTGTTGAGATTCCAAATATACCAAGTATCTTGGGAATACTATAAAGAAAATCATTTGGAATAAATTTTACTTACTTACCTAAGGAAACCCTGGTGGTGTAGTGGTTAGGTGCTACAGCTGCTAACCAAAAGGTTGGCAGTGCTAATCCACCAGCCACTCCTTGGAAACTCTATGGGGCAGTTCTACTCTGTCCTGTAGGGTCGCTATGAGTCAGAAGTGACTCGATGGCAACAGGTTTGAGGTTTTTTTGGTTACTTACCTAAATCAGAAAAGATCACTGAGTTGTTTGTAATGTTACGGCAGCTCTGATCAAACCATGTCCAAGGACAATGGGGTGGAGCAGGCCATTCTGGTTCCTTCATCTGGAATATATTCAGGGAAGTGTTCCCAAGGCTCTGACACATTTTGTTCCTGCTTTGTTCTTCTCTCCCAAGGCTTCTTTCCAAAAATATCCATCCTTTCATCCTTTCTCTGCTATCTTTTTTCCCCTTTTTACCCCCCACCCCTAAGTATCTCTTTTTATAATCCTTCCAAACGCAAAGCGTTGTATACTGTCCACTCTTCACTGTGAGCTAGTTTGTGTCCTTCATCACTAGTATCACAGTTGGAAGCATATTTTACAAATAAATCTGCCTTAAAATAAGTATATACGTTTGTCTACAGTTTAGGAAATTTAGGATGATATAATGACTGACTACGGTACTGTGATCAATTGTATAATCATGTTCAAATATCTGTTAATTTTTCAAATGGCTGTGGAGATAAAATAAGCCACAGATCATGTGTTTAGAGTATATAGGTAAGAAGATGATATTTTAGCAAGTCCACAGATTGATAAAGCTAATTAATAGTTGTTTATCTTCATAAGAATTGGCATAAGCTCTAGTTCAGTCTTAAACTTATATAATCATGTATAGATTAAGTTTGTATAATGCTTAAGAGTTTATCAGTACTTTATATTAGTTTTTTCAAACTCAATTTATTAATGTCTCTCTTATTTTGTAAACAAGGACATTGTGACTAAGAAAGACTAAGCAAATTTCCCAAGTCCAGCATGTATCCCAAATTTAACCAAGATTGCCTTTGGCCTCCAAGTCCACTGATTTTCCTACCGTGGCATAATTGCCACCTATTGATTTTATAATAAGAATGTACAAAAGGACTTTTGAAGCCAGTGCCAATCTTTACCAAGTCACTTGATTTGCAACCTCTTCTTCCAACATAGATGTCATTGTCATTACCATAAGTCATGTAAAAGCAACCTACTTATAGGGGAGTTATCTATACTTGACTCTCCTTGTTTCTGTCTTCTTTAGATGAAAGCGATGATTCCTATGAGGTAGGAATAAAAAGAGTTAAAGGAAAAAAGGAGTTAAGTTCTGCCTTCAGAATTGAGATTTGTTATTGAATCTTTTCTCCAAGTCCTTACTATATAAATGACGTTGGGGAAGTTATTCAGCCTTTCCCTCTAGCCTAATATCCTCATCTGTGAGAAGCTAATAAACATTTTTCCTCAAAGACTATACAAGACTATGAAGAGCAGATAATCTAAAACACTTAGAAGGGTCAAGCACACACAGCCTTGCTTTCCTGTTCCCTATTTTTCTCAGCCCTTGTGTGTTTAAAAATTATTGGTAGTACACTTGAAGTAATTAAAACTCTCAAAACAATAGTAAGTATATCAACAATAATTACAACCCAAAACCACCACTGTGCCTGTATAAAGTATGTAAATGTTTTATATCATTCTTATTTATGTAGAACTGTTTACTGCCATCAACATATCTGTTATTTCAAAAAGTAACTTCAAGAATAGTCCAGTAAACGTGTGCTCTTTCTTTGTTGCCAGACAGAGGCTGTGTAATGCCTCATACCTCTAAATAGGAGGTACCATGCTCTACTTAGCTTCTAAGCATCTACTCAGCTCAGCAGTCCAATATCATCATCACTTTCATCATTATCACCATCATCACCATTATCATCATCACTCTCTTCCTCCTTTTGATCATTTCTAACATTTATTGTTTATCAAATGCTAGACACTTCACTAAATGCTTTATGTGAATTACCTTATTTATTCCTCATCACCACCCTTATGAGGTAGGTATATTATCATTAACCCTATAGTATAAATAAGATAACAAAGTTTGGTGAGGTGAGGTAATTTGTCCAGGGGCAGAGACCAGTAAGTAGTCGAGTTAGGATTTGAATGTAAGCAATCTTATTTAGGACAACTTACCTTTGTCCCTTATGCTTCTATGTCTTCATTAGACCATAATATTACAATTTATATTTAGTGGTAGCAAAAATAAATGTCATACATTGATCTAAATTTGGGAACAAAAATTCGAAAGTGTTAGGCCCAGTTATTTCAGTCCCCCAGAGACAATATGGTGTGACTGGGAGGCAGGCACGTTAGGCTAGAGTGAATTTCCCAATGTCAGAGAACATTCCAGCAACAGACGTTCGAGAAAGTTTATGAATTCTTCAGGATCAAACTTTGGCAAGAGTTAAAGTTACATTTTTAAGTGACTATATCAAATCTACAGCAATCCCCAAATCATGCAATGCGGTGTTTCCTTTTTATGCTTCTATAGTCACTGCCTGTTTTATGTGTGTTGGTATTCATGTATTCTGTTCTGCTCAGCAAGAGCATAAGCCCTTCAAGGACAGAGATTTCTGTTCCTTTTGAGTATTGCATAATATATCATCACTGTGCCTGAGGTATTTGCCTGGTATAAAAAGAAGAGCTTTGAATTTGACATCAGCAAACCAGGGTTTCAGTCTCAAGCCTGGCTCTTACTGACACTGTTACCTTGAGAGTGCCACTTTCTCTGAAACTCTGAAGTAAGGATTGTAGGGGTTGCGGTCCATAAAGACACTAGAGAAACATAAGCTAGGAAACTCCTGTTTCAAAAGTTTATAAACTTACAGTAATTGTACAAGAAAACTGTAAAAATTAGGTACGTATTACTTGTTCTCCCAAGCATTCATTGAACAAATAATCACTATATTGTAAAGTATTAGCTTTAACTTACCTAACATTGTTATATAATATCATCTATCTAACACTATTGTGTTTAACATAACCTAAACTATGTTAAATGTAATATTCTAGATACTGAGCAAAATAGTTTTAAATACACTACCCTATTTAATCCTTAGAACAACACTTTAAGATTAATGTTATTATTCCCAGCATGCAGAGGTGAGAGCAGAGACATTAACCTCAGATATTCAACCTGATCCAAAATGTAAAGCTAGTAACTGACAGGTAGGTTTAATAGTATAATGTGTCTATGGATTATAGAACACTCTCTCTCTCTCTCTCTCTCTCTATATATATATATGTATATGTGTGTGTGTCCATATATATATGTCCATATATATGTATATGTATATATTATATATTTATATGTGTTATATATATACATATATACATTATACATATATATAAAATCCAACAGATAAATTATATAGTTAATTGCATTTGGAAATGTTCTCTGAAGTTCAAGCAATAAACTTTTAAACTTTGTTTTTTTATATGTAGTCCTTCCCATGGCTACATAATTGGCTCAGTCTAGTGCAAAATGAAACACAGGGCTCCTTGTTCAAAAATTATTAAGAATTTCAAGATGGAGAAGGCAGAGCATTGAACCAAGCACAGGACTTTATTAGCATGGTGCCCTGTGCAGTTGCATAAATTGCATGCCCATGAAGCTAGCCCTGGTCCTTCCCCTAAAGGGCATAAAACCTAGTTTTTATAGATTCAAGAATATATCTCTTCTGTGACTGATTAGCAGGATGAAATTACTCTCATGGAGAGAGAAATTGTAAGGAGGGAGAGATTGTAAGGAGGAGCCATATCCTATTTTATCTACAGTACAGTTCAATTATTTGATTTATGTTTATGAGTCAAACACTCCTTAGCACATGATATGATAAGGCTTATATTCTTTATCATCATCATCATAATCACTATCATTAATTCCAATCCCACCATTGTAATCATTACCATTATTACCTATCATTATCTGAGTACCTTCTATGGCCAGGGACCATACTAGAAATAGGAAAACACCATGTAATTTAATCCTAAGAAAAATTTCTATGAAGTTCAAGGGCCAAAAGATTTGCCAAATACCATACATCTTGTAATAGATAAAGTATGGATTTCAGTCTAGATAGCTTGAGTTCCAAAGCCCAATATCATTCTAGCAAATATTATCTGCTAGAAGAAAATGCTAGCAAGCAATGCTAAGAGACTGCATGTTTACATTCAGATTATTTAAACATTCATTTGTAAACAATAGAATCATCTACTTCAGAATGTGTTTCTGTTGTTTTCTTTATAGTTTTTTTTTTCTTTTTTGTTAAGGATCAGAACAATTTATCAGAAAGATTTAGCAGAAGACAAAAGCGAGTGACAAGGCTTAAATCCCTACAAGATAGTTTCTACTTCATTATTCTGATTGGAGAAAAAAATTAAATGTACTTTTGGGGAGAGGGTTGTATCATTTACTGTTTTTTGTTTTAGAATCTTGCTATTCTAGAACTCACTTCATTACCCATGCTGGTAGCAATTAAGGTAATTTTGTTTAAGATGCACACATAGGCATTAGAATTTCTGCTTTAAAGGTTAAAAGACTATTTGTATATGAAGTATCATTCAGCAATTATTGAAAAGATCCCTAATATATCTTTCTATAAAAGCTTGTTTACTAAATTATATTTATTTCCATTTAATCAGTTCAATTGGTCATTCAACAAGAAGTTATTGAATAACTTGTATGCTCTCTGGGGAGTGAATCAATATAAAGATGAAAATGAAATATGGCCCCTGCCATCAAGTAGGCCATGTTTCATCAGGTGCTAGACTTATGAGGGAATGATATAATGACTTACGTTGCTGCCATCATATGTTTACCAAATGTGAATTCTGTTCATCCCTGGATTTTGCCAAAATCCTTATCTATTTTCCTATTCCCCTACCTCATGAACTTTCCTGGAGTAATAGGAAAACGTCATGGTCCCTTTAAAGCCTTTGCACCTAAGCCAGGTCCTGACTCATATCCAAGCACTCAGCTGCTTTGCTCCCTTCTCCTCTGAACCCTACTCCATTCCTGCCTTATTCTTTTAACGTTGCTCTTAACTAGAAGAAATCCATAGTCCATTCTCAATCTTGATGGGATTAGGAAGTAAAAGGATCAGGGCTTCATTCTAGTTCAAAGTCCTGCTGAGAATTCGCATTTCCACCCCAGATATACTGAATCAGAATGTACAGCTTAACAAGATCCCCAGGTGATTCTTATGTATGATAAATTTTGAGAACCACTGCTGTACTAGTGGTTCTCAGAATTTGTCCCTAACCAGAAAAATTAGCATCACCTGGGAACTTGTTAGAAATGCCGATTCTCAGCAGGGGTTTGAACTCAAATGAACTGGTTCCAAGCCCTTAAAAGGATGCACAAACAAGAATAGAACTTGTTACTTAAAGCTCCAGACCAAATGTTCTTACCTTGCTACCCTCGCTAAAACCTTTCAGCGGATCCATTGCCCATCTTCTGCACCCATGCAGTTCCGTACTTGAGGCAAGACTGTGCAGCTGACTATACTCATGGAAAGCTATAGCCTGAAATCATACATAGCATCTGCTAGTAAGCAAGTGGCAGGAACTGTGTGGGTGGTAAAATATCACAGCAGAGGGAGGTCATTGCAGCTGGGATGGCTAGTGAGGGATTACTGTCGTTTTGTGTGCCATTAAAATGTGTATAAGGCTTTCTTCTGAGAAAGAGCAATTGACATCAGTTTTGGGGAAGAAAGTAAAGGAATAGTGTGAGCTAAGAAGATATCAAGAAAGATTATAATTTCTTCATTGATACTTAGGTGGTTATTTAGACTCAAGTAGAAGGCTAATGGTTGGAATACACAGGAGATAAAAGTGGAAGATTTAAAGCTTGATTTAGAGGGCCTAGATTATGTGATGAATCAAATAGAAACAACGTATGTATACACACACAAACAAAAAGCTAAGATTGACCAATAAAAAAGCTGGAGGGAAAGGTATAGGCTGCTATGTGCCGGGTATGGACAGTACAAAAATATGAAAGATTTGCAACCAAGCCTTTCTATTTCCCTTGGTTTATCATTTCTACAGCACCCAGTTCTTCCACCTAAGATATATTTCTCTTGCAATTATGTACTCAATGGCTCTCTTCCCTGTAGAATGAAAGAGCCACTTGTATCTTGTCAAAATTAGGATATTTTCTACATGTGTTAAAAACATATATAAAACCAATGTTAATATTAAAATAAATAAAGCTTTAATAAACACATCATAGAAAAGACATGAGAATTTTTATATGGAGAGTTAAAAATATGTATAGTTTGTTCTCAAGAATTTAATTTGTGGAAAGATACGCAAAGTACTGCGTAAAATGAAATTGCATTTTACAAACATGTCTCAAAATGAGAAATGTTCCACTCTTCATGCCACCAAGAATGGTTATGGAGCTTTTGCCTCTCCATCTTGGAATAGTTTATTTTTATGTTAAGGTATATAGTATTTGTATTAAAATATTTCAGGTAATGAATTCTTTGGATGAAAACCTTTCAATCTAGATGAGAAGGTCTTTTAGTAAGCTTGACTTTGGATAAACCACTTAACTTCTTCTATTTTAAATTGCTCTATTTAGGATTATTATCAATGATAATTAGTGGTGATTAGAATGTGAAAGTTAGAAACAAAGAAGAAGGATCAGTAGTTGAAAAATATGGCCTTGGTGATAGAAACAACTCAAGAGATCATGTGATAGAATTTTGCAAGACAAACGACTTATGCATTGCAAATACCTTTTTTACAACATCATAAATGGCAACTGTACATGTGACCTTGATGGATGGAACACGCAGGAATCAAATTGACTACATTGTGGAAAGAAATAATGGAGAAGTGTGATATCATCAGTCAGAACAAGACCAGGGACTGACTGGAACACACCATCATGTGCTCGCATACAAGTTCAAGTTGGAGCTGAAGAAAGTTAAAACAAGTCCACAGGAGGCAAAGTAATATTTTAATATTAACATTTGTTTTATGTATATTTTAAAAACATGCAAAAATACCCTAATTTTGAGTATATCCCACCTGAACTTAGAGACCATTTCAAGAATAGATTTGCACACATTGAACAATAATAAACGAAGACAAGACAAGTTGTGGAATGACATCAAGGAAATCATACATGAAGAAAGCAAAAGGCCATTAAAAAGACAGGAAGGAAAGAAAAGACCAAAATGTATGCCAGAAGAGAGTCTGAAGCTTGCTTTTGAATGTAGAGCAGCTAAAGTGAGTGGAAGAAATGATGAAGTAAAAAGGGTGAAAAGAAAATTTCAAAGTGTGGCTTGAGAAAACAAAGTAAAGTATTGTAATGAAATGTGCAAAACCTGGAGTTAGAAAACTAAAAGGGAAAAACACCCTCAGCATTTTCCAGGCTGAAAGAACTGAAGAAAAAATTCAAGACATGAGTTGTAATATTGAAGGATTCTATGGGCAAAATGTTGAATGATGCAGGAAGCATCAAAAGCAGTGGAAATAATACACAGAATCACTGTACCAAAAAGAGTCGGTCGACATTCAGTCATTTCAGGAGGTAGCATATGATCCAGAACCAGTAGTATTAAAGGAAGAAGTCCAAGCTGCACTGGAGGATTGGTGAAAAACAAGACTCCAGGAATTGACAGAATACCAACTGAGATGTTTCAACAAATGGATGAGATCAATATTTGTGCCCATTCTAAAGAAAGCTGATCCAACAGAATGTGGAAATTATCGAACAATATCATTAATATCACACACAGGTAAAATTTTGCGGAAGATCATTCAACAGTGGTTGCAGCAGTATATCAACAGGGAACTGCCAGAAATTCAGGCTGATTCAGAAAAGGACATGGGAACGAGGGATAGCATTGCTGATGTCAGATGGGTCTTGGCTAAAAGCAGAGAATACCAGAAGGATGTTTACCTGTGTTTTATTGACTATGAAAGGCATTGGACTACGTGAATCATAACAAATTATGGATAACACTGTGAAGAATAGAAATTCTAAAACAGTTAATTGTGCTCATGAGGAACCTGTACATAGACCAAGAGACAATCTTTCTAACAGAACAAGGGGATACTGAGTGGTTTAAAATCAGGAAAGGTGTGTATTAGGGTTGTATCTTTTCACCATACTTATTCAATCTGTATACTATGCAAATAATCTGAGAAGCTGGACTACATGAAGAAGAACACAGCATCAGAATTGTAGGAAGACTCATTAACTTGCGACATGCAGATGATACAACCTTGCTTGCTGAAAGTGAAGAGGACTTGAAGCACTTACTGATGAAGATCAAGGCCTACAACCTTCAGTATGGGTTACACCTCAACATAAAGAAAATAGAAATCCTCAAAACTGGACCAATAAACAGCATCATGATAAATGGAGAATATATTGAAGTTGTCAAGGATTTCATTTTACTTGGATCCACGGTCAATGCCCATGGAAGCAGCAGTCAGGAAATTAAATGACTATTGTATTAGGCAAATCTGCTTCAAAACACGTCTTTAAAGTATTGAGAAGCAAAGATGTTATTTTAAGGACTAAGGTGCGCCTGACCCAAGCCATGGTATTTTCAGTCGCCTCATATGCATGTGAAAGCTGGACAATGAATAAGAAAGACCGAAGAAGAATTGATGCCTTTGAATTATGGTGTTGGTGAAGAATATTGAATATACCATGGACTGCCAAAAGAGCGAACAAATCTGTCTTGGAAGAAATACAACCAGAATGCTGTTTAGAAGCAAGGATGGTGAGACTTCGTCTCACGTACTTTGGACATGTTATCAAGAGGGGCCATTCCCTGGAGAAGGACATCACGGCTAGTAGAGCATTAGTGAAAAAGAGGAAGACCCTCAATGAGATAGATTGAGATAGTGTGCAACAGCGGGCTCACACATAGCAAAGATTGTGATGATGGCACAGGGCAGACAGTGTTTCTTTCTGTTGTATATAGTGGCGCAATGAGTCGGAACTCAATTGCACCTAACAACTACAACAACAATTTAAGATTTTTATTAAAATTAAATAAGATAATAAAGGAAATGTGGTGCATAGCTTCACTCCCTCTCTTTTCTCTCGTTAGTAAATCCATCTATGACATTTTTTGTTTATTTACAAATGGAACTGTTAAGATTAATGAATATAAAATCATTATATCAACAAAAGACATGGTTTAAGGAAAACATTTTTTTCTCTTGTGTTTGTTTGTATGTTTCCAGAACTTTTCCCCAAAGTTTCAGCCATTTGATCTGTAGCAATATCTGAGAACTGTGTAACATTTCTACATCATTGTTTCTATTTCCTTAATGATATTAGAGGAAAGCTCTAGAAACATCATTGGTCTATAATAGTTCCTTGACCTGATTTCCTGACCCTCTACTTTTTGTGACAAGAAAATAAAATAAAGCTGCAATTTAAAAAAAAAGTGATTTAATGACAGGGCAAAGAGACATATAAAAACAGTATCTGGAAAGTGATTCATAACTGTGTGTGTGTATGTTTATGTGTGTACATGTGTTTACTATTCCTAAATTCTTGTAAGCGATGCCTACTTGTGTTAGATGTACTCTCTAACAATGTCAATCATCAAGTGCATCAAAATCCAGGAAATAGCAATTTGACATATTTCAGAGAGAAAAAAAACTGAATAGATTGTGCAGCTTGATTATAACATTTTTAGTCTATCTAGTATTGTGTTTTGACATGTAATACCAACATTGTTCTGTTGCCTGCAATTTGCATCCATGTAAGTCATAATAAGAAGAAAGCATTTATAGCCAGATGTTGTACAAAGCTGCTGAGGCATAGGTGCAGATCAAGCATGTCACACAGAGTCAGAATTCAATCTGCTGTGTTGCTCTACTCATCATTTTGTAAAAAGCATTAATGCTAAGCTAAGTACTTACACATCTGTAATCTGTGTTAATGCTCACAGCAAGCCCAGAAGTAGGCAAGACAAATCATGAGCTTCATTTGATATTGAGAAAGATGAGATTCACAAAAGCTATGCATCCTGTCTGAAATGAAAAACTAGAAAATATCATGGCTTTTACCTAAAACCAAGTCTGAATTCTAGTTTAATGTCCTTTCCCAAGGCCGTGAAAGGAAGGCTTGTACATTGCTTCACTCCTTTCTTCAATTTGGTGCCATGGCAGCTAAAAAGAAAGTCTTTAAAAAAGGAACAAGTTATAAAGTTTCATAATTTAAAAAAAGTCCTTCTGAAATAACAAAACAAAATTTTAAATATGTGACTCATTTCCTTCTAAAATGTCTCACTGATACCCAAAGAACTATTTACATATTCCTCATGTCAGATACAGTGGAAATTTGAATTGGTCAAATTTCAACTACAAGAACCAGTAATAAATTGAGATTTAGTTCAAGGAATTGGTTTAAGTCATTTTAGGGGCTGGTTAGGCAAGTCTGAAGTCTTCAGGGCAGGCCGTCAGAAGAGGCAGGTTTAAATTGCCCTTTAAAGAGCACAGGCTGAAGGTACTGTCCACAGGAGTACTTTCTTCCTGCTTCAGGAAGACTCAGATTGGCTTTAAGAGCTTTTGATTCATTGACTCAGGCCCATCTAGATTATCTAGCATAATCTACTTCAAGTCAACTGATTATGAATTTTAATCATATCCACAAGATACTATCATAGCAACACCTAGATTAGTGCTAACCAGAAGTTTGGCTGTTCAAAACCACCAGCAGCTCTGTGGGAGAAATATGTGGCAGTCTGCTTCAGTAGATTTACAGCCTTGAAGTCGGAATTGAATCCACGGCAGCGGGCTCTGGGTTTCCTTATCCACAAAATGGGCATAACAATAACTTAAATGAAATAACTGTTCATCTGAAAAGTCTTCTCCAAAATTCCAGTCTAAATTAAAATTCCATGTTATACTTCTCACCTAACCCTCCCCAAAAAAACCCCACTGCCCTCCAGGCAGTTCAACTCATAGCAACCCTATAGGACAGAATAGAACTGCCCCATAGGGTTTCCAAGGCTGTAAATCTTTATGGAAGCGTGCTACCACGTTTTTCTCTCTTGGAGCAGCTAGTGGGTTAGCAGCCGAGTGCTTTAACCACTGTGACATCAGGGCTCCTTTTATACGTCTCACCTGCCATCTGATATTTTTATTCATAGCAATCAATGCAGTTGCTACTCTACATGTAATTCTGTGCATATATTTTTGTTTATATTTGCCTCTTTTCCTAGATTATAAGCTTCAGGATGGTGAGGATCACATTTCTATTTGATCACTGTTATGGATTGAATTGTCTTCCCCAAAAATGTGTGTCAACTTGGCTAGGCCATGATTCGCAGTATTATGTGATTGTCCATCGTTTTGTTATCTGATGTGATTTTACTATGTGTTGTAAATCCTGCCTCTTTGATGTGGTTGAGGCAGGATTAGAGGCAGTTGTGTTAATGAGGCAGGATTCAATCTACAAGATTAGATTGTGTTGTAAGTCAATCTCTTTTGAGATATAAAAGAAAGAAGTGAGCAGAGAGACATGGGGACCTCCTATCACCAAGAATGCAGAACCAGGAGAGGAGTGCATTCTTTGGACCTGAGGTCCCTGCGCTGAGAAGCTCCTAGACCAGGGGAAGATTGATGACAGTGACCTTCCCCTAGAGTCTACAGAGAGTGAAAGACTTTCCCTGGAGCTGACACCCTGAATTCAAACTTCTATCTGTTTAAACTGTGAGAGAATAAATTTCTCTTTGTTAAAGCCATCCACTTGTGGTATTTCTATTATAGCAGCACTAGAGAACTAAGATAATCACCATTGCATCTCCATGATTTTTCTTCAAGCTGTGTCATTCTCTAAGAAGTCCAATATCAAATCTCAAAATGTTGATCACAAAGATATATAAATAGATCTTGAACCTTGTCAAATGCTTTAGAATTTAAAGAATTCAGTCCACCCGTCAAGCAATAGGTTCCTTTGACCCCAAGTTAGTTTGCTTGAGTGTAGTCTACTAAACATTGCAAAATAGACTAAAAATCTCTGTGTTGAGCTTTATTATTGCAGATTATGTCTGTTTGTCTAATTGGTACAAATGATAAAGAAACTGATAACAATTAAGTTCTGTTTCCATCTTCTCTGAGCCATTAAATGCAAATTAGAATTTGCTTTTCACATTAAAAGCAGGAAAAAACAAACAAAAAACTTAGAAGCAAACAAGGAGTGGAAGGCTGTTCTCCAACCCTGCATTCTAAAACCTGGGTCCTAACAGAGCCCTCTGACAGCTGTCACTGCAAATCAAAGGCCCTGAGAAGCAGAACCCTCTTCATTTCAGCACTGTGGACATGGTTCAGAGAAGATTATGTCTGATAATAGAAATTCAAAATAATGACAAGTTTGTTATCTCCTGTTCATCAGTTCAGCTGAGTGTCAGAGGACTGGTCCTGTTGTGGGCATGGGATTCAGTGTAGGTACATCAATCAGAAAAATGCTTTCTGACTCAAGGTTATTTATATCAACACCTAACCTTTTTCAGCTCTGGAAGATTAAGAAAACCACCCTCAGGGAGGTACAAAAGATTGAATTTGCTCAAGGTCATGTCACTAGTTGATCCAGGCATTGGACATGACAATGCTACTCCCAAGACCTCTTCACTAATCATGACTGTACTCTTCATTTTGAGCTGAAGCAAAAGACCAAATCCAGGGGTGGACATTATAATATCTTCTCTTTTTCAAATCATTAAAGTTATTTTCTGGAAAAGAAGCAGAATTTTTAAATAGCTTAATGAGAAAAGAATAAGTGTCATGTGGTTTCTGAGATGGAGGAATTCAAGGAAAGAGAAAAAGGAAGAGAACATGAAGGTACAAGTGAACAGGCAACAGAGAGAAATAAGATTTTCCTGAATGATGGAATGCAAAATCAGTGTGAAAATAACATGAATACAAAGGTGCTACCACTTTTAAACATTCACAGGTTTCAAGGTGCTGGTACTATAAGGTTGAATAAAGAGTTATTTTTAATCATATGATTTCTTTTATTGCAGAAGATTTTATTTTAGGTTTCCTTTTAATTTAAGATCTTTTAGTGCACTTTCTATACATATAGACAAGTTATATATATATGTATATACACCCTTGGCCATCAAGTCGATTCTGACTCATAGTGACCCTATAGGACAGAGTAGTACTGCCCCATAAGGTTTCCAAAAAGAGGCTGGTGGATTTAAACTGCTGACCTTTTGGTTAGCAGCCGGACTCTTAACCACTTCACCACCAGGGCTCCTATGTATATATAGATATATACAAGTTATAATACAAAATGTGATTTATGCAGAGCCATTGAGAATAATATCTCTTGTCTAAAGTGAGATGCACCAATGATTTACCCTGCAACATAGAATTGGGCATGCCTCAGAAAAATCATTGGATCCTAAGGGGAGGACCTCTAATTTCTGGATATTTTGGTCTACCCAAGCTGCATTTTCAGGCAGTTAATTCCATTGTGGTATAGTAGTCAGCACACACTCCTAGGAAGCAGACAATTCACGTTTAATTTTAACTCTAGCTGTATGATGTTAGCAAGTCAGACCCCTTTTCCCAGCTTGTTAAATGAAGATCATAATACCAGTTAACTTTACCCTACCCTGCATTTTTGAAATGGTGAATATGAACATGCTTTGAGAACTATACTACTGTTTCTTATTACAGTAACAATTATTCATTTTAATAAACCTTGGCTTAAGATTTCATTTTATTTCTTCCTTTGATAAATCATCCAGTATTCCATTCTCTTGTTTATATACCACACGGTTCTTTTCCCTCATAACAAGTAGCCAGTTCGGTTGTGAATCCTTGTGATTCCTTGCTCAGCCAACTTGTTCATTTGCTTAACACGTTCTGTTTTTCTTTTCTGTGTCCTCATCTTTATGCAGTTTGGCAGTGCTCTAAATTGAATGTCATTTTCCAAACACATTTTCCTAGAATTTGCATGGAGAGAATCAATATTATCTCCCTCTTCAAACTCAGTATAAATTGCCTTTGTCTTTTTGAATCCATGAGTTATGGATTGACTTGTGTCCCCCAAAAATATGTGTTGTAAATCCTAACCTGTGGTTATAATCCCATGAGAGAATGGGTTGTCTTTGTTATGTTAACGAGGCAGGATTAGTGTAGGGTGTGTCTTAAGTCTTAAACACTCTATTGCTATCTGAAAGGTCAGTGTTTGGAACCCATCAGTCACTCGATAGGAGAAAGATGTGGTAGTCTACTTCTGTAAAGATTACAGCCTTAGAAACCCTATGGGGCAGTTCCACTCTGTCCTATAGGGTTATGTAAAAACAGCTTGGGGGCGGTGCCTGACTTCCTCTAACTTTACAAGGGGGAAGGAGACTCAAGAACAACAGCCCAAGGCTGATTCCTATGAGCCAGCGGTCAGACAAGCCTCCTCTCTCCACCACCTTTACTAATTCTGACACCAACCATCCCCACCACGGCACTCTCTACTTCTCTGGTGGGTTCGATAATTCATTTCAATGGCCACGCAGAACTCACAGACCATACTTACCATTATGGGGTTTATTAGGGAAGTAATAAGTTACAGTTCAGGCTCAGGAACACTCAAGGATAAGGTTCTTCCATCAGAACAGCCTCTTTCCAGCCCTGCTCACAGGCAGACTTCTCCCTGGCCCTCAGTCCGCCCAAAGGCACTCAGCTTTCTTGCTTGGTGGGCCAGGAAGCCCACTGTGCTGCTTCCTTCTGGTCTCTCCTGCAGATCTCTCTTACCAGTTTCTCCTTCCTTGGTAGTGGTGGGTTCTTCTTCCTGTCTCTAGGGTGGCTCATTTCAAGCCCAGTGGGGTAGCAAAACTGACCAATCCCTTTGGTAGGCCGCAATTATCCTATCACACAGTCCTGCCCAGTCACCTGGGTGGGAGTTACAAGACCATGGCGAGAAAGGCCACACAAAAGCAATCCATCACATCGCAGGTAGCTATGAGTTAGAATCCACTCAATGGCAATGGGTTTGGCTGGTTTTGGGTGTCTTAAGTCAATCTCTTTTGAGATATAGAAGAGATTAAACAAGCAAGAGAGAGAAGCAGAGATGGAGAAAGACACATGCCAAGCCACATGAAGATAATCCAGGAGCAGAAGCTCAAAAGAGAAAAGGACCTTCCTCCAGAGCTGACAGAGAAAGCCTTCCCCTAGAGTCGGATCCCTGAATTCGAACTTCTAGCCTCCTAAACTGTGAGAAAATAAATTTCTGCTGGGTAAATCCATTCACTTATGGTATTTCTGTTATAGCAGCACTAGATAATTAAGACACCATGTCATGTTGTAAAGTTACACTCCAATTTGTTATGACTTAAAATACCAAATGGATTTGGACTGGGAGTTTTAAAGTTTTGGGTTCTAGTCCTGGCTCTTCCACCAACACTTTTGTGACCTTGTGACTTGGGGAATTTAACTCATTAATTTATTAACTAATTTAAACAAAGGTATATTAAGTACCTACTAAGAAAATACAAAAATGAACATACACAGTTCCTAATCTATTGAATTTGGAGTATAATGGTAAAAATAACTGCAAATAAAATAGCAAAGTGCCTGATGGTAATTGAAACCTGTACTAAACACTGTGAGAGCACTGGAGAGACCATGGGGAGTTCTGCCTGTAAATTTGTTTGAGCAAGAGGCACCCTTTGAACTGGACCTAAGAGGCTGCATTATATTGTCAGGATGAGAAGAGAGACGGAGTTTTCAAGTAGGAGAGCATGAACAGTTTGTGGTCCAAGAAGGAGAGAGTATGGAAGATAAAGCTGGAGAGGTTATGGGGCCAGATGGTGAGGGCATGACTTAATGTGAAATTTGAGCTTGTAGCTCCTGAGGGCAGAAGCATTGTCACTTATGCTCTGGATCCTCTCTCTCTCACCTGAGTAGCTTTCCTTTATTAAATCCCTCTCTCTCCTCGATCATCAACTGTAGAATCTCCTATTCATTCTCTCATTGCTGAGCAAAATTTATAATTATGTATATTTGTTTGTATGGTGTTTTTCTTTTTGTCTATGGTCTATACCCCTCACTGAATTCATCATGAAGTCAGAGACCATATCTATTTTCTTCATTATTGTATAATGGAGCCATGGTGGCACAGTGGTTAAGAGCTCAGGCTGCTAACCAAAAGGTCGCCAGTTCCAATCTACCAGCCACTCTCTGGAAACCCTATGGGGCAAGTCTACTCTGTCTTATGGGATCTCTCTGAATTTGAATCGACTTGATGGCAATAGGTTTGATTTTTGGATATTATATAATCAGTTTCTTGTATATACATGATAGATGTATTTTAAAAGGATGAATGAATAAATACATATAGAATAGAAACAATATTAAAATCCAATGCTAGAGTTTGACATGATTTTATTACTGCTATTCTGATTTAGAATGATCACAGCTATAGCAATGTGAAAGGTAAAATGGAGGGGGAAAACAGAACACGAGTGGCAGAAAAACAGAAGTTATTTACCTCATGCATGAAATTAATAATGAATTAATGTTTTTAAATGACTAATAACGATGCATACTGAAAACATTACGAATATCAGGCAACCAGGAGTTTGGTTCTGATTTTTCTGTTTAGGTGCTATACTGTCTTGTGTACTTGAATCTTTCTAGATGTAAAGTTCCTTACCTATTAAGTAAAACTGTATCTCTAAATCCGTGTGTAGTTCTAACATTCTATGTGATGAAAGACTTAACTAACTTCTAACATTGCAAAGAATGGGAATTCCAGAACACTTACTTGTGCTCATGAGGAACCTGTACTTAGACCAAGAGGAAGTCATTAGAACAGAACAAGGGAATACTGCGTGGTTGAAAGTCAAGAAAGGTGTACATCAGGGTTGTATCCTTTCACCATACTTATTCAATCTGTATGCTGAGCAAATAATCCAAGAAGCTGGATT
>NW_004444024.1:11091369-11092448 GCF_000243295.1 Trichechus manatus latirostris | reverse complement strand
AGAAGAATGAACAAATCTGGCTTGAAAGAAGTACAGCCAGAGTGCTCATTAGAAGCAAGGATGGCGAAACTTCATCTCACATATTTTGGACTTGTTATCAGGGGGGACCAGTCCCTGGAGAAGGACATTATGCTTGGTAGAGTACAGGGTCAATGAAAAAAAGGAAGACCCTCAACAAGATGGATTGACACAGTGGCTGCAGCAATGGGCTCAAGCATAGCAGCAATTGTGAGGATAGGACCTGGCAGTATTTCGTTCTCTTGTACATAGGGTTGCTATGAATCAGAACCAACTTGATGGCACCTAACAACAGCAACAACTTCTATAAAATGTATAGAAATGGAAAAAATTTCAGAAGAAATACATACCACTATATATTAGAGTGTATTTTTCAAATATGTAACTCATGTCTATTGGTCAATCTTGGATTACCTCCTTTTGTGTGTGTGTGTGTGTGTATGTTTGTGACGAGGCATGGTTTGTCTAATAGGATGTCTGACTAAAGTATGCAAATTCTTTATTCTTTGTCAGAGGGATATCTGGGTGTGTCCCTCAGGGGAATGATGTTCACATATTAGACATGAAGATTCTGGACTTCCAGGCCAACTCATGTAGCAGCATGAGAGAATGACTACATAAAAAACCCGTCTTGCGGCCGTTCATTTTCATTTGCACCCTTGCCCCAACTGTGATCCAGATGTACATTGAGGTTGCTTTCTTTTACCTACTCTTTCCTCTCTGAGACCTGATTCCCTCCACTTATTCAGTTCTGAATCTGACATTGTCACCTGCATGAGTGGGCAATGGGAGGGCACAAAATATGGGCTGTACTAATGGCATGGGTGTCCTTGTAGTGTCTAGGGTGTAAGGTTGTGTTGTTGTTGTTAGGTGCGCTTGAGTCGGTTCTAATTCATAGCAACCCTATGTACAACAGAACAAAACACTGCCCGGTCCTGCGCCATCCTTAAAATCGTTGCTATGTTTGAGCCCATTGTTGCAGCCACTATGTCAATCCATCTTGTTGAGGGTCTACCTCTTTTTCGCTGACCATCCACTTTACCGAGCTTGATGTCCTTCTC
>NW_004444024.1:11071725-11086808 GCF_000243295.1 Trichechus manatus latirostris | reverse complement strand
GTACTCCTTCCTTCTTCTTTTGACACTTCCTGCATTCAGTATTTTGCCCATGGAATCCTTCACTACTGCAACTTGAGCCTTGAATTTTTTCTTCGGTTCTTTCAGCTTGAGATATGCCGAGCATGTTCTTCTCTTTTGGTTTTCTAACTCCAGGTCTTCGCACATGTCATTATAATACTTTATTTGTCTTCTTGAGCCGTGCTTTGAAATTCTGTTGAGCACTTTTACTTCATCATTTCTTCAGTTTCCTTTAGCTACTTGATGTTCTAGAGCAAGTTTCAGACTCTCTTCTGACATACATTTTTGTCTTTTCTTTCTTTTCTGTCTTTTTAATGACCTCTTGCTTTCTTCATGTATGATGTCCTTGATGTCATTCCACAGCTCATCTGGTCTTCGGTCATTAGTGTTCAGTGCATCAAAGCTACTCTTGAGATGGTGTCTAAATTAAGGTGGGATATAGTCAGGGTCATACTTTGGCTTTCGTGGACTTGTTCTAATTTTCTTCAGCTTCAACTTGCACTTGCATATGAGCAATTGATGGTCTGTTCCTCAGTCGGCCCCTGGCCTTGTTCTGACTGATGATATTGAGCTTTTCCATCATCTCTTTCCACAGATGTAGTTGATAAGATTCCTGTGTATTCCATCTATGGAAGTCCATGTGTATAGTCATCGTTTATGTTGTTGAAAAAAGGTATTTGCAATGAAGAAGTCATTGGTCTTGCAAAATTCTATCATGAGATCTCTGGCATGATTTCTATCACCAAGGCCATATTTTCCAACTACTGATCCTTCTTCTTTGTTCCCACCTTTCACGTTCCAATCACCAGTAATTATCAATGCATCTTGATTACATGTTTGATCAATTTCAGACTGTAGAAGTTGGTAAAATGGTGTAAGGTAGGAAGGCAAAATTGTAGGGGTGTTTGCACATGTAGCCAGGGTTGCTACCTCCTGGACTATGGAAAGTTTTCCTAAGCAGAGCTGTTGAGGCTCTGAAAAAATATAATTATTTAAGATTTACTTGAAAAGCTGCCTTTTTCTAATTTATAGAAAGCTATCGTATGTGTTCACAGCAAGCCTTGCATTGAGTTGTATTTCCTTATGCAGATGCTTTTCTTCCTAATATAGCCACAGACTGTAAGCCCTTGCTCTCATTTGCCTGTAACTGTGCTTTTGACAAATTTTATGTGGCTTTCACTACTGATTTTTCACCCTATTTGGAGTATTTTCAAGGAAAATTTGAATGGTCCAATTCTTCCCTGCCCCCCTTCAATACTTATGGTACAATTATACACTACTTACTTAGTCCCATGTATTGAGAACTATATTGGATATAAGGCAAATAGGATTTTGCTTATAGTATGAAACTACTACAGTTTTTTTTTTTTTTTTTTTTTGAGGAAAGTGGATTCTTCCAAAAGGCTATTTTTCTTAATTATAGACTTTTAAAAACATGATTCAGTCAGATTTTGATAATTAGTTAAGTCACTGTCTCTGCTTATCTAAGACCACTCAGCCAATTGTTAGATGGTTTGTAAACAGCGCTAGGGCATCTCACTCATTCGGCAGTGGGTAAGGACATTACTTAGAGCTTCTATGTGTCAAGAAGACCATGGTGGCATAGTGGTTAAGAGCTACGGCTGCTAATCAAAAGGTTGGCAGTTCAAATTCACCAGGTTCTCCTTGGAAACTCTATGGGGCAGTTCTATTCTGTCCTGTAGGATTGCTATGAGTCAGAATTGACTTGATGGGAACTGGTTATGTGTCAAACAACATTTCAAAATACAGTGTTAAAATATATGCATTCCCCCTAATTGTTCGATAAAATACTAAGCTTTTTAGGACCTGTCGTTCAGTTGAAGAACAAAAATACGCCTATTCATTCCCTCATGCAATTCTTGAAAGATATTTAGTGTGGATTATGAACTGGTTTTGGTTTATGCAAATATGAGTAAGCTATGGTATCCTTGCTCATAAAACTCATCATCAATATAAGAAACAATAATATAAATACATCCTTCTTTTTAGGTATATTGCCTGAAGGTTCAGCTAGATATTATCGACTGTTTCCTCAAGGTTCCCAAGGACTTGGTTTTCATTTAGTCACTCAACCAATTAATACTGATGAATATAGTGATCTCATGAAAATTACGAAGTATACTCAGGGAAGTATGCTGAATCATTTTTTATACAGGAAGATAATATCTATTATTTGTTGAGCATTAAAATTGTGCAAGACATGAGCTGAGTGCATTACCTGATTGATTGAGTTTAATCTTTATAAAAGCCCTGTGAGGGCAGAAACTATGACATCCCTATTTTACAAATGAAGGAGAAATTGACCATCAAAGGAAGTTAAGTCACTTACCTAAGGTAAATTAAATAACCTGGTGACGGCATGGACCGTCATCTAAAATGATCAACTCTAAAGCTCTCAGTGTATGTGCTACCTCTGAAAAGGCAATGTATTTGGAGACAAAAAAGTATAGGTATTTGGGAAAATATAGTTATTTAGGGTTCCCTGGTAATGGATAGGATTGTGCAGCTTGCAAGTAGCTAGGGAGATAGCAATGGAGAAAAAATGTCTATCGCATTAGCCAGGCAGTGTTCCAGGTGGATGGACAGTCCATACCAGAGCTGATCCAGTCCAGTACTCCAACTGTGTGGTATCTAGGCTTGAAGGAAGGAACTGGGGTGGGGTAGAGAAGGGTATGGGTTGATTCTCCCAACCTCAGGACTTGGAAGCTATCCTTATAGGAGAGGATACACACAACCAGGGGGATATAACTGGGGTCAGGGGAGGCAAATACCCCAAGGAGACAACATCTCTGCCCTCCAATCCCAGTCTCCACCCTGACGTGGAAACCTTTGGACCACTTTACTCAGGTGTGAGGGCAAACTCCATTCAAAGACATTCTCCCCACCTAGACAGACAAACCACTCCAGATACAGTGATAACCTGAAGTGATCAAGTTAATCACTTGGAACCAACAGTTCCAATGGGCTGATCAGAACAAACATACTGAAAGAATAAAATGCATAGACGAACTTATTTGTACATAAGGATCACTCCAGAGTTCCTATTTCTTGCACACCACCAATCCAGGCACACTATCTGTTGCTGCCATATCTCTTCCATTAGACTGATTGTCTTGGAACTATTTTCCCCAAATACACCAACCAGCCCCAACATACCAGGAAGTTCTATATACTTAGCCTCAGTCTATTGAAGGGGAGGAGGATTGACTGACATCACATGATCATCTTCCATCTTTTCTATTTAATTATTATCTAAGAGTGATTTCTCTCAACATAATCTTGAGCATAGATTTAATGTGATAATTTTAGCCAATTATCAAGCAAGTATGTGGTATGTACAAAACATTTTAAACACTCGCATCAACAAGTGGATGTTTCAGTTTAAGAAGTTTTTAGATTACATGGTAATATGATTAGAAGGGGAAAAGGGACTTGAAACAGCATTGATATAGCACTTTACATAAGATGGAGAAAGTATTAAATGCACATATCAAAGAATAGCAGGAGAGGGGCAAGGGTATTCAGGAGCATGGAGAAGAGGAGGCTGACCAACCATCTCCCAGCTCATCTCACAAGTGTCCCTCCTGCACTTAATTCATAACTGTTAAGCATTTGAACTTTAAACAAAACAAAATAAGATATTTATAAGAAATATATGTGGTTCTGCATCTATCACAGGGCCAGGATTTAAAAGAAAGTTTATTCATAAATATTTAGTCACTGTCAGATATATATTGTTTTCCCACAAGTTTGATCACTGGATTCATTTGTTGTTGTATACAGGAACAATGAGAGAGATAGTTCTTTATCAAAAGAAATATAGAATAAATTTTAAATCCCACATCCAATTTATCAACAAGTCCTATCGTATCCACTTACAAAATATATTCCAATTCAGGCCACTTCTCACCTCTGAAGTCCTCACTCTAGGCCACAATTCTATCTGTCCTGGACAATAATGATGTAGTTTCATAACTGGCCACCTTGTTTTCTTGTCTCCCCAAAGAACAGCCAGGGGGATCTTTTACAAAGATACATCAGATCATTTCCCTCACTACTCATATCTCTCCAGTGGATTCCCATAGACTATATATTACAGTCCAACTTCCTCCAAGTTTGAACCCTACTGTTGTCTCAATCTCATTTCCTACTTTCTTCCCACTAGCTCACTATACTTGAATCGCACAGATCTTCTTACTGTTTCACCAACTTGCCATGCTAGTTCTTACCCCAAATCTTTTATGCTTGTTGTTCGCTCTACCTGGTATAGTCTTCTCTTGAACTGCTGCTTGGCTCATTCTTTTCTTTTGTTCAAATCTTTTCTCAAGTGTCCCCTCAAAGGGGCAGTCCTTCAGAGGCCTATCTAAAACATCTCCTTTTCATCCCTTCACCCTATTTTATAATACCAATAACTACCTGAAATTGTAAATTTATTTGTTATTTATTATCTGTGTGCCTCATGAGGGAAGAAACCTTTAGAGCTGTAACCCGAGCTATTCCTTTATTGTTAAATGAGATAATAAAATATTTAATGAAATAATATTTGTTACCATTTCAATAATGACTTTTAGAATCTGCTAGAATGCAAAAGGAGCCCTGGTAGCGCAGTGGTTAAGAGGTCGGCTGTTAACCAAAAGGTCGGTGGTTTGAATCCACCAGCTGCTCCTTGGAAACCCTATGGGGCAATTCTACTCTGTCCTATAGGGTCACTGTGAATCGGAATCGACTTGATGGCAACAGATTTGGTTTTTGGTTTGGTTAGAATGCTAAATGTTATGCTGAGTACAGATATTAAAAATTAGTGTGATAAATGCTGCAATAATGGTAATGTTCACTGAGTAAAGAGAGTAAATCTACATGGAGATATAATTGAAGATTCATGGACCCATGGTGGTGATGACAGAGTTGACACTGATAATGACATAAGTTGCTACATTGGGAAGACTTTCTAAGTGCAGGCACTGTGCTAGGTGGCTTACCCACATTAGTTTAATTTTCACAATAATTCTACATAGTAGATAATATTATACCCACTTAATGGATGAAGAAATTGAAGTTCATGAAGTTAAATAATTTCCCATTAAGTACTTGATATTATCTGGCTTGAACACTAAATTCCAGTCTAGGTTCAAACCATGTGCTTTTTACCTTTTGGCTGCATTTTAAAAGTTATTTCTTGCCTGGGATGATCCTGCCATCAATATAAGCAGGAGAATGTCCTAAAAATAACATACTTTACATAAAGGCAGATATAGCTTCTAAATGCAGCTCTACCACTTTCTACTTGTGAGACAATGGATAACTTATGTTCTGTGAGTCAATTTTCTCATGTATAAAACAGAGCAACTTGTCAATGTTCCTGTGTTCTTATTTAATTAAATTAAATAACCCATGTAAATCACTTACCACAATGCATATAATCTAGTGATCACTCCCTATTGGCTGTTTCACTCTCTTCAACTCAGCCCTAAAACCATGGATCCAATTATGATACAAAATTACTCATTGGACTCTTACTATACTTTTGTCAGTGAAGGTAGTTTCTTTTAAAATTTCATACTTCCCAAGCACACTTCCCCTGGAGTTAAAACACAGAAAAACAACTATTTTTAAAAAATAGAATATTCAAGAGCACATAAAATAAAAATATGTTTTAATTTGGTTTAGTTCTTCAGATTTTTCAACAAAATGTGATTCCAAAGAGTATCTTAGCAATTACCACTTCTAAATTGTCTCCTACAAAATGATGATCATAGAAGTATTTCCATTAATTATATAAAAATATTCATTAGTTTAAGATTATCCTTGATTGATTTTTTTGTTGCAACCAGTTGATTCCCAGCACATTAATCTCCCTGATATGTTAATGAAAACTCATCGGTTCCCAGGAGAGGACACCTTCAGGCACCTTTCCTAATATCAGTTTTCTTTCTCTTTTTTGCTTCTTTTAGCTTTTTTCCAGAATAACATTTGGCTCTTATTCTTCTTTATATTATTGTTGTAGATCCATATTTAGTGCAGTAAATTTTTTTAATCCTTCTATGCTTCATGGAGTCGTAAAATTCAAAACATACAATTTTGCACGGTGAATTTTCTGTTTTTTTAGTGTTAGTTTTATTCTTTGCTATTTATACCTATGCTCTAAAATACCAGTTCTTGTTAGAAAACTGCTTTAAAATATGCATAATCTTTTGCATATAACATAACATTTCAACAATTAATTTCCTTTTTATTCTGTGTCATTTCCCATTTTTATCTTTGTTTTTGGTAGATCAATACTTATATTCTGATAAATTATAAAACACTACTCCCTTACTACCTCCCTTACTCCAATCTCTAAATCACAATGTTGTTCAAACATAGTTTTGTTCCACTATTTCAGTTGAAATCCATTCATTAATATTAATCACAGAAACTATGGGCTTATTAGAAAGAGTATGTCATTATCTCTTTCATTTTATTATGTAAGTCAGGGGTTACCCTTTTTTTTTTTTCTGTCAATAGCCATATAGTAAATATTTTAGGCTTGTGGGTCATATAGTCTATATTGCAACTACTCAACTCTGTTGTTGTAATGTGAAAGCCACCATGGAAAATATGTAAATGAATGAGTGTAGCTAAGTTCAAAAAACTTTACATATGGGCACCAAAAACTACATTCTATAGAATTCTCATGGGTCAAAAATATTATTCTTCTTTTGATTTTTTTCAATCATTTAAAACCGTAAAAACCATTTTTAGTTCACAGGCCGTACAAAAAGATCCATTATACTAGATTTGACGGAAGGTCTTAGTTTGCTGTCCCTGATATAGGCCATCCTCTCTTTTAGGTGTTTAACAATATCGTAATGCTATGTTTATACAGAGAATCTGCCAATGTTGGTTTTACATGGGAAATGGTACTGTGTTTGGGAAAAGTATACATTAGAAAAAAGGAAAGAGTGTAGAGGGCATAGCCAGAAAGTTAGTCCAGAAGTTACAGAATAGGTCTTTGAGGAAGAAGTGCATAAGCAAATGTGTGGGGAAAGGAACAGAACATTACCTATAGTTTTCTTAAATTCTGTTAAAATGTATTAAATAATATTCTACCTAAAATTATACTCACAAATACAAGGGATTAAGTTGATGAAGAAAAAGTCCCATTTTCATTCTAAGCAAACACATAAAATTGCTAAATAACAGTTTTAAAAACTAAGAGTTTATACTAAATAAGGGCAATTCCTGGAAGCTGTGAGTATGAGTTGAAGGTGAAATAGAATCATTCATCTGAGGATCAGAAATGGACATGGGCCTTAAGAACTTGAAGCTGAGGCTGCAAAGCCCAAGTGGTATAAAGAATCTAGGCCACATAAATTGAACCATCTGCATAAAGCCCAACTCTAAAGAGTTGTCTAGTTCATAAAGTGGTATTTAAATCAAAAACAAACAGTAAAACCTCTCTTAACTGGCTAAAGGGTATTTTCCATTGACCCAGGACTTGTCACCCAATAAAATCTTCAGTCCACTAGGCTTGTTCCATGCATGGCATATTGCTCATATTCACACTATTCTCATGATGCGTGAATAGAATTATCGTTATGTCTTAGTTGGCCAAGACAATCCTGGTTTATGCCTGTTACAAGGCCCTCTTTCACTTTCAGAAGTGCCCTGCTTAAATAATGAATTATAAGGTCATTCTGAACATAAGCAATGAGCTGAAAAGTTAACATAAAAAGTGATCAAGAACTGATGAAGACTTAAGGCACTGAGCTGCGGCAAATCTAAGACGTTCCTTCAGTAAGTCAGGACAGAGAGGATTCACACACACCAAAAAAGAATACAAACAAAAAACTCCTAAAAACAGATCTACAATCAAAAATTACAAACACAACATGAAACAACCCACAATAAAAGAGAATCAGTCAGCACTACCAAGGGGAGCATTTATAGTATAAGAACTAATAAACTGGGGGAAAAAAAAAAAAACAGAGTGGTTGCCATGGAGTTGATTCAGACTTGTAACGACCCTATAGGACAGAGTAGAACTGCCTCATAGGGCTTCCAGGGAGTAGCTGGTGGATTCAAACTGCCAGCTTTTTTGCCTGTTTTTAGTTAGCAGCCAAGCTCTTAACCACTGCGCCACCAGGTTCCCAATAAACTGAAAGAAACCAAAAATTGAATATTTTTAAATATTTGAATAAAGAAAAAAAAGAAGAAACTTAAGAAAGTAACATAATATGGGAAAATATCAGGAAATATGTAAATAATCAAAACTTTTAGACCAAATATTCAGTAATTGAAAAATAATAATAAAATAATAGTCTAAATTGATGAGTTAAAGAGAAGACCAGACATACTACTCTTGAGCATTTATTAAATTGGATGATGCAACTCAGGAAATAACTCAGAATGTAGTTCAGAGAATAAACTATGTAAAATATGAATGAATTTATGGGGCACTGATGATCCAATGAAAACCTATGTATTTAAATACATAATGACTGAGAATTTCCCAGAATTTAAGAAAGATATGAGTTCTGATATGGAAGGGGCACACTGAATCCTGAGCAGGAAAATTAGAAATTCATACCACATACCTCATGATGAAAATGTATAACACCAAAAAAACAAAAAAAAGAAAGAGAATTTTAACATTACAAGACAGAAAGATTAATGCAGAGTAATAACAACGAGAAAATAGACTGACAATAGTCTTCTCTTCAGCAGTAATTCATGGTAGAGGACCATTGATTGATATCTTCAAAATGCTGGAGTTAAATAATTGTCAACCTAGAATTTTACACTACGCTGAATTATCCGTCAATAAAATAACACTTTAAGCTATTTAAGACTAGCAAAGATTGAGAGAGCGAAGTAAACGTAGACTAACATTAAAAGATTCAATAAATAATATTCTTGAAGAAAAATATTTAACCCATAAGGAAGAAGTTGAATAAAAGGAGCAATTGTTAGCAAAGATGTTAGTAAACATACTGGTAAATAATTTTTCCTAACTTTGAATTCCTATGTATTAGATTTGAAATACAGGGAACTCATATTTTATGTGCCCTTCATCAAGCCATTGAGAGTTATGACATATGACCTAATAAAGGTTATCATTGAACTCCAGGTATGACTGGCTTTTTTGTTTTATTTTCTAAACAACACCATCTTGCTCATTCCCCAAGAACTTTTATACGCATACAGGCACACAGACACGCAAAACATATGTAACTTGCCAAAGGTCACATAGCAGTACGTGGAGTAGCTGGGATTTAAATCCAGGTCTTAAAAATCTAAAAATATGCCCTTAACAGCTACATTATTTAATCTGAATCAATTACATGACTATATGTCATGCAGTTAACATATGCATATTGAAGGCCTAGTTTGTGCCTTGCTCTGTGTAGTATGGAAACCCTGGTGGTGTAGTGGTTAAGTGCTAAGGTTGGCAGTTCAAATCCACCAGGCGCTCCTGAGAAATTCTATGGGGCGTTTCTACTCTGTCCTATAGGGTGGCTATGAGTTGGAATCGACTCCACAGCAAAGGGTTTGTTTGTTTGTTTGTTTGTTTCCTGTGTAATATTACAACCTGTGACTGCTGTGCAGTGATCAACTATAATCACATACGTGGAAACTGGAAAATGTAGATGTATCTTATGAAACTTACTTCATAAGGATACACATATAATGACCAATAATATCTGCTAGCATATTTGTCTGAGGAAGCACTAAGACTATTCTGCAATGATGGTCATTTATGCATTCTGTACCTGTGCTGTCCAATATGCAGCCACTATTGAGCACTTGAGTAATTGAAATGGAGTTAGTGCAACTGAGAAACTGAATTTTTTATTTTATTTAATGTCAATTCTGACATTTATTTTTAAATAGCCACATGTGACTGGTAGCTACTGCATTAGGCATTTGCTGTTCTAAAACTACAGTTTACAAGTAGCAGGAGTGTGGAGTTGTCTATTCAAGCAATTAGGGATGGTTAGACATCCTAACTTAATGGCAAACTCCCCCAGTAGATGTTTAAGGTTTCCCTAACTTTACATTGTATTAGTCGGTTTGTTTTTTAACACAGTTATGTCTTTACTAAAGTGTTTGGAACAACTTACTCCTGCATAAACAAAGAACATTATATAGGAAGTTAGTAGATCTTGTTTTGAGTCTAAAAGTCACGTTAACTGGCTAACACTGGAAAACTCAAACTCATTTAATTTATCTAAGCTTCAGTTTTCTCATTTTTCTAATAATAATTTAAATCCCTGCCCACCTTACAGGTTAAGAGCACATGACTCATGTACTGGTGAATTGGGAAAATAGTATGTATCCATGACCTATCAAGATGATTATTTAAATTTACATATATTGGTGTCAAAATGTTTATTCTTAAATTATAAGCATGTATCTTATGGCAGACATCATAAAATGGCAAAAGCAAAATGAACAAACAAATAAATAATAAGGAAAAACTACACAACAAACAATGCAATTTGCTGTCAAAGAAATTATGCTGCTAGTATGCTTATAAATTTTTCTAAAGTGTACATGAATTAGATATGTTGAATATTTTTGTAAGAGTAAACAGCAGAGGAGAACAAAAAATCTTAGAAAAATCATAGAAAATTAAAGTGGATATAATTACAGTGCATAACTATTAACTGGGTTAAATTAATTCTAGATACAACTATTACACCCATGTCAACATAACTAAAAGTTACCTTTTCACAACCAATAATTGGATAAAAATTTAAGCAAATTCGTGTGCTCTGATAGATTACTTAAAATATTTCTGCATTACTTATTGGATTTCTACTGAAAACTGGATTTAAATAATTAGTATTACTTTGGGGTAATTAAAACTAGACATTCCATTTGTATATACCATTATCATCCATGTATTTTGCATCCCTTCACATTGTTTTCTCCACTTATTTTTTCCGCATAATTGGTTTAGTTGTAATCAACAACACATGTCTTGAATCTCTAAGGACTTGGCAAGAGCAAATAAATAGTTATAAATATCATACTAAGAAAGGTTTTTGAAAAAAAGTACATTAAAAAAAAAACATAGTCATTGACTTCTGAAAAGGAGTTTTCCACTGGAGAGAAGCAGAAAAGCTGCACTCTGGGCTCTTGTTCTACTATGCTTTTCAATAAAAAATGTACATTTTATGATATAGACTTGCACAAGTAAGTCATCTATTTACTAAAAAAAGATAAGTTAAGCCTATATTATTGTAGTGAATTAACAGACAGTTCATTGCCTAAGAAGTCATTTTCATTCAATTATTATTCTTGGCTGAAAGCAAAATAAATAGCTTATTTTTTCTACAGTTGTTTTAATTGGATGATAAATTCTCATTTGCTAGAGCTTACATAAAGCTATAAAACTACCTGAATCCCAAAGTGCGGTACTGGAAAGTATAGAGGTGTTTTGAGATGATATTTAAGCCTTTGTTTTCTCTAGAAAAAATGTCATTTAAAGAATGGAAATGACTAAAATATTTACTTTCTTAAAGGTAGCCTCTACTTTACCCTATATTTTCCACTCTTTGTTGTAAGTATAATAATTTTTCTCTGCTTGTTTTTTTCTCTCCACAAATTTTATGGGCATGCATGCCATTACTGCTCCCAGAGTCATAGCCAGGGCCACCAGTATGAGAAAGGAAACTCCAGGGGCTGGGCTGGGCTAGGGGAAAGCTGGGTAGGGAGGATACATTAGACTTCTGCATTCATCTGTGCAAGAGCAAGTATATTGATAAAAATGGGGGAGGAAGCACTCTAACTACTAGATGATATGCCTGATGGCTGATATTAAAATTTCAAATATCACATTGCCTCATTTAATATTTTTTTATCACGGGTCTAACAACTACTGAAAGGTACCACTTTCATAGTACGTGCTCATGTGGATAGCTTCTTCTGCATCCTCTACTCTTTCCCACCTTTACCTCTGTACTACCCAGTCCCTAGCTCATGGAAGTCATTAACAGTCATTCACAGCATTCTTTCTCAGGCTGCTGTCATTCAACTGAGCGATTCACATCTTCTCTTCTAAATAACCTGAGTTGTCATACAGAGTGAAAATCATTTGCCGTCCCTGCCATCTGCCCTTTTCTAATATGGAATGCTTACTTAAGTATTAAAGCCAAAAAAACTCATTGCCATTGAGTCCACTCTGACTCATAGCAACCCTAAAAAACAGAGTAGAACTGTCCCATAGGGCTTCCAAGGAGCGGCTGGTGGATTTGAACTGCCAACCTTTTGGTTGGCAGCCAATCTCTTAACCACTGCACCATAGGACTTGTAAATTACCAACACATTCCCAACATAAAAATTTCAACATAAAGTTTTAGAACTGAAAGGAATAGTATTAGTATAATGCCTTGAAATTATTCATGTAATTTGAGGTTTGGATATAGAAAGTAATTTTTCTAAGTCAAATAACTTATTGTGGGTAGTCCACTAAAACTTACTTTTGTTAGATTAGCTTGTGTTTTGAATGGCTATTTCTCTAATGCATTTAAGTACAAATTAATAAGAAATCTGAGGGGAGAATGCTTCCCTTTGCCTCCCTAGTAAATTCATCATTATAGGTCAAGTCACATGCCAATTTCCCTGTGAAGTATTTTCTATCCTTTCCAGAGAAATTCAGTTATTACATTCCCCCTACACAGAATATTTTGTCCCCAGTTTTATTGTGCCCAAAATGTCATATCATATGATAATTATTGCAAGAATGTGGTTATTTTTCTGTCTTTTTCACAGTACTAGGAATAGCTGCATGACAGAGATTTTAAGAGTCATTATAACTCTTAAAAATACTGTGCCCTCCTCCTTCTAGGCACGTGAACACATTGCACTCCCCTGCCCCTTTTCAACTTAGGCATAGATATGTGACCTGAGCTAATTCTGACCTGACCTTTAAGAGCCAGAGAATGATCTGCCACATCTCCTTCCCCCATCCCACTGATTGTCACACGGATTCTGGAAGGACATTAAAAAATGTCAACTCAGGTTTCTAAGTTAATATGATGAACAGAACATACCCCTAGTGACCCACAATGGGTTATGTAGTTTGAGAGATAAATAACATGTTCAGCTACTCAGATTTGGTAGTACTTTAATTTTTTAATCACAGAAAAACTTACTGTATTGTGACTTGCATATGACTGTGTCCTAGCAATGCTTATATCCTAATACCTAAGTGTTTGGTCTATGGCAGTACTTTTCTGAATTTCTATCAACTTGCAGTGATCTAACTATTTTACCTGTTACTCAGTGAAACATGCATGTGTGTTATTTAATAAGTAACAGTTCCCTAATAACATTTAACACAAGCAAATATATACACTCAAGAAATAGTTTTGTTATATTCAAAATTTGAGGATTTTTCAAATGATTTACCCAAAAGGAGACAGCTAGCTGAAATGGTGTTAGAAAGAGCCCTAGCCTAGGAGCTGGAAAACCTGGATATTAGTCCTAGTTTTTTTTTCGTTACTAGCTGTAGCATCTTTGAAAGAGTTATTGGAAATCCAAGGGTTTCTATATTCTAAATTAGAAGAATATTTTTAAATGCCCATATCACAGATTTGTTGGGAAAAATGAGATGTAAGATGGTAAAGGAGTTTTGAAAACTGAAAGGGACTGTACAAGTATGTGGTGATAGTATTACAGTTCCAGGGAATTCCTAACTAAATAAATATTATTCAACATATAGTGTGACATGAGCTTTTAATGAATGAAATTACTGGACTTTCTATCCGATGTAATAAACTAAGATAAATGAATAATACTTATAGTAAAGTGGAGTAATAAATCTTTACTTACAAATTATGTGATTGTCTTCCTAGAATGGCCAAGAAAATCAACTAAGAAGTTTTAAGAAACAAAAATAAATTGCAGTAACTTGGAAGATTGCAAAAAAAAAAAAAAAAGAGAAGAAAAGAAAAAAGTACATATAAGCAATAGTTTTCTTTTTATGTACTAACTGGTAATTGTTTGTATCAATAGAAGATAAAAACATTATTTATGACTAAAAGTTGATAATACCTCTATGATTAAACTTAGGAAATACATGGTACCTATATCAAGAAAAACAACAAAATATTATTAGGAGAATTAATGGAGAGATATATTTGACATTCTTGAATTGAAGACTCAACATTGAAAAGCCTTCACATTTTTTAAAAATTAATTTATAAATGCAACAATAATACATTTAAAGTATAACTGGAAAAATATAGAAAACTTTAAAAATAGACAAGAAACAACATATTACTCGCTCTGAAACAATGAACAGGATATTACTAGCAAAAAATGGTTAGAAAAATAATTATAAAAGTAACATTTCAAATAAATGTAAAAATTCCATAATATTTGTGAAATAATAAAGACTACCTTTGCTGTACCTAAACTTTTATTAAAATATTAAGTGAAAAGTGAATCAATACAAATTCTAGAAGGAAATATATTGTTGAACGTTTACATAGTCTTAGAATGAAGATGGACATTACAACCAATTCCAAAGGAGGGGAGATTTATGAATATAGTTGCATCAAACTTTATACTGTCTGCATAGAACTGAAAGAATATACACAAAATTGAAAAACAGATAAAATTGCAAGGTATATATGAAAAATAACAGGTTGCTCCCTAGAATATATATTTTGTAAGTCAGTAAAAACAATGATGAAAAGCTTTTCCCACCTGAGTACGTGACAGGAACTGGGCATTTATAAGTGAAGATTGATAAATGATCAACAAACCAATGTAAAAATGTTCATCCAGAAAGGAATGTGTATAAAAATAGCAGAGAGATTACAGTTTTATATTAATCGTGCCAAAGCAAACTATATAAGAACCAGATTAGTAAAGGTATGGAGAAATGAATACTTTCGCACATGGTTGATGGGTATGTGATAGGTACATTGGTATATTTTTTGTTGAGTGAGTTTGCCGTTACCTATCAAAAAGCATACAAATATAATACCATTAGCCTGGAAATTCCAAAGAAATCAGAATGCACAAAAAAGTATGCAAAGAAATTACCT
>NW_004444024.1:11066604-11071440 GCF_000243295.1 Trichechus manatus latirostris | reverse complement strand
AAATGGTATTCACGTAGCCATTAAAATGATATTGTAGAATAGTTAATGACATGGAAAGATGTTCATGGTACATTGTTAAATGGAACAAGCTAGTTGTCCAATAGTGTAAACTTTATGATCCCATAAAATAAATGAAACCAAGGCATTATACATATGCTTTATACAAATACTGGACCTAAATGTCAACAGTGATTGTTTCTGGGTGGTGTGACTATGGGTCAATTTTCGTTTTCATCTTATGGCTTCTCTTTGGTTTTAACTTTTTTTTTACAACAAACATTAATCTTTTATAATAAAGAGTATTTTAAATATCAAAATATATTTTGATAAATTGAATACAAGAATTGGAATGGGAGAGTCTTCTAATTGTCGCTATATGTATATCCCAATACAAGAGAATAAGAACAAAGGAAGGAATTTTCAAAAGTATAAGTGTAGGCTGTATTTAATTATCACTCCAGAATTCTTCAATGAAGAAAATATTTTCTCCTTAACCACTGGCATACAGGCTAAATTGTGCTAACAATAGAATTATTGGTAAACAAGGTGAAATTTTGACAACAATAGCTTTTGAAACTTTTCATCTATTCCATTCACTTCCTTGAATTTTGTTGGTTATGCATCATTCAGCTATCACTCGATCATACCTCTGTATTCAGGATACCTAACAGCTCTCATAGGACAATTGTAAATGGAGGGTTGGTGCATGAGGGAGTAATTTCAGACTAAATCCTTTGCCATCCAGTCCATTCTGACTCATAGTGACCCTATAGGACAGGGTATAACTGCCCCATAGAATTTCCAAGGAGCCTGGTGTATTCAACTGCCGACTTTTGGTTAGCAGCTGAGCTCTTAACCACTGAGCACCAGGCTCCTCAGACTAGCACCCACCAAATTTAAGGCAATGTGCTAAATCCTATGTAAAAGAAAACACACACACACACACACACACACACACAAACACACACACACACACGCTTTTTGCTTCTCAGCTTATCTGAAGAGAAAAAAAAAGCTTACAAAAGGTTGCTTAATGCCTTTGTTTAAAAAATACATGCAAACATGGGAGAGGCATCATGAATAGCAACTGATTTCTAGCCCTGGTCATGCAGTGGTTAAGTGATAGGCTGCTAACTGAAAGGTCTATGGTTGGAACCCACCTAGTGGCTCTGTGAGAGAAAAGACCTGGCAGTCTGCTCTGGTAAAGATTCCAAAAAAACCCATTACCCTGGAGTCAATTCTGACTCTTAGCAACCCTATAGGACAGGGTAGATCTGAGTCACAATTAACTCAGCAGAACACAACAACAAGAACAACAGCAAATGATCATTACTTATTTCAGAATGTAGAGATCTCTCTGTGGATTAGAGTGATTCCCAAATACTGCACAGGTTTTGAACAGGTGAAGGAAAGAGTCAAAGGTAGGCACGATGTAGTGGAAAGCATAGTAGACTTGGAGGCAGAAGATTAGAGTGCAAGTCTTGTTCTGTTGCTGTTTAGATGGATAAATATAATCAAATATATGGTTTCCATTGTTTTTGGTTCAATTGCCTTCTTTTTAAAATGGGAAAAAGTATACCTACCTCACAGAGTTGTTGAAGAGCAGTAAATGAGAAGAAGAGAGATAGGAAATGAAACTGTAGAAGTAGACAGGGACCAGATAATGTAGATCATGATAGGTTGAGAATATGGATTAAATTTAACCAGGAGAATGTCATGCTTTGGTAGAATTTTAATTTCATTTTGCATTGTGAATTACTGGTGGCAGGCTTCTCTTCATGACATGAACGTTTAGTAAATGCAAACTATTGACCAAAAACAATGTTAGTTGATAGTGAGAAGGATCAAAGATAAATTAGATACTGTTTCTGCTCTCAAAGAGCTCCCAGTTTATTGGGATGAAGATAATTATAGTTCAGTGTTTGTTCACAGTGCTGTAGGGATATACCAAGCTAACAATTTCCACTACCAGAGATATTTAGAAAAATTTTCCCCTCCATCTGAGTCTTGATATATAAGTAGTACTTGGCTACATGGGAAAGTGAGGAGTCAAGTTCTCATCATATGAGCTAGAGAGAACATAATGTTGTTAGGAGCCACATGGGCCATCAGGAATGATAAGGTGCTCTGGGAAACTTGAGTATGAGCTGAGGGTGGGTTTGGTGTCAAGTAGTTAGGGATGACTTTAAAATAACAGGTTGGATGCAGTTCTTTATATGTCATGTATGGCATAGTAATTAAACTTGGACTTTAATCTGTATGTAATTGGAAGCTTCTGAGGTTTTTATGCAGACAATTGCGGCAATCATATTGTAAACGAACCAGCCTATTGGAGGATGGACTAGATGTGGAAGATTATCAAGAAGGAGGTGGAAAAACTAAGCCAAACAGAGAAAACAGCAATCCTGAAACCCTGAAACATCAAATGAAGAGATAAAGAACTCAGCCAAGCACCAAATGGAGTGAGAAAAATGACAGATAATGGAGAGTGAGGAGAGGTTCATGCAGAGGTCCCCTATCAGCTAACGCAGCATGAATCTGCCATCTTGGACTCCTATCAGAGACCAGCAAATAGGGGGTTCGAGAAAGCAGCTTCATGGAGCTTCCAGCAGGAGACAGAACAACTGGTAATTGGTGATATATGCTTTCCCACCCCCTACCCTTCTTCACTCCCACTTGGCCTCCTCTGCATGACGCGGCCACAGTCTCTTGGCTGGGAAGCACTGGCTGCTTGGATTCCACCCGCCTGCACTGACTGACTCCCGGAGTGCCATTTGTTGGCTGCTGGTGTTGCTTTTCTCTGCTTCTTTAGATTTCTTCCTTACCTCTAACCACCTCCCCCTCCTTTCACTCAAATACCCGGCTTCGTGCGCCATCTTTGCTTCTTCCTGGGGGGCTGTGGAGCTCTGTTCGAGTGTGGAACTGCTTCCCAGTCTGGACTGCCACGCTAGTGGGATCCTGGGGCTTTTGTTTGTTTTCTTTTCCTTTTCTCGAGTTGGGAGCCTGTTCTGGCTGGGCAGTGCTACGCGGCTTGGGACCTGCCCCCTCAGCTTGCACAGACGGGCAGAGGGATCCCTGAAAGCATTTCTTTTTTTGTATTTTTTTTTCCTGTTTTTGGGGGGGCTTTGTTCTTTTTTTTTAAATTTTTTTTCTTTTCCCTCTTTTTCCTTTTTTGTCTTTCTTCATTACTCAGTTTCTCATCTCTCTATGCCTTCCTTCTCTTCCTGTCCCCTGAATACCTGGCCCTGAATTCCTCCACGCCTTCTAGCCAGGCTGTACTGCAACACCAGAGAACAACTTCCCCAGAACTCGTACCGCATCAGTGGGATCCCTGGGAGCTTTACCGTTCTTTTTTCTTTCTAATTTTTATTTATTCATTCTTTTCTTTTCTTCCTCATCCCCTTTTTGCTTTTCTCCATTTCATAGTCTCTCATCTCTCTGCTCCAATGGCAAGCTCCCCTAGCACTCTTTTTTATTTGTTTGTATGTTTTTGGCTCCTGTTCCTCTCTCCTCTCTCCCATACCCATCTTAGCTCCACACATCACAATCTCCCGCCTCCATCCTGCCTACCTGCACCATGCACTTAACATCACACCACCAAGCAGCACAGGCAGAGCCTACCGGAACCTGCCCTGCACTGATTACCGATCAGCCCTGGTGGCTATAGTAAGTGCCACGAACAACCCATCCCAGCAACTCCTCTTCAGCTAGACCTGCCCTGCTGTACTATATCTGAGCAACTGACCTGGCCAGTTAGAGAAGGAAGTGAAAAGTATCATGCCCACAGACGAGCAAACAACAAAGAACACACAGCCCGCCTGCTCAGACATAGCCAAATTAAATAAAAAAAATAAAAAAAAAAAACAAAGGACGAAAGAAACAAATCTACAATCAATAAATGAGAAAAAATAACTACTGAATTCCCCGAAGACAGCAGACAGTATCAAAACATTTACAAAAACAGGACAGGATGTTTCCAACAGGCATCCAAAATAAAACACCAGATGACTTTCCAGTAGAATAAAAGGTACTAGAACTACCTGATAGGGAATTCAAATCTCTCATACTCAGAATTACCCAAGAGTTGAAGCAAAAAGCAGACAAAAATGAGGAAAAAATAGACAAAATTCATGGAAAAGGCAGACACATTCATGGAGAATACAGACAAAAAAATGGAAGAATGCAGGAAAATAATGCAGGAACAAAATGCCAAAATAAATTTACAGCTAGAAATTATACAAAAACAACAATTAGAAATCCAAAAGATAAACAAGATTTCGGAAATGGACAGTGTCATAGAAGGGCTGAGGAGCAGATCTGAAACAGTGGAAGACAGGATCAGTGGAATTGAAGACAAACACTTAGATACAAATCAGTTTGAGGAAAAATCAGAAAAAAGAATGAAGAAAAATGAAGAGACACTGAGAATTATGTGGGATACAATCAAAAGCAAAAATCTGCGAGTGATGGGAGTTCCAGAACAGGGGGAGACAACAGAAGACACAGAGAGGATTATTGAAGAATTGCTGACAGAAAAATTCTCCAATATCATGAAAGGTGAAAAGTTGACCATCCAAGAAGCTCAACGAACCCCATATAGGATAGACCCCAAAAGCAAATCACCAAAGCATATCATAATCACACTCACCAAAACCAAAGACAAAGAATCCTGAGAGCAGCTCAAGAAAAACAAAAAGTCACATACAGAGGAGAAACAAGACTAAGCTCGGATTATTCAGCAGAAACCATGCAGGCAAGAAGGCAGTGGGATGACATACCTAAAACCTTGAAAGAAAAAAATTGCCAGCCAAGAATAATATATCCTGCAAAACTCTC
>NW_004444024.1:11055283-11066504 GCF_000243295.1 Trichechus manatus latirostris | reverse complement strand
GTTTAATGAGAAACTATTTGTTATGTAAACCTTCATCTAAAGTACAATAAAAAAAATTAAAAAAAAAGGAGGCAAGTAGTAGTCTTACAGAATCCTTGTGTATCCACAAACTTTTTCAGTCATACATGTATTTTTAGTGTTATATAGAACTTCCACCTGAAATTGAAAAGGCTAGATTATCGTGTAACATAATATAACCATATATATAGATATACGGAAACCCTGGTGACATAGTGGTTAAGAGTTTAGCTGCTAACCAAAAGGTCGGCAGTTCGAATCCACTCCTTGGAAACCCTATGGAGCAGTTCTCCTCTGTCCTATAGGGTCTCTATGAGTCGGAATTGACTCGACGGCAATGGTTTTATATATATATATGTATGTATGTATGTATGCATGTATGTATGTATATAAAAGAAGCCCTGGTGGCACAGTGGCTAAAGCGATCAACTGCTATCTGAAAGGTCAGTGGTTCCAAACTAACAGCTGCTCAGTGGGAGAAAGATGTAGCAGTCTGCTTCTGTAGAGACTTACAGCCTCAGAAACCCTATGGGGTCGCTATGAGTTGCAATCGACTTGATGGCAGTGGGTTGGTTTTATATATATATATATATATACACACACACACATAAAATATCCATGTAATATAGCCAGCTTTTTAAAATAGGCTGAGGCTTGAGGATTAGAAGATTTGAGTGGAGGAGAAGTAGTTAAATTCACTTGAGCATTTATTTATAATAAACACAAAAACATGATATAATAAAAAGAATGTAAGCTTAAAAGTCTGCCAGGCAGAGGTATAAGTCACAGTTTTGTGACCAATGATCTGAGTGAATTATGAGAATGTATTGAATATTTTTAAGCTTTAGTTTCCTTATCTGGAAGATAGGCATAATACTCATTGTCTGATAGGATGGTGATGAGGATCAAACGTGATTTGGATATGAGACACTGGACGAGTGTACAATGAGCAAAAGTTAGTCCTCTTAGTCTTCTTCGTCTAGTATGGTGACCTGAGCATTGCAAAGTGTCTTGTCAAAGGGTTGTTCTTCATTTTAGGTTGCTTCCGAAGGCCAAATGAAGACGTACAGGTGGAACTCTTACAGTGGTAGATGTTTATTTAACATTTGAAAGGAATTTCTATTAGAATTACAGCATGAGGAAGTGTTCTGTATCAGGAGGTGGTGATCTCCCTGTCAGTGATGGTAACAGATTACCACCCAGATGAACATCTCTGACAGATGCTTTAGAAGGAATTTCTGCACTTAGTAAGAGAATAGGTAAGGCACTTTAAAAACTCACTCTTGACCATATATCCCCTAATGTTCTTCCAGATTCTCCGTATCTCCCTCCATTGACTGCTCCATTCTTTTTTTTTTTTTTGGTAATTATATTTGAAATATTTGACTCTATTCAATGTTTCTTATCTCTCACCTCCAATTTTATCCTCAATTTACTCCAGTTCAGGTTTCATTCCTTCTATTTCACTGAGATTTCTCCTGCCATGTTGCCAAATTCAGTGTACTCTTCTCTAGTATTATCTTAGTTGATTTAGAGGCCACTCCCTTCTTCCTGAGCTACTTTCTGAAAACACCATACATATATACTTGATTTCAACAATTAAGTAAATGAGTTACAGATGGTGAGAGGCCCGGTTATCTACGTTGGAGTGGGAAGTTACAGATAAGCAAGGGAAGAAGACTAGAGATCTACATGGTAATTGATTACAGTTGAAGAAATCAGTACGAACTTATGTTTAGCTTAATACAGATACAGACGGATACATATTATTTATAGATATGTATATATATATTACACTGGTTAGTTTATACACATTTATTATATATTTTCTTGCTGTGGCAGCTGAAAATGCTTAAAAACAACATCCCAGTAGCAATGAGCATACCTAGAATCCAAATCTTAGTTTCTAATACCATTCTCCAATAAAAGGAACCAGGACTCCTTAAAAAAAGAAAAAAGGTTAGTACTAGGATTGGGAAAGGAAATATATAAGCTAAGCCTGGAGAATCTTATATAGCTAGAAAGTGAAGAAGTACTCAAAAAATCACAGTAAGACTGTATGTCAGAGGGACCACAGGATCCAACTGAAAGAGCTCCCGGTGGACAAACCTGGAAGAATTTTAAGCCAAAAAATGATTAAAGTAATATTAGATTATAACTCATAGTATAAAATAAATATAATATTGTTATAAATAAATGAGTGAATAAATATATCAGAGAATAGACAAATCTGTCATACAGAAGAATTCCAAATAATATATATTGAGACTCCACCCTCAAGGAAGTAGAGCATAATTCCTCATTCATTAAGTGTGGTTTACACATAGTAACTTCCATCCAGATAGTACAATATGAAAAGGGGGAAAAAAAGGGTAACTTTACAATGGAGGAATCTGACAAATAATGTCTCAGCCAGGTGATCATCATCAATAGTGATAAGTCATGTTAATAATATGTACCCTTGATATGATGTGATGAGAATGACCCTTTACCTCTGTAGTCTTCCTGAAAACAAAACAAAATAAAACAAAAACCCATAATCCAGTCTAATCGTGATAAAAATATCAGACAAATCTCAATTGAGGGACATTCTACAAAATACGTCATTAGTACTCTTAAAACTATCGATGTCATCAAATATGAGGAAGCTCTGAGAAACTGTCACAGCCAAGAGGAACTTAAGGAGACATAATGACTAAATATAATGTGGTATCCAGGATGGGATCCTGGAACAGAAAAAGGACATTTCTACAGCTAAGGAAATCTGAATGAAGTGTGGACTTCAGTTAATAATCATGTGTCAATATTGGTTTGTTAGTTTTCACAAATGTACCAAACTAATGTAAGGAATTAACAGTAGGAGAAACTAAGTGTGGGTATATGGGAACTCTGTCCTGTCTTCACAGCTTTTCCATAAATCTAAAACTATTCTCCAATAAAGTGTTTATTAAAAAAAAAAAAAAAAAGCATACAAACAATGAGATCCGGTTTCTACTAATCTCTCTAGTTCTATCTCATAACTCTTACAAATCTCTTCCTACATATCATCCAGCCACACTGGTCTCTTCTCTCTCCTTGAACATGTCAGTCTCTTTCCCAGCTTAGCACTTTTTCACAAGCTATTTCCTATGCCTGGAATACCGTTTCCCCTAATCATCACTTGACTGGCTCCTTTTTGTCATTCAGAGCTCAGTGTATATTTTGCTACTTAGAAAGGACCTTTGTGGCAAAGACAGAAATGCACTTTTATATTCCACTTGCTTCCCTACATTTCCCACTCCCTTGCAGTTAAACAGAGCCATGGATTAGTTCTGGCCAATGAATGTGAGTGGACGTGATGTGTGTTACTTCTGGGCCGAAACAAGTCAGTTGTCCATTTGAACTTGCCCAGTTTCTTGTGACATGACAAACCATGTGGTTGCTTTTGTTTTAGATAGTGAATGTATAAAATAATGGTGGCTCAGATAGCCTGGGCCCCTGAGTCATTTTCCAGGTAGGTAATTTGAATAGAAATAGACTTTTTGTAATTGTAAGTCACTGGAATTTTGTCACCATAGCATAAACCAGCCTGTATTAACTAGTGAAACTTTCCTGACCACCCAATCTGTACTAGCCCCCGTTCACTCCTGATCACATCTCCTTTTTAAATTCTCTGAATACATGTAACGATACCTGATAATTTTATCTGGTTGTTTATTTATAGTCTTTACTCTCTACCACTGCTACTTCCAATGAAGAAGCAAGCTCCACGAGGCTTGTGAAGCTTGTCTATCTTATTTACTACTGAAGAATTGTTCAGAAGTGTCTCGGACCTAACAGGCAATCCAAAATATTTATTGAAGGAAAGACGAATACTGTATTCTTCGATCCAGGCCCATTTTCGTTCCATTACGCGAGTAGCAAGAGAGGTAAAAGAATTAACTTTTTGGTGTGAGTTCCAAAGGCTAGAGATGCAATTCAACAATTTTAAGTGCAGAAGCCATTGGTTTAAATGTCATTAGCAGTGGAGCTACACGGGGTGATAGCAGCTGTAGTCAGCAAGGAACATTGATTGGGTATCTCAACACTGTGCTTAGCTCTTAGCTCAAGGTAATTTACTCCTGGAAACAAACACGCACAGACACGCCTCCTCTGTGCCCATCAGCCTTCTGAGACACTTTCTACCTCCAAACAAATCATGTTATGTTGTAAACGTTAATATATTTCTTTGTTTCTAGTTTATAGTAGGAAATCACCTTGAGGGGAGGGATACTTTTTATCTCTAATCCTACTATGGCACATAGGATTTGTAATTCAGAAAAAATTTAAATGTTTCTTTCCCCCTCAATAATGTGTGGCTCTAGAATCATGTTTTCTTTCTGCCCCCAGTAAGTAGCCCAGTGTCTGACACATTGTAGAGAATCAATAAATATTAAGAATGAAGGAATGAAGAAATGCAGCATCAGCCTGCATATTCAATGGCAGGAGGTGAGATATTCATTGACTTGCCATAACTTGTGATCAAAGTGGGGAAAGCAAAACATACATGTAGTCAGAAGATATCTGAGAATAGTTGGTTTAGTATGCCATATAATTAGGTTTAGATGAATAAAGCACAAGCCAGATAGGCAAATATGTGATCCAAATGGGTAACCAAAATAAAAAGTCAAAGCAAGGTTTCTAGTAAGCTGTTTTGGGCACGGTACATGATGGAAACGGCTATTGGATGAGAGGCCAGGAATGTGCCTCCAAATTACAGAGACAATGTTAGAACATGGAGTATATCCTTCCTGTCAGTACTCTCCAAGCACAATGTGAACATCAGTGTTCTATTTTAGTTTAATTTCTTCCACATGCAAGATATATGGCAATTGATGACTTTATCCCCCAGTTTTCCTTTCATTTGGTTCTTTGCCACCAGACTGAATTGAGAATAAGACTGTATTGCCCCTGTTCCATAGAAGAAAAAACTGAGGCACCAAGAGGTTACATTGCCCTGGGTTTTGAGGAATCCAGCCTCAGATTCTTGCTCTTTTTTCTATATCAAGTCATCTTTTTATTTGTGGGTCTTGTGATAGCTGCTGTAAATTTTGGCTCCAGGTTCACTCTCTTTTGCCTTCATTCCACCTCCAGCCCCTGTGCCTTACTCAGAAAGCTATAGATTTTCCTGACGGGAGGCAACTATATTACGGGTGGCCTCTCAGTTGGCCTATTATAAGTGCCATTTCTGTGTTTATCCTGGGATTTTAGAAGGCTCAGAAGGAACCCCTTCTCATTCCATTCTCAGGAAGTCTCAGAGTCAGCACTTCAGGACTCACAATACAATATTTTAATTGAGAAGGGGCTCAAAGGCCATTATCCAGAAGTTACTAAATGTCAGGACCATGGAGGCAGGCTTTATGGATTTCTTTAAAGAGCTTCATTAATTTGACTAATTGGAAAGTGGAGATTTGTCGACTTGACTGCTTGTAAGGGTGAGAAGACAGAGTCGGTAGGACACGTGGGACTGTAATAACCCACTAACCATTCCTGGCAGATGGACAATACGTTTGCATTTGGTCCACTATAAACAAGGGTAATAACTGAGGCAACAACATATAGCAGGAAGAGTCACAAATTTGGAGTCACCCTGGACTGGTAAGATTCCTGATTACACCAATTATTAACCTTGAAAATATAAAGCAATTATTTAAATTTTCTAAGCCTACTTTTTACTCTGTAAAATAGGAAGCATTGCACCTTTACAAGGTCTTTGTGATAATTCAAACTAATGGACTCTTGATACAGTTGGCAGAGTACAAACACATTTACCTTTATTCCCTAAATGAAAATAAAGGATATCTTGAATTGCATAAATCTGCAGATGAAAAAAATAGAAAAGGAGAGGCGATAAAAGCAATTAAATGTTGAAATCTGTGAAATTGATAGGCAACTGGTAATTGACAACATATCCAAGAAAGGTGAATCCTAAACTAGTAGTAAGGAAAACTGAACAGCAATTGGATATATAATGTGCATTAAAGCCCCTCAAAAAAAAAAAAAAAATTGGAATTTTGGTATCAGGTAATTCTGGGACTAGGGATAAAGGTGAAATAAAAAACAAGAAAGCAAACAAGCAAAAAGAATGAAGATTGCTTGGAAGTCTGTGTAAGTAGCAGTTAGATACCCAGATAACCTCCCCTGCTGTGTCCTGCAACTCCCAGAAGACTAAGGAGGGTAAAACAGAGAGTCTCTGGACAGTAAGCACCGGTCACAGTGGTTGTAAAGGCACAATGCTGAAAACTGGAGGGGTTTGTACCCTAGGTTTACATACTGAATATTGAGACCCACATCCCTCTTCCTTCATATGACTTCTGATATGTTCCAGGCAGGAGTTTAGAAAATCCTTCCCAGGGGAAACTGACTAGCTCAAGAGGAGATGCATAAACAAATCTGCCAGATCATTCTACAGTTAAACCCACAGTCTGCAAGTTACACACATTAGTTTAAAGTTTCCAAATAGCTTTTTGGTTCCCACTTCTTAATTATAAGTAGACAACCAAAAATTACCAGACAACTGAGGAACACCTCTAACATGAAAAATAAAGAACCAACAGAAAGAGAAAAGCAATCCTGGATAAAACTATGAAATGAAAAGTTTTTAAAAGTTTATTAATTGCCACAAAGCATTAATTCTATTTAACAAGACTAGGATGCTATAAAAGAGAATATTCAGAAAACAAATAGAACCCTAAGTAATTATATATGGCATTTTTATCTATATACATATGGATAATTTACTATATATAATTTTATGTTTATGTATAGTTACACACATATATATTTATCTTATGCATGATAGAAGAAATCAAAACTCATTAAAATGATTCAGATATGAAATGGAAGAAATATCTCTGAAAGTGAAAGAAAAAAGAGAAAGAAAATAATGGTGCAAATGTGTGAAAATTAGAAGACAATTACAGGATCCCTGACATCAAAATAATAGGTGTTTCAGAGGACAACATTCTCCCCCAAAAAAGATTAAAAACAGAAGGAAAAATTTTAATGAGATACTTCAGGAAATTTTTGTGTCATGAAAGATTTTGCTTCTTGATTAGAAGGACTCACTAAATGCCCAGCACAACATTTGCAACTAGATCCACAGTAAAGATTGAACGTCACATCTTTGTCTCCTACTCCTGGTCCAAGCTACATTAGAAGATGACCAAGTCACTGCACCTAACTAGTCTTTCTGTTTCTGTTGTTGTTCGCCTTTAATCTTCATACAAACAACCAGATAAATCATTTTAATTTATTAAATTTTTACCTTAAAACTCACAAATGGCTTTCCATTATACTTAGAATATATTCAAAGCTCTATTTAGAGCTCAAAAGTCTCTGCATGGTCAAGCTTCTGATTAACTCTCCAACCTTCTCACTTCTCATCTTCTCCTACTAACTGCCCTTCACCCACACTGGCCTCTTCTCTGATCCTTGGACAAGCAAGTCTCAAGGCCTTGCAACTTGCTTTTTCCCTTAGTCTGGAATGTTATTTTTCTTCCATATATTTGCATGTCTTTCCCTATAATTTTATTCAGATCTCCACGCAATGTCACCTCTTCAGACTTCCTTGACCTTGCAATCTATATTTTACTTCCATTGCTCTTTCTTCCTCTATTCTTCATTATTTTTAAACACACTTACCATTAATTGCATAAATGAATAAATAAATGATTTTACTTATTTATATCTTCTCTGTGGAATATAAGCTCCATGTTGGGAGAAACATTGCATAGTTTATTGCAGTAACCAATATTTAAAACAGTACCTGGCATAGATTAGGAACTTCATACATTTCTATTGAATTAAATAAAGTTGTAGGTATTTCCAGCTGCTTTCATGTATACCTAAAACTTTGCTCCTCCTCAATTCCATTTTATTTTTGTTGTTATTGTTTTGTTAGCTTGGCCAAATCAGAGGTTTCTTTTATTTTTAAAATAGGCTCCTGGAGGGGAGTCCAGTAGACTCTAGTTCTATCAGCAGTGGGGAGAAGAACTAACACAGTTATTACTGATAGGACAGCCTGAGGAAGCATGAGCTGAGGAGGTATGCAGAGCTTGTCCGAATACTGGAAAGGAGATGGGGGGTATTGTAGCTTCTCCTAAGAGCAAAGTGTTAACTGTTTGTGCTCTAGAAAAGTGGGAAGATCTTAGAGGGAAATGGCTATGTGGTGCCCTTAGATTCTGGGCACTTGCTTTGCTAAAGACCATTTTCAAACTTAGTTCAGAATTACTAGAGCTCCCTATCTTGTATGCTCTGACACTGAATGTATTAGCAGTGGCCAGTATTCTGGAATGTGCAGGACCCCAAGGACCTTCATTCAACCCTGAGGAAAGGGTAAGGGATTCAAGTAAAACCTGTATTGAACTCGCTGAGAGCCCAGCGGGATGGAGATTCAGAAAAGTTTAAATTTGATGTAGAGAAATTCAGGACCTGTTATTTTCTTATTTCTTATCTAGGAATAAAGCTCATATGTACTACACATGGCATATTTTGCCCATTTAATGTAACCAGAAATATAAACAACAATATCTTGACCCTACCAGCATTTTTCACTTGAGCATCGAAATTCAAAACAGCAAGTATATACTGAGTATGTACTTGTGCCAGATGATTATAATCAAATATAAGGCATAATCTCCATGGGAATAAAATCTATTCACCTAAAAACATACTGTAATTTCTCTATTCTAAGAGGAATGTAAGAAGAACCGTCAATTTAATAACTTTTCATTGTGGGGGACAGAGACAACTGTTATTATTTTAGCTAGGTATACTAGTTCTGATACACATCCTTAATTTTAAAGTTTCACAGACTGTATCTTAGAATAAAGGAAGTATAAGAATTAACAGTATGAAGGAGTAAATGATAAGAGCCACATAGATACTAAATGATTTATGAGATGAGTGTGCTAGCAATAGAAAAAGTCTGTGTTTTGGGGGTTGAATGAAGAGACCACTCTGTAAACAAAGGCATGTTTCCTATATGGGCACTGCATGATGACCCATGTATCTGTGATTGTGGCCTGAGTGGTAGACCCCACAACATTCAGGCCCTTATTTGTTCACAGTTGGGTACAAGAGCTTGGTTTTCTGTCATCCTATCCTCTAAATTAAGAGATCACAAACTGGCCATTCCCAGGCCTGATTCTACAGACAGAAGTCCTTTCTTTGGCACTCAGTGTATGTTTGAAACAATTGGATTAGTTGCTAACCTCTAACAAATCAGAAGATTTCTCATAAAGTCTAGATCTGGCCTCTGACAACACTGAGTCATCATTGTTACAACAGTGGCTTAGCCATTTCAGATCGGGCATGTGCTATCTGGTTGACCACAGTCGCAACTCCCCTGCTTCTACCATTTAGGTTTCCACCCTCATCCCTGCAGGTATGTGAGTTTGCCCTGTAAGTACTAAATGGAGGTTTCCTCTGCGTAGGTTTGGATGCTGTTTACTTTGCATTGTTTTACTAACTCCAGCCCTTACTCTGTGTCTTTGGTCAAGTTACTAACCTCCTTTTGCCTCAGTTTCCTCATCTATAAAATATAATTAAAAATAGCACCTAATTCATATGGTTACATGAAGACTAAATTATTTATTTCTGGCAAAGCCTTTACCACTGTCTCTGGAAAATAGTAAGTTCTCAGTGCTACTAGCATCACCATCTTCATCATCATCATCGTCCTTCACATTTTATAGGAAATAACATCTTGTTTTTAGAATGCTGTTAGCCAAGTGTTCATATGCATTTATCAATTTAATACTCAAATCAAACTTGGAAGGTAGAAATGTATTAACCACAATTTTCAGATGAGGTAACTGAGGTTTAGGATTTTAAATCCCAAAGCTTAATATATATTATAAAAATTTCTCCAAATAATGTACATCCATGTCATATTAAATAGGGTTGACCGATTACCTTTCACCAGCTGCCCTCATATTAATGCCAAATGTTTCGTATACTGTGTTTATACGGTAGACTATTCTAGATATAAATTTCAAGGATCTGGGCGTTCCCAACTATCTCTAATTCCTATAATCATAATTTGAAATTCTCTGACATGTAATATAAGGTGTAATTTCAGGTTCTCAGATTCTCACTCTGGCTTTTCATTTCTAGTCTTTAGGATAACCTTCACAAACAGCTGTGCCATTAACATTTACGTTAACCTTCATCAGCTCCACTTTCGAAGACAGATTGCTTTTTGTCTCACCTAGGTCTGTCTGGATCTGAATAGCCTTTATTGGGACATGGTTTACAACCTTTGGGGATTCATTTCTTGAAGATATCATTACTTTTTATGGCAACTTTGGAGAAACAAGGGAATCTTTCCTACAGGGATATCTGGCACGTGTGCAGAGTAGATGACCACCTGTCTGTCTCACAAAACTTGCGTTAAAGGCTGGTGGCTACTTACATCATCACAATCAAAGCACTGTTCCTAGGTCCTGGTATTTCCAGTGGTGTAATATGGTCAATTAATTTTGTAAAGCACTGTATGCTATAATAATAGCAGCCATACTTCTCCATTAAGCAGCCCATGTTTCTTAGAAGTATGTGTTTAATGTCTTCTAAGCTCCTTAATGGCAGAGACCATAGTTGCTTGGCTTTGCTTAGTGCCTTTCCTCTTTCTGGTGCCTACCAGTACTGATGGACAGCAAACACCCAAGCAAAATTCTTTGTAACTGGGTGAGGTCTTCTCTATCTCCCATGGAAGATTCAAGATTCACTTTTTTTATTTATGAAGAACAATGAGAAGACCTCTGGTAGAGAAACCTTTCCCTGTAATGTTTTTCCATTGTATTCTGCGTGCCTTCCCCCTCCCCACAAGATTTTCTAATGAAAGCATTAAACATACAGAAATGTTTAAAGAATTTCTACAAAGAACCCCCATATGATTCTAAAAATAACATTTTTTTATACTTGCTTTATTACATATCTACCCATCAAGATGTGGTCTTTTTTTTCTTTCGTATTTTAAATTGTAGACATGTGTACATGTCCCCAAACCACTTCAGCATGCATATTAACAAAAGTTCAACATTTGCTTATGTTTTCTTTTCTTTTCTTTTCTGAGGTAACTTTTATACGTAAGGGGATGTACAAATCTTAAGTGTGCATTTGATGAGTATGTGCATTTACCTGTATAACCCAATCCTATAACAAGAAATACAACTTTACTTCA
>NW_004444024.1:11052380-11053301 GCF_000243295.1 Trichechus manatus latirostris | reverse complement strand
ACTTGGAGTTTTCAAAGAACTGACCTGCCTCTACTGTGCCTGGAATATAGTGACCATGGAAGAAGTGCCAAGACAGATAGATAGGGACCACATTTTGCAGGGCCTTTCCAAGTCAATGAATTCTGAATTTTTCCTGCTGACAACAGAAAACCACTGAAGAAAGGTGGACAATAGAATGATAATAAAGAATGCGGATTCTGACCTTGGACAACTTATTTGACCTTTGTAAGTCCTCATTTACTCATTTATAAAATCAGGGTGATATCTGGGTTTATTTCATTGCATTACTAACAGCAATAAATGAAATAAAACAGGATGTATTTATAAAATAGTGCTAACTGCATTATCATTGTCATAATAATTTTAGCTATTTTGCAATAATGGTATGTTCATTTATATTTACTGAAGAATTTTAGACTCGATGATGTTTGGTAAGATGTATAAGAAAAAGAAAATGGCAAAGATAACTCCCAGGTTTCTGGTATGAGAAATGCCTGGATAGGTCAATGGGTCAAGTACTTCCCTGCATAGATAATCTTAGAAGTTAGATGAGCAATCCAGACTGGAGATCTAACTTTTGGAATCACTGAAATATGGACAAAATTTTTAAAAAATGTATCAAATTTTCTAGGGAGGGATATAGAATGAGAAAAAAGGAAGATCAGAACTGTGCCCCCAGCAAGGCCAAAATTAAGGGTCTAATAGAGGAAAAAGAGATTGTAAAGAAGACTGAAATTTAAAAAAAGAAAAGAAAAAGACAAAGAAAATAATTGTCTGGGGCCATAGAAACCAAGAGCAGAGAGTGTTCCAAGAGTGGTCGGCTCCCCTAAATGCTGTCAAATGAGATGTGACAAAAATGTCTGCTGAATTCAGCACAAGGTGATTATCATTGACATTAAGAGGAAGAATTTTAGGAAAGTA
>NW_004444024.1:11049570-11050647 GCF_000243295.1 Trichechus manatus latirostris | reverse complement strand
AAGTAGTATAGTTATGGCAGAGCCCTGGTGGCACGGTGGTTAAGAGCTTGGCTGATAACCAAAAGGTCAGCAGTTCGAATCCACCAGCTGCTCCTTGGAAACCCTTTGGGGGCAGTTCTACTCTGTTCTATACAGTCGCTATGAGTCAGAATCAACTCAATGACAGCAGAATAATTATGGGAGGTAGGTATATTTTCCCCCATTTTGAAAGCATGACAATTTGTGAAAGGATGTCAGAGCTGCTTAGTGGCAAAGCTAGAATTGTGAACTCCAATCTTTGGGATACCAATGCCTGTAACTCTTCCATCAGGTCACGTTACCTCTTTCAGGCCCAGAAGTATGGCGTGGTTCAGGAACTTGGTTTGGGGCATATCAATAATGCTTGCATATTAGCAGTGACAACTTTTAAACATATTTTAAACACTAGAGACTATGCATATATTTGAGGAGCCCTCATAGCGCAAATGGTTAAGTGCTCGACTGCTAACCAAAAGGTCGGCAGTTCGAACCCATGCGGCAGCTCTGCAGGAGAAAGACCTGGCAATCTGCCTCCATGAAGATTATAGTCAAGAAAACCCTATGGAGCATATATTTATTTGATATTTCAATATAACTCTATGAAATATAGAAGCCCTGGTTATGTAGTGGTTTAAAGTGCTCAGCTGCTAACCAAAAGGTCAGTGATTCAAATCCATCAACCACTCCTCGGGAGAAACATGTAGCAATCTGATTCTGTAAAGATTTACAGCCTTGGAAATCTTATCAGGCAGTTCTACTATGTTCTATAGGGTTGCTATGAGTAGGAATCAACTCAATGACAACAGGTTTGGTTTTTTCTTTTGGATATGGTATATGGATTATTATTCCTATTTTACATACACAAAAACCAAAGCTGTGATTTACCTGGATAGTAGATGGGAGAATAGAGTGATTATATTCATCTCTATTTCTGCCACCCATGTACTAAGTAACTGTACTATGCCACTCTGAATTTTGTTCTCCTATCTAACCTCATCCCAAACAAAATTTTAGAAACTATATTTGGTACATCCTATATTAATCGGCTTTTGCTTAAAA
>NW_004444024.1:11046387-11047277 GCF_000243295.1 Trichechus manatus latirostris | reverse complement strand
CTCAGAAGAAAATTAAAGCAAGATAAAGCGGCATAATGTACCTAGAAGAAAGGGGGTATGTAAAAAAAGTATTATAAATAATTAAAATGAAAGAAAGAAAGAGTTTGCCTTGTCATAGTTTTAGAAAAGGCACTTAATTTTAAGGATATATTAAGTCAAAATAGTCACTAATTCCCTCCTCACAGTGAGCAGAAGTTTGAATTATTTTGAACAAGAGAACAAGAAATATTATTGTTGCTTTCACTTTCTTTTGCAAAACGAATAAATTTTAAAGACTTTCTAATGGAATTTTTGCCTACTCATGAATGTTAAGAGAAATTTTACTGTTATTCAAAACAAATGATTCATGATTCCTTTCCAGATGGAATTCACAGCTTCACTTTAATGATCAACATTTGGCATTTCAAATCTTTAAGACTTTTTTTGATAACTTAAAAATTTAACATATTCGTAAGAAGTAATGACTACCACTATAGAAGAGATTATTGCTTCTTTTTAAAGTAAAAGAAAAGGTCGATTATTAAACACTTGCCTAATGTTTGAGCTACATTTTTTGGAGGGAGGATTGGGCATTGTTTTTTTTTTCCCTAGATATCAGAAAGAATTAAATAAAACAACTGTCCTTTGTTCTTGTTCGTTTTCTATACTTTTATGAGCCACTTAAAAAGTATATTGCAAAACTGTCTATAAAACAATTTGTACAAATATGAAAAGTAACCAAGATCAAGAACTATGGAATCAATGTTTTTCTTTTCAAAGAGTAAAGCTTCTTTGCTTCTTTAAGTGGGAGAAAATTTGTTTATCAACGTCAACATTTTTAAGCACATCAGTGTGTCAGTAGACTATAAAAATAGTAGGTTTATTTTTGACATATTTTAACTTATAACTAC
>NW_004444024.1:11014416-11035998 GCF_000243295.1 Trichechus manatus latirostris | reverse complement strand
TGATATAAATTGGTGAAAAACAGAGATGTGTGTATATATTAGGAAGGCAACATTACAAAATTACAGGCGAGTATTGTTAAAATGTGGAAAGGATATTGGATTTCTGTTAAGCTAGTTGAGATTATGGGTATTTTCTTTTTTTCCTGTTTTCCAAACAGCTACAATTACTGTAGAATGTTTGAAAGGGAGTACAGTAAATAGAAAAATAATCTACATTGCAATAAAACTGAAACCTGACTTTCCTCTTTAATCCACTTGTTCTCTTCACTCCCAAGTAGCAAAACATCATCAGATATGGACACTCCTTCCTCATACACATTTCCCTAATTTGTCTATTGTATTCCACCTCTCCTGCCACCACCCTGATCCAGGCCACCAACATTGCTTGCTCTGATTACTATAAAACCTCCTTCTACTATTGTTGATCCCTTCCTCTCCAGGGTCAGTTCTAACCACTCCCTTCCTGTGTTCTGTTTTCTGCCACAGAGAAATGCTTTCCATCCTCCATTGCACTATGCTTTCTCTTACCTTTGAGCTTTCTTACATACTGTTTCATCCTGCCCCTCATCTTTTCCTTCCACTGTTAACAATTACTCATTCTTTGGTATTACTCTCACTTACACATCACTACATGTTCCTTCTCAGACTCCTTTGCTGGCCCTTCATCTATCCACTTCTAAATTTTGGAGGGTCCTAAGGCTTAACCTTGGGCTCTCTTACATTTTCCACCTATCTTCTCTCCTTAGCTGATTTTTTCCAGTTCTATAGCTTTGAGTTTCATCTAAATACCAATGATTCCTAAATTTATCTGTATTTCCAGCATCTCACATAAGCTACACACTTGATCATATCTTTGCCTCCTTGCCATCTCATTATATAATAACCCAAATAACCAAACCCATTGCCATCAAGTCGATTTTGACTCACAGCGACCCTATAGGACACAGTAGAATTGCCCCACGGGGTTTCCAAGTTGCAGCTGGTGGGTTTGAACTGCCAGCCTTTTGGTTAGCAGCCAGTCTCTTAACTACTGCACCACCAGGGCTTCCATTATGTAATAGTCATTTCTAATTTAACGTGTCCTAAAAAGAACTCATGATTTCCCACTGCCACTATTAATAAGCCACTTCTTTATCTATGCAGCTGACACCACAGTTTACCCAATTGCTCAGGCCAAAAACCTAGGCAGCATCATTGTGTCTCCTCTTTCCCTAACAGCCAACCTCAAATCCATCAGTGAATTCTTCTGTCTTATAATTTCAAACTATATCCCAAATCTGATCACTATACAGCAGACCTACTATTATTGCTTTTGTCTAAGTCAAGGGCATAACTTTTCTTGTCTAATACAATAGCCTCCTAAATTATGTCCTAGCTTCTAGTCTTACCCCTTCTACTATCTGTTCCCCACATATCACTGAGAGTGATATTTTAAAAGGTAAATATGATTGTGACTCATGAGCTTCAAACCTGCTACTGTCCTCCCATCACATTTAGAGCAAAATCTTGATATTTTATCATGACCTCCAAGGCTAAACATGTTATGATCCTCACTTCCCTCTTTGCCCTAATCTTATACCACCAACTCCCTTGCTCACTGTGCTCCAGTCATAAAGTTCTTGCCATTTCTAGAACCCATCAAGCTCTTATCTGTGTCAAAGCCTTCACACTTGCTGTTTTCTCTGCCTGGAATTATATTCCACCAAATTTTCATATGTCTCACTTCTTTATATTATTCAAGTCTCTATTAAAATATCACTTCCAAAGACTCCTTTGTCTCCATCTTAACTTTCTTTTCTCTTGGTCCCACCTCATCCTCCTTTATTTTTTTCATGGAATTAAAGTACGTGCCTCACGAGGACAAATATGTTTGTTTTTATTCACTGACAAATCCAAAGAACCCGTAAGTGTGCCTAGTATGTAATGATAACCAAACAAAAATTTGTACCACTAAAAAAAAAAGTACCTATTGCCATCGAGTCATTTCCAACTCACAGCGACCCTATAGGACAGAGTAGATCTGCTCCATATGGTTTCCAAGGAGCAGGTGGTGGATTTGAACTGCAAACTTTTTGGTTAGCAGCCAAGTTCTTGACCACTGGGCCACCAGGGCCCCTCCGCTATAAGTTATAGTGTTGTTTATTTGTTATTTGCTTGGGTCCTCATTATAATGTAATCTCTGTCTTATTCACAGGTATATTTTCAGTGCCTAGAACAATGTTTGGCATATAGCAGTTTCAATAAATATTTGTTAAAAAAATGAATAAAGATTGTTTCTTTTATTTTAACTATTCCTAAAGTTAAAGACACTTTAACCGTGTCTTCCTATGTTGACATGCAAATAATGATTTTCAAACCCTTCTTGGCAAAAAAAAAAAAAAGGGTATCACTTGTTAAAAATTAATATTGATAACTCACTGAAAAAAAATTCTTTAAAGGCAAAATTTGTTGAAGTGCTTAAATGCGCCCTTCTAATGGGGAAACACATAGAAAGAGACCATGAACTCTAAAATAGCTGCTCCATACCATGTCTGCCAATTGTCCTTGATTATAACAGATGTCATTCATTTTTTATTTAAACTTATCACTGTCCCTTACCAAAGAGCAGCTATTTATTGTAACAGAGTTTTTTTTTTTTTTTTTTTTTACTTGAAAATGCTGAATTGTGAACTTGAGGTGATAAGAAGTTTCTACAGGTCAGAGTAATGAATCTTAAAATTTTTGAGCTTCCTATTTTCAATTTGTGTGTCACTTATGTCCAAATCAAGTGACCTATTTTGAATCATTGACTGCTATAAGCTTAAATTCTTTATTTCTTGAAAGAGAAACAACTCATGGAACTTTAATATTATTAAGTAGGATTATTTTTATGTAAACTATAATAAATGGGTCCTATTGGTCTTTTGTTTTAAAAAAGCTGTACATAGTTAAACTTCATACTCTCCTGTTAGGCAAGTTGTTTAAGTTTTTCAGAGTTGTATCAACATCTTCCTAACTGCATTGGTGGTTGTCATCACTAAGGCAATTTTATCACAGCCTCAAATGTACTACTGGAAATTATGTTTGCTTTTGTGACTCCGGAGCAGACAGATAATAAAGAATTCCATTTGAGTATCATGGCAGTAAGGGTACATGATTATCAGTGTAGTTCTTTGGATGTCCTTGAATATAGAATCAGCACAGAAATTAGGCATAAGGCTGTGATAAGATATTTTGTCCTATCTGAGTACAGCAAATTTCTTTAAGTCTCAATAATAACAAGGAATTGGGTAGAAGAGTGGAAAAATCCAATAGATGGAAACACCATTGTGTTGTTTAAACCCTGAATTTTCTTCAAGGCATACTTAGACCAGATAACTAATAAGAGGTTGTGTTGATGTTCTACAGATGCTGAGAAAGCATTTCATGAACTTCCGCTGTCTTGACCTTTGCTGATAAAGACCTTACCTATTAGTGCTCAAAATATCAAGGCCCAGTGGGCAGCTTCTCTGCTTTACTCAGGTCAAGAACCCCTGTCAGTCACCTGGACTGTAGCAGCCTCATAAAACACTGGAATATGCCTATGCTTTCCTCAGTTAATCTATCCTGGGTACCTACCTTTCTACAACAAAAGATTGGTTAATGATATACCCTTACCTTAAAAATTGCCAGAGCTCCCACTGCTCATAGTTTAACTCAAGAAAGACTTTGCATGCCGTTCAAGTTTCTCCTTCATCTGGCTGTAGCATACTTTCTAAGCCACTTTCCGTCTCCCACTCCTGTATGTACACATGGTGGTTTAACCACCCACAGTTTATTAATTTTCCTCAAATACATCATCCTGTTTCAAGACTAGTATCTATTCATATATTATCCCCTCTGCCTAAAATGCTTTTTTCCTATTTTCTCCAGGTAAAACTCTTTTCAGCAGATGCAACAGTTCAAATATCATCTCTTCTTTCAATATTCCCCCAGATCCCTAGGCAGCTATCTGCTTTCTCTTCTGCCTAACATAGTGCAGAGAAAGTGTTCAATAAATGATAGTTGTTATTATCAATCTAAAATCATATCACTACCTCTTTTGAGAATCTGGAAGGGTTCCTGGCACATAGTAGTTACCCAACAAATACTTGGATAAATTGAATTTGCTCACTTGAGTCCATTGTATTTGGAGGAAAAAAAAAAATTAAATCCCATTTTTAAAAGTAGCTGTAAGAAAAACTTATTAGATGTCACACTAGAATGTAATAATGTTTTATTATGTAAGTGAGAAAGTAGGACAGATAATGTCAGTTCCTTTGTACTTTGAAGTAAAAAGTATGCGTTTCTTTTTGCATAGCATACTGAAAATGCATGTCTCTGATAATGTCCAATAAGACAAAATGTATATATCCTTGTAAAACCAGAACCTTTCAAAAAAATGTTTTGAGCTGATTTTTACAAAGGAGAATTTGGGATGGATTAATTATTTTGAGGACTGAATTCAGATTATACTTCAGGAGAATTTGGGATGGATTAATTCTTTTGAGGACTGAATTCAGATTACACTTCAGTTAATCATGCCTAGTCAACTTAATGGCAGCTAGTTTTATTTGCTTTTTTACTGGTCACACATTGAACTTTTTAAATATTCAACAAGATAATGTTTGTGATAGCCCTATGGAAACTGATTTGTTTGTTGTTGGGATTTTTATTGCTATAATATAATAATATAATGTCATTCTCTGTGATAATGTGAAAAGAACTATTATCATCAATAACAAAAGAAAGCTTATCAAGAGTGAATGATTTGGGTTGCACATCAGATCCCTTTTACAATAAGAAGAGTTATAAATTTTTAAAGAAATGCATAATTATAGATTTAGTAAATATGCTCTTGGTTGCAAATATTTTGTACTTTGAGACCTATAAATGCTGTTGTAGGTGATACTCAATATTATCCAACAGGTAAAATTTGGAAAACTATAGGTTTTTTTTTTTAATTTTATTTTATTTAGTGTTCCTTGATTCAACAAACATTTACTGGATACCTGGAACTGGAGATACAAAAACGAACATTTGTTGAGTACCCAGTACAAACACCTAATGTGTTAGACAAAAGAGATGTGTGTGTGTGTGTGTGCATTTGTGTATGTGTGTTTGCATGTTTGTCTGTTATTTCTGGCAGCAGTACTTCAAATATGTTCTTTTTATAAACATTTTGCTAACTTAAAAAAAAAAAAAAAACTTAGGTTCAGAGGGTTAAGTACCATGCTCATGATCACAAAGTATATTAAACTGATAGAGCTAGGATTTGAAACCACCACAGTGCTTCATCTTTTCATACACATAACACTATATTTTATAGACCGTTTTGAATGCTAAATTTTTTTTCTTCTATTTTGACAAATAGTCCTTGATACTAAATATTATTTTACTAGGCAATTTTTATGCCCATATATTATTTTATAGAGCATATGTATCATGATTTATTTTACTAGAATCCTATTGTTGGATCATTAGATTGCTTCCAGTTGTTCAAATTGGTTAGTAATGCTGTAACAAATATCCGTGTGTGTGTGTCTGTGTGCGCGTGTTCAAGCACACACACGTATATACATCTACATATATTGTTGTTGTGTGCCACTGAGTCCATTTCAACTCATAGCAACTTCATGTGACAGAGTAGAACCGCCTCATAGGATTTTCTTGGTTGTAATCTTTATGGAAGCAGATTGCCAGGTCTTTCTCCTGTGGAGCCACTGGGTGAGTTTGAATCACCATCCTTTCAGTTAGCAGCTGAGTGCTTAACCAGTGCACCACCAGGGCTCCAATATACACATATACATACACATACACACATATCTACATGTACATTTCCATAGGGTAAAAACAGGAACAGAATTGCAGGATCAAAGGATAAGCACCTTGCTGAAAGGACATTTTTTGTAAAGTGATAATTTGTACAGTCACCCATTATAACCAGAATGACAGAATTTTCTCCCACATTATCATAAATTATTCTTCCCAACTAATATGAGAACAGAGTTGTATACATCTCAGCTCTATGTGCGATTTGTATAACAAAAGAAAGATATTTTGTGGAATATGCAGAACAACGTGCAGGTTAAAATGAGCTACTATGGAAAATAATTTTTTCAAGTCAGGACCACAAAGCCCAGGTATATGATAAATAGAGTAAATTCGGAGGAAACCTAAATGTAAAGATAAATGAAAAGGACAGTGTTATGGATTGAATTTTGTCCCCCAAAGTATGTGTTGTAAGTCCTACTATACCCGTGGTCATAATTTCGGAATAGAGATTTCTTTTTTTATATTAATGAGATAGTATTATTGTAGGGTGTATCTTAAATCAATCTCTTTTGAGATAGAAAAGAGCAGATAAAGCAAGCAGCAAAAAGCAGAGATGGGGGAATATAGATGCTATGCTACATGAAGATGACCAAGGAGCCAAGAAACAGAAGCTGAAAAGAGATTATGATGGACGCCCAGAGCAGACAGAGAGAGAAAGCTTTCCCCTAGAGCCAGCATCCCCAATTCAGATTCTAGCTTCCTCTACGAGATGGATTGACCCAGTGGCTGCAACAATGGTCTCAAACATAGCAATAATCGTGAGGATGGCACAGGATCAGGCAGTGTTTTGTTCTGCTGTACATAGGGTCGCTATGAGTCGGAAGCAACTCCACACACCTAACAACAACAACAAATGTCCTAAACTATAAGAGAATACATTTCTGTATGTTAAAGCCTCCCACTTGTGGTGTTTCTGTTATAGCGGCATTAGATAACTAAGACAGACAATAATTAAAACAATCAAGGCACTGTCCACCATCCTTAATTAGAGAACATTTACAAAGAAGGATCAGTAGCCAAAGAAACATTCACATGCGTACAACACTTGGAGTTAGGCACAATTCTCAATTTAATTACTTTGTAAAGTCTGTTTATAAGGTCATCTGTAATATAACCAGTAAAATCTCACAAAATCCTTTTTGCTTTACCTAAAGTAAGACTGTAAATGGGATATAAAGTTTACAAATAAATGCAAGCTGACCATCGTAATCATGTAGCCTTTCTACTAGTTCACAGGAGCGGAAGAACTTCCCCTGGCTGGGTATAGCTACATCCTTAAGGACATCGAGTAGGGGGTGAGGTGGTATCGTTTGGACTCCGTGGTGGACACTGAGGTGCACCAGGGCTTCCTAGACCCTTTTTTCATGAAGGCCTTGTTGCATCAGCTGCTGGGGTGCTAATCGGGCAATAGCCTTCCACTGTCAGCTCCTTCAGGGGTTGCCTCAGCTGCAGAGATCTACCTCACCCAGGGGCACACTCTTTTCTGGGATGGGGGTAGGGGTGTACGTGAGTGACTGGTAAGTTCAAGAGTATAAAGGCCTGGCCATCTTGGCCCAACTTGGGACAATTCAGAGGGCCCAATCTAACCTAGAGCTCTCCACGGGATAGGCGGAGGCTGTTGTTGGCCACAGTGCATCTTGACTTCTCTCTGTGCCAAATCCTGCTTCCTACCCTCCTTTCCACAGGTGTTGCTCCCAAAGGCACATCTAAATAAACATCCTGAATGCTAAATTCCATCCCAGAGTCAGCTTCCCAGGGACTCCAACCTGTGGTAGATCGTGGGTAGACAAGTTTACAGTATTTGCAGGTGCTGTAATTGCACCACTGCCTGATTGCTTTTGCTCAAAACAGCCCCCAGAGAGAAACGGTGCCCTTTATTCCAAGCCAATTGGCTCACAAAATCACATAGACCTAGCAATTGTGTCAGAGGACCGTGTGTAGTCTAAATTTTCCCATTTCAATTGTGTAAAATATATAAGAATTCAATGATTAATGTCTTCTTTCTTAAATCAACTTTTTTACTATTAGCCTTTATATGGTTTTTATTGAAAAAAAAAAAAAAAAAGTAGACTATGCTCCAAACAAGATACATGGATAAAGTTTTTTTCTTGGAGAGTGATCTAATAATTTAAAATACAAATTGCTATGAGACTTTTTCAAATAGGTATGATGTTTACAAAGTGTACAATCACATTCATGAATATTTTTTGTTAGACTAGAGTTCCTGTGGCCAGTTTTCTTCACTGAGCATTGTTTTTGTCTCCTTCTCCCTACCAACGCCCCCCCAACACATACACACACACACACACACACACACACACACACACACACACACACACACACACACGCAGTTCTTCCCACCTTTGCCAAGATTCAAGTCCAAGTTCTGACACTTTTCTGCTATGTGACATTGAGAAACTTTCTTAACTTCTCTGAGTTCTCGGAGCCTTAGGTTTCTTTTCTGTAAAGTGGGGGGAAATATTTAACCATGATAACTGTGGATAAATTAGCTAAGTATGAAAAACACAGAGCAGAGCATGACACCTAGCAAATATCAGACACTGAACTTTGTTTTTCTCCCTTCCCTCCCTTTCTGTAAGAAAGACTATGAGAAAGACTTCAAGACAGGAAAGCCACTAGGACCTATTGCAAATGATAGATGTGTTCAAGTAAGGGGCAATCTTTATCCTTTTTTTTTTTTTTAAATTCAACTCCTATTTATTGGACACTTACTTTGTGCTAAGTTATAATTGTGTACAGGATAAAGTCTCCTGATTCAAGGAGCTTATCATCTAGTGGGAGAGTCACAAACAAGAAAATAGCCATGTCAGATCAAGAGTAGATGGTGATTGCATATATGGGAAGATGACGTGGGCTAGTGCTTTCCTTTATTTATGGATGTCTGTTTTAAAAACAATGCCAACAACATTCAGAGGAAGGGCTAGGTTACTTCTGCTGGATTAACATGAAGAAAATATTAACTGTAGGCATGAGACTTCCTTCAAAAACAGGGGTGCTATTCCCAGCACTAATTCGAAGACTCAACCAGGGAGAATTACAAAATATCTCTGATTTTCAAGCACATTACCTATTAAGACATCTCGCATTTCCAAGTCTAACACGTGTCTTTGTAGTGCTGCTAATAATGAAAAATGATAAAAAGGAAACCTAGACCTAAGTGGTGATTTCGATGAAACAGGAATCATTGAAAATTGAGAACTATTATCCCCAAAATAAGTACAACTGTGTGTGTCAAATGCAAATGCATATGCCCATTACTTTGGACTCCTCACCCCACTTCCATTACAAAGAACTTTGCTGACAATGAAACAAACACATCAAGTGAGAATCGTTGATTCAACATTGTTTTCTGGGAACCTGTGTCTTTGAAGCTGACAAAAATGCCATTTGTCTGCATCATTCCCTTTTTATGCTGTAGAAAGCAATGCAATTATACAGTATGATATACAACATCATTTCTATAAGAAAAAAATAACTTAGAAGAGATTACCCCTGGTTTATGATGAAATAAAACTCTTTGGGATTCAATATAGCATGCAAGTAGTAAAGTAAGGACTTCTTTGATTTATTACCAGGAATGAAAGAAAAAAGATACGAAATGAAAGAAAGGGGGAAAGAGGAAAGAAGGAATTTTGTCAAAAGACTAAATGCAACACATATAGTGTATGAAGATGAAATTGAGTGGATTAATGAAGGAAAGAGGAAGGAATGGGCAGGATATTAAATATGTGTTTAGCACTTTCCATTCATTCTCCTATTTACTTAATGCAACACTTTACAAAGAAATTGAGGCTCAGAGAGTTTGAGCAGCCTGCTCAAGCTGGTCTAGCTAATAAGAGGGAGAGTCAAGGTTTGAGCCCAGATCGTCCACAATCCAAAGACCATGCTCATTCATATAAGTCCCAAATTTCTGAAAAATCTGTACTTGTCTATTTAAAGGATATCGACAACAATCCTATTGATCACCCTGGTGAAAATCCATTGTTCCAACATGAGTACCTTGTGACATACATGGGGTGAGAAGCATAATGGTTAAAAAATGGAAGAAAATTGGCAAGCCCAGATTGATGCTTACACTGAAATCAAAATTGATCTTTTCTAGACACAAAATCTTCCAATTTTGCCGGATTTTAGTGTGAGAAGATTTCTGTATACTCTCTTCTTAGGTGAAAGGATCTGGAATACATTGTTGTTCCCGCATACATAAGCTGATCCTTCCTGCTCCTAGGGCCCTGGTTTATGCTGCTTCCTATGCTTGGAATGCTTCGTTCATGTCCTCCCTTCTGCCGACACACATACTTGCAGATTTCTGCTGATCTCTGATATTGCCATTCTTTCATCACATCATGATGAAAGACCTAACCAAATCAATTTCTTCTGTTATACTAATTCAAAGAACTAGATAGCCCTTCTTTTTATCACGTATCACACTGTCACCATTTTGCATTTATTTATGTAGTTTTTTGACTAACGCCCAATTCACATGTACTCCACAAGAACAGGGACTATATATTTGTGCTATTTTCGTACTTACCATTACATAACGTTGTAGCTTTATTAAAAGTTTGAGTGAATGAATAGTAAATCTCCAATAAATTTATCTTCCTCTTTTTGAAAAACACAATAGCATGGGAAATCTATGTTCCTTCCTTTCTCCTAGTGACTTTGAGTAACCTCATGGTACATTGAAAGGACCATGAGATTTGGAGCCTGCCAGGGTTTGAATCCTAGCTCTGCCACTTAATATATGACCTTGTATAATTTATTTACCTTTGAGTCTCTGGTTACTCATCTCTTAAAACAAGAGAGAAAAAGTCACATCTCACAGGGTTGTTCTAACTCTTACTGAGGTATGGACATATTGTATTCACTTAAGAAGTGCAAGTTTCCTAGTCCTTCCCCTGTTCATGCCTATGCCTTTCTTCCCAAAATTAAGATTGGTAGAGATGTGGTTTGAATTGTCAGTGTAGAAAAGTTGCACTTGCTGCCCTAAGAGCATGAATCAATTTCCAGATGCTCAATTGAACATAAATTAATCAAAATCAAAAGTTTACCTCCTGGATGAAGTCATCCTTTGCTACAATTGATTGCTTGCTTAATTACTGTCCATGGTCTCTTTTGTTAGTACCAAATGGTTTAGTCTTTTTTTTTCCGTTTTAAGTCTATTTTTTATTTCATTCTAGTTGTTTTGAATATGTACATCTTGCATCTTTTGTTTAATTAAGAGGCATTTAATAGTCATAAAATACCAGGAACAGTGCTGTATTTTGTGGGATAACACAAAGGTGAAGTTGACACAAACTCAAACATTCATCTTGTAGCCTTGTTGGCATAGGCAATAGTTAAAATAGCACAGTACGGTAAAACCTATAAAAGCCAAAACCTGTGTAAGGTGGAAACCTGTCAGAGAAGGAAGACTCAAATATTTTCCACTAAATCGAGTGATAGAAAAGTGGTAAGACTGAACTCTGTCAAACGGGGAAAACTTTCGAGACCTGGAAAAACAAGGCAGTCAGTCCTGTTGAGTTCTGGCTTTCACAGGTTTCACTGTAAGAGGACTATATTAATAAGAGATTGTAGAAATCCTTTGTGTTGCATGGTTACTATATATATGACACTGTGCAAAGGCCAAGGGTGAACATACTCCAGGAAGAGAAAAATGCTGATGTAAAGATGTGGTAATATAAAAGGCTGTGATGTGTGCTGGAGTGGATGTGAAATGGGAGAGTAGAGAAAATGGGAGAGTAAGGCTCATCAGAGATGGATTAACGAGGAAGATCATAGAGGCTTTGCTGGTCATTCAATAAGGCTTCATTATTTTCATTTTTTTTTTCCCTAAAAGCAATATGAAAACATCAGAAGATTTTTAGCAGAAGAATCACGATTCCAAACATGTTTGACAAAGACATAGCTTGTCTCACTTACAAATATTGTCTTCCTCTCAAAATCATATCTTCTATCAAGACAAAGAACAACTTTTCTCCTTATGTACATTTCCCTAAGCATTTAACAATGGTAGGTACAGGATTTCCCTCAACACAACTGTCTTAGGCTGGGTTCTGTAGATGAGCAAAACTAGTGAAGCGTATACATATAAAGAGAGATTTATTTCAAGGAAATGGCTCATGCAGTTGTAGAGGCTGGCAAGTCTCATATCTGTAGGTCAGACAACACAGTGGGGGCTTCTCCTGACTCATGTGGTTGCAGGGGCTGACAAACCTAAAATCGGCAGGTCAGACAACAGGCTACTGGCTCATGGGGCTGTGGAAGCTGGCAAATTTCAAAATCTGCAGGTCAGACAGCAGCTGTTGGCTCATGTCCCAAGAGCCAGAGGTCAGAGGATGATGAGTTGGATGCAGGATCTAGAGAGGGCGAGCTTTGCCAGAACATCCATATGTACTGTATGCAGGCCATACCCCCAAGGAAACGCCCCTTTCAACTGATTGGCTGCTCATATCAGACCACAAAATGGAGGATGATTATGTAATATCTGCCAAACTACTGAGAATCATGGCCTAGCTAAGTTAACACATAACCTTAACCATCACAATAACATACACAAGTTGCATAGTATGGAAACTAATATTTGAATTCCCTGTATTTCTTACAAGCTGTTAGAAATAAGCGAACAAGGTATTAATTATCTTAAGTATATATATAAGTGGAGCTCTGCCCGGGTTGAAGAGTTTTTACATAGATTGTGCCATTTGTCCTCATGCTATTTGTATGGATAGGATGGAAAAGGAAGGAGCCAAACATTAAATATGCACTTTGAAATCTTGATAGGGCTCACAAATGTGACCAACCTTGAAAGTACCCATAAAACTTGGCTATCTGAAAACTCTAGGGGATCCTCAAGGCTGGTTTTGTTCAGTCATATTTTTCTACACTCATATCCACAAAATCTTGTCTGCAAGATGAATGCTGATGTACCCGCATCCTGAGCTAAAGAGAGTGCTCAAACCCCCAAACAACTGATGCATTTTTTATCAGAATGAATGATAGCCATAAAACAAAATCAAGTGTCTGATAACAATTTTCTTCAAGTTTTGTAGTAGAATCATTCAATAATTTTATTTTTTATTGTAAAGAGACTGAGGAAATGAAAGAAGTATTTGTAGACAGTGTACTCCTGCCTTGATGTACACTCTTAACAATTAGAAAAGGACAATATGAAAACTTGTCTTAATGTGAACCAAAAACGGTTTAGAGCAAGGAGCATGAAATTTATGTTCTCTCTCTCTCTTCCTCTCTCTCTATCTCTTACAATTTCTCTTTCTTCAATACTCCATATAGCCATAAACAGATGTGGGAGCTGTCATATATTTTCTAACAAGCAATCGTTAAGCACTTACTATGTGGAAGCTGTGATCAACACTAGGGATAAAAAGATAAATTAGACTGTGAGTTAGGGAGAGAAACTTTGTATAATTTTCCTTTGTACCCATAGGACATGGCAGAGAGAAAATGCTTACTTAATTTTCATTGAAGAGCAAACAGTAAGTGATAGAAATGACAGTAAGAATAAAGTTTATAAATTGAATATTTTCTCTATACCATGGTCTTTAAAGTATGGTTCCTGGACTGTCAGCATCAACATCACCTAGGAACCTGTCAGAAATTAAGTCCTCAGGTCTCATCCCAGAGTCGCTAAATCAGGAATAATTTTGGAAGATGAGGTGGGGCCCTGAAATCTATTTTTTTACAAACCCTCCAGGTGATTCCGTCGGACACTAAAGTTTGAGATCCACTTCTCTATGTTAAATAATTTATATAAATCATCTCATGCCTCATAAACCTTATGAGTCAAATAATATTCTATCTCTGCATTAGTTATCTATTGCTGCTGAACCAATCACCACAAAATGTAGTGACTTAATAACAAGCATTTTTCATTGTCTTCCTGATTTTACAGTTGACTGAGCTAAGCTAAGCCTTGCTTACTCAGGGTCTCTCATATGATTGAGTCTGAGGATTCATTCACACATATGTCCATGGCCTGGACTGGGAAGACTTCAGTAGCTGGGAGCTGAAAAAGCTGCAGCTATTCAAGCTTCTGTTTCTATATCTATGTGGTCTCTGCACTTGGTCCCTCCATAATGGCATCTTCAGAGCAGCCAGATTTCTTGTACAGTGCTACCAAAAACAAGAGTGCAGAGATAGATGATAGATGGATGGATGGATACAAGCAGAAGCTGTATCAACTTTTAGGACCTAGCCTTGGAGACACATCGGATCACTTTCCCCATTTCTATTATGCAGACAGTCCCAAAGGGCTGTTGTTGTTAGATGCCGTTGAGTTGGTTCCCACTCATAGCGACCCTATGTACTACAGAACAAAATACTGCCTGGTCCTGTGCCATGCTCACAATCATTATGCTTGAGCCCATTGTTGCAGCTGCTGTGTCAGTCCATCTCGTTGAGGGTCTTCCTCTTTTTTGCTGACCTTCAACTTTACCAAGCATGATGTCCTTCTGCAGGGACTGATCCCTCCTGACAACATGTCCAAAGTATGTAAGCCATAGTCTCGCCATCCTTGCTTCTAAGGAGCATTCTGGTTGTACTTCTTTCAAGACAGATTTGTTTGTTCTTTTGGCAGTCCATGGTATATTCACTATTCTTTGCCAACACTACAATTCAAAGATGTCAATTCTTCTTTGGTCTTCCTTATTCATTGTCCAGCTTTCACATGCATATGATGCGATTGAAAATACCACGGCTTGGGTCAGGCGCTCCTTAGTCCTCAAAGTGACATCTTTGCTTTTGAACACTTTATTGTCTGACAACCCCAAATTATTATCCCCATTTTAAAGATTAGGAAATTGAGGCCTAGGGAAATTAAATAACTTGCCCAAATTTATATCTCCAATAATTTGTAGTGCCAGGATTTGAATCTAGTGGGTATTATGCAAAAGCATACATTATATAGTCAGAAGTTTTTAGTAATTGCAATTATTCATATAATACATATATATGTATTTTTGTCATATGCTTTAGTTTTTCTGTGTATTTTTCTGCCTTTTCCAACTTATAAAATAATAAATGTTTGTTATTCCTGTAAATAAAAAGAAATACAGCCTATTTAAAGAAGCACAGTATAACCATAGAGCAGGGCAGCTTCATGTTCTTCTCATGTAGTCACAATACCTAAAGAAACCTGTAGCATAAAATAAGAACCCAAAAAAATATTTGAAGTGCCTCAAAATGTTTGGATAAATAGAAAGGCTTTGCTCTGAGTGAGAGATATTACCATCTGCTCTAGAAACTGTACTGAGAAATTAATGTGATGGCTTAGTAGAGAAAGAAAGATAGAAAAGACAGTAGGTAATAGTTCAGGAAACTGGTCATGTTTTTGCTGAAAAAAGAAGAAATTAATGGAGGATAAGACTTCTGTCTTCAAATAGGTGAATGTTGGCCATGAGGAAGAACCTAACATATTGTCTGTAGCTCTCCAGAGAGGACAGAGATGGAGCTAACAGTTAGATATTTCAGTTAGGCAGATCACTGCTCAGAACAAAGCCCTTTCTAATGGCAAGGACAGTGGCTGAAACTCTTGAAGAAGAGGCATAGTGACTAGTTGCTGCAAATACTGCAAAAGAGCTGCCCACACTGGGACAATTTTCAAAGTTGATGACTTGTAAGATTTCTTCCAGTCTTAACATTCCATGATAATTTGATAATTTATTAAGAACACAAAACAGAAGTACCTTTCTGATAGACAGAGCTGGAACACCCACTAGAGCTCTTCTTAGGTTCAGATGAGCATTAGACCCACAAGGCCACCCTAGACCACAATGAGAGTCTACTAAGAAGAAGAAAGGAAGGCAGCCAAGCTTGTGGGCAGAGCAGCATCAGGCATTCCTCTCCAGGAAAATAGTCCTGTATGCAGTGCAGACAGCAGTTCACACAGCCATCCAGGAGCTGCCTTCTTTCCAGATGACAATTTCACCTGCAAGGAGTTGAGATCCACGTTGGTGGGTATAGGTCCACTCTAGTTTAGACATCCCATACCCCAGAAGGACTAATATCTCTTTTAACACACTTCATAACAATAGCTTCCAGAGTTGCCACGAGGGAGTATGTATTACAACACAGGTGTTACACCACACTCTGAGAATCCCAGAACATGGTGTACCCATGAAGTATTTATAGTTCATTTGTAGTTCTTCCCAATCCAGATGTAGTTTACCACTCAGGGATAAATTTTGCTATTAGCTATGTTGCCTAGGAACATGTTGACATTCTTAGCTTTATCAGGTTTATCAGGGAAACAGAGCTAGAGAATTAACTGAAGGTCATGTTCTCATGCAGCAGGGATGGTATTTTGTTCACATTTTTCCCACAGTAATATTGCAAAATGTAACATAATATTAGCTGACGGTTGAAAGCATTTGCTACAATGCCAGACTCTCTACTAAGCAGCTTAAGTGCAAGATTTCATTTAATCTTTGAAGCATAACTATGTCCTAGGTACTATTTTTATTTCCATTTTATAGGCAAGAAATTAAGTCTTGAAAGGATAAGTAACTTGGCAAGGTCACTCAGCAAAGTAATAAATGACAGAGTCAGAATTTGAATCTGATTCTATCCAATTCCAGAGTCTTAGATCTTAACCATTTGTTTATTCACCAACTATTTATTGACCACCAACTTTGTGCCAAGAACTTTGCTAGGAACTAAAGAGTTGAACATGACAGATGTATAACCTATATATTGCATGTAGCAATAACCTATGCTGAATATTTACAGATTAAAAAGGTCCAAGTACTAAATTATATGGAACAAAGTGTCATTAATGCCAGAGATGTGAGTAATAAACCCAAATGAAATATGTTGGGGTGAGTAGGACTGGCCCACAGACCTTGTTTCTTCCCTAGAACTGATCAAATAAAAGTGGCAAATGAAAGCCTGAGTTGCCAGTGCCTTGGGGCTGCAACTGTAATTTTGGAAGCTTTTATGTAACTTTTACTATTACCTCAATAGAAAGAAAAGGACCTCATGGCCCACCACAGTATATTTTCAGGAGTGAAGTTTAATTTATTAGTGGTGAATGTAGAGTGTAGATGAATAATACAGGTTTAAATCCAATTTATGTTTATCATGACCTTCACTGGATGTCACGTAGATGGACTGGAGTCACCATTTTCATTCTTGGCATGGGAACAGAAAGACTTACTCATTTGAAAGTGACTTTAGGGTAGGGTTTCCAGATAAAATACAAGACACTCAGTTACATTTGAATTTCAGATAAACAATGAAAAAATATTTAGTGTAATTATATCACAAATATTGCATAGGACATATTTTTACTAAAAATTATTAGTTGTTTATTTGAAGGTCAAATTTAACTTGGTGTCCTATATTTTTATTTACTAAATCTGGCAACCCTACTTCAAGGATCTCTTGACATTGTCAACCTAGCTTTGCAGAACAGGGACAATCACTGCCCTCAGGAAGCTCATTCATTCATTCTTTAAGCCAATAAATATTTACTGAGGCCTACTAGAGACCATTTGAAGAACAGATTCGATGCATTGAACACTAATGACTGAAGACCAAACAAGTTGTGGGATGACATCAAGGACATCATACACGAAGAAAGCAAAACGTCATTAAAGAGACAGGAAAGAAAGAAAAGACCAAAATAGTTGTCAGAAGAGACTCTGAAAGTGGCTAAAATGAAAGGAAGAAATGACTAAGTAAAATAGCTGAACAGATCTTAAAGGGCAGCTTGAGAAGACAAAGTAAAGTATTATAACCTGGAGTTAGAAAACCAAAAGGGAAGAACACACTTAGTATATCTCAACCTGAAAGAACTGAAGAAAAAATTTAGGCCTCCAGTTACGATATTGAAGGATTCTGTGGGCAAAATATTGAGCAATGCAGGAAGAATCAAAAGAAGACGGAAGGAATACACAGAGTCACTGTACCAAAAAGAATTGGTTGATGTTCAACCATTTCATGCTGGGTCAAAATTCCTCTTTGTCTGTGAAATCTAGAATATAAGTTATCTGCTTCCAAAGTACAATGGTGAAACAGGCATGAGGTAGACATTTCCATTACAAATGGGAGAAATTGGAGGAAAAGAAAAGATAATGGGCATCAAGCAAGTCCAAAACCCAACAGAACACATTACGTTAGCTCTCAAGGCTTGAAAATAATCCTCTGTTCTCTGAAATCATTTAGGCCATGGCCCTGTCCTCCAGACTCCGGGTGTTGGCCACATTCTCCAGATTCTGGGTTGAGGCCAATCATCCCTGGGCTTCAACTCCACCTTCCAGGCCCACTGGAACAGCAACTCTGCTCCCTTGGCTTTGGGCAGCCCCATTATCCCAGTCCATCTGAGTGGTGACCCCACAACCTCAACCCTGGCAGGCCCTGTTCTTCTGCCACTGGGGCATGGCAGCCCTTCCCCCTCAGCTGTGGGCAGCAGATCTGGCCCCATCCTTCTGGCACTGATGAAAGGCAGCCCCACACTCCAGAAGTGAGTTGGTGAAGATCTGACTCTTTGAAGCCTAGGAGGCCGTGGCCCCACCCTTTGGGACCCAGCAGGCCATGGTTCCACCCTTTGAAACCTCAGAGGTTGTGGCCATACCCTTTGAGACTAAGGTAGCTCTGCTTCCTGTGCTCCTTGTTTCTTCAGCCTCTCCTTCCTGGATCTTTGGCCTCTTGGCCAGAAGGCACTCAGCATTCTCGCTCCATGGGTCTGCAAACATAGCTCCACTAATAAGTATCCAGAAGCACCCCACTCTAGCACGAAGCCTCCTGCCCGAAGGCACTCGGAGTCTCCTGGTTCTTTTTTACTCAGTTCCAAAATTGCTTCCACATCATAAGTATCTGCTAGAACAGCACCCCACTCTCAGTACCAAATTCTGTCTTTGTTATCTGGTGCTGCTGTAACAGAAATACCACAGGTAGATGGCTTTAATAAACAGAAATTTATTCTCTCACAGTTTAGGAGACTAGAAGTCCAAATTAGGGCACTAGCTCAAGGGGAAGACTTTTTCTCTCTTTAAGCTCTGGGAAAGGTCCTTGTCATCCATCTTCCTGTGGGTCTAGGAGTTTCTCAGCACAGGGACCCCACATCCAAAGGACACGTTCCACTCCCGGCTCTTCTTAGTTGGTGGTAGGCGGTCCATCTCCTCTCTGCTTGCTTATGTCTTTTATATCTCAAAAGAGATTGACTTGAGATACAACATAATCCTGTAGATTGTGCCCTGCCTCATTAACATAATTTCCACTAATCCTGTCTCATTAACATCACAGAGGTTAGGATTTACAACACATAGGATAAATATAGCAGATTACAAAATGGAGGATAACCACACAATACTGGGAATCATGGTCTAGCCAAGTTGACCCACATTTAGGAGGACATAATTCAATCCATAACAGCATGTAATGAGGGATATCATTGCTGATGTCAGATGGGAAGAGACCAATAGTTCATTGCTCTCTGGAATCTTCATATGCAGAAGAGACTAGGAGACAGGAACCAGTATAGGTAGCTGCAAATGAAGTTCTAGGGGTACTCAGAGAATGGGGAAACTACATGTAAGAGGAAAGCCTCAAACAATAAAGAGGATGTCAACAGGAAGAGCTAAGGATCATAGAAAACATTTGATGCTCAGTGAATTGTGTGAAAAGACTGTTGTATGTGGGTATGTGTTCAAGGAAACAAAGGTGGACATGGGAAGTGGTAAAAGTAACATGTGAAGGTCAATATGTGCCAGGTAGTTTCTACATTCATTAATTTATTTAGTGTACTTAATTATCACAATAAACTTCATGAAGTGGTACTACAATTATGCCCGTTATTCAGATGAGGAGATTGACACATAGAGAAGTTAATGTGCAATGGCCAAGGTCATTGAATTATTAAGTAGAAAAGAATATTCAAAGTGTAGTTTCTCTTACTGCAAAAAAAAGTATATGCTTTCCATTTATGCATTCATTCCACAAATATATATTTGACTGCTATGTAAGTATTTGTGGTGACTAAACGGTCACAGTTTCTGCTGCTAAGGGGCTGTCAGTCTGATCTTGTCTGTCCCTGGTATTTAATCTTAATCATGTTATTTATTTATTTATTTATGTACTTGTGAATACCTTGTTTCATCTAGCATGGATCATATGTGTTCTGGATTGAGGAAGGAGTGAAGAATTTGCTGAGGCTCCAGCTAGGTAACCCATTGCCATCGAACCTGTGGTAGAGGATTAAAAAATAATAATAAGACTCAAGTTTGTGTGGATGTCAGTCTGGTACATTTTACAAATACTAAACTGAAAAGCAAATCAATAAATTGTCTACAGTGGGACTGCTGGAAACAAGCCATTGTCCGTGCTTAAATTAAAAGGCCAGGCTGATATCTGGCACTGCTTCTAAAGTGTGTGACAGCACTGGAGGATCACATTACCAGAGGTGCTGCAACAATGGTGAGATAAAGAAAGAAGGCAAAAAGCTGCGCAAGGTTCTGAGCCCATTCTCTAAACATCTGGGCTTTTTTGGCACAACTGTAAGCATATATTTGTGAGTCTGCAGATTTTCATGTTTTTCCTACCTCCAAGATTTTCAAGGGGAGGAAGTGGAACCAAGACAACAGAGGAAAATTGTGACAGGGCATAAACTTTCTTGAATTATTAGTGAAATAAAACGATGTTATGTGTACAATTTAAGATCCCAGGGAGGAAGTCTTGGGCCAAAATACCTTCAGGCAGGATTTTAATTTTCAGAATATTTATGAATCACAAATTTTCATTACTACAAGGCTTAACAGGATCTTACTGCCTCTCTTCAAACTCTCTGAGCTCGTCTCCTACGACCCTTACCTTGCTCGTTTTTTCACAGCATACTGGTCTCCTCTCTAGTCCTTCCATATGCCCCCACCACAGGGCCTTTGACTTTCTTTTCCCTCTGTTCAGGATTCTCTTTCCAGATATCCTTCTCCTCAATGCTCCAATGCCATATTCTCCACAACACCTACCATGACTGCCTTATTTTAAAATCATAGTTAGGAATTCCTATCCCCCTTTCCTTACTCTATTTTATCCTTAGCACATACCGCCTTCTAAAATGCTTCAATTTATGTATTCTGTTCATTATTTATTGCTTGGTTTCCCTACTAGAATATAAACTCCTCAAGGACAGGAGTTAGTTATCTATTTTCACTGATGAGTCCCGTGTGCCTAAATGTGCCTGGCACATTATAGGCTCTCAATAACTGTTTATTGAAAGAATGACAAGATTTCCTTATATTTAATATTCTACATTTGCATGTGTACACTCACATCATCTTGCACAAGTATTAGGTTAACTCTAATCCACTTGAAAGTCTTGGGTCTCCTCAAAATGAAACAGGAAGTTGCTTATAATCTAGTGGGAAAAACTGATCTAAGGATGAAGATGTGATTTATCAGTGTCCTACAGAATTAGTTATGTGACGTAAACATTCTTTATCTTCAGTAGAGTTTGTCTGTCGTCTGTTTGTTTTTTGGAGGGTGAGGATGGTCACAAATTAGAAAGGATCATGATATCTAGTATAAAAATTCTTGTTTGTAAAATTAGAAATTGACAAGAAAAAGATCAGAAAAACAAAAATCTATCCAATTTTATTTCTTCTTTTCAAGCCCTTTAAAATAATGGGTTAAAACATTGTTTAAAAGAAAGACAAAACTGAAATGAACCCATTTATGTAAAATTAAATCCTAGCAAGCCAAAGCTTTATATTT
>NW_004444024.1:11008732-11014316 GCF_000243295.1 Trichechus manatus latirostris | reverse complement strand
CCTTTAAAATAATGGGTTAAAACATTGTTTAAAAAAAAAAAAAAAAAGGAGAAAAAGAAGAAGTGAAAAATTAAATCCTAGCAAGCCAAAGCTTTATATTTGTTTTATATATATTTATTTACCAAAAATAAAAAAAGAATTTAAGCAAATTGTTAATAATTTTTTTATCTGTTATAAAATAGAGAATATAGTGTGTGTGCTGATTGACAAAGCTAAAAGGCTTTCCCTCTTGGCTCTACATACTGTTTACATTTTTAATAATTAGGATGTATTTAGATACTACTTGTTATACACTCTCTGTCACACACACACACACACACACACACACACACACACACACACACACATATGCACGCTCGGCTGTTAACCAAAAGGATGGAGATTTGAGTACACCCAGAGGTGCCTTGGAAAAATGCCCTGTTGATCTACTTCTGAAAAATCAGCCACTGAAAACCCAATGGAGCCAGGTTCTCTCTGACACACATGCAGTCACCATGAGTCAGAACTGACTTGATGGCGGCTGGGTTTTTTGTTTGTTTTGTTTTTAATTCTGAGGCTAGTATATTTTTCAGCTAAACAAATGCAGATTCAGATAAACAGATATTCTTTCTAGAGAATTCATTTCTTTGTGAATTTTGGGTTACCTAATCACTACTCAATCTGCCATCATTAGCTGTTATGCTCTGCTGTTAAAAAAAAGCAAAAATTGAAAAAACACATGCTTGTCTGTTAGGCTCTCTTAAGCTTAGGCTTTGCTATTGTAGTAATTAACTATGATGATGATGATGTTAAATCCATAGAGCTTTGCAGAATGCCACCTCAACTGGTTTTGAATTGATTTGGTATGGAATGAAATACAATTACTAAATAGAGAAGTAACATGATAGATTTAGAGTTTATAAGCTGGTCTATTTTCAGAGCGGAGGTTGAATTGACCTGAAATGGACTGGAGGCAGATAGACAAGTTAGGACAATGTATCTCCCTTGAGTGTACATCAGAATCAATTGATATAGCGATAAAATACTGATTACTGAGCCTCACCCCAGGAATTAGAATTCCTAGGAGAGACCATGAATAATCTTTTAATCTCTCTGTGTGTGTAGTATGTAAGTGCATATGTAGAAGTACAAATGTATGTATTTTAAGGTTCCCAGAAGATTCTGGTGGTCATCCAAATGTAGGAATTTCTGAGTAAGAAGACAATTGCAAGAAAACAGGTAATCTTTGAAGAGTTCAGGAATAGAAAGGAAGGGAGAGAAGTGGAGCTATATACTGGAGAGTTCTGTTAGGAGAGTCTGTTTGGATAGAGAACCTGTTTTTAATGTTCTGAAATTCATTCATGTTAGGTTAGTACCTTACCTACACTTGTTTCCCTATTTACATTTCCCATCATCATTTGTGGAACAAGCATTTTCATCTCAACGGACCAGGTATATTTAGACAGTCAGGCTTCTTTCTTTTTCCTCTTTTTTTGAACCAAAGGAACAGGATTCTAATGAGGGAAGGGAAAGACTCGTTAGGCTACAGAGGAGTAAACATTGTGATATTTGCCTGTTTCTAATAGAGAAAGGATCTTTGGCAAAATGAGAGCCTCATATGAATGAACAGAAAGCATGTTACTTGACTTCTACTTCTTATTTGTCTGCTTATTGTCCTGTGTATAATATATAAACATTTTGTCCAGCCTTCTCTTAGGCTAGTCTTCTCCTTCCTTACTCAGCTGCTGTCACGCAGGCTTTCTTTCAGTTCCTCGTCTTAGGGTCTTTGCCCTTGTTCCCTATGTCTGAGACAATCTTCCTCAAATGGTTGCCTTCTGGTCTGCATATAACCAAAAACCAAACCTGTTGCCGTCGAGTCGATTCCGACTCAGAGCAAGCCTATAGGTTTTTGTTTAATTGCCACACCCTCAGAAAGACTGTTCCACTCTTCCTCACTTTCCACATAAAGGAATTTGCTTTTTTCTCCATCATCTTGCTCATTTCCTTCATAGTTCTTATCACAGTTTCAGATATGGTTCTTTATTGGTTTATTTTCTGTCCTCAGCACTGTCAAAATGATAGGTACCATGTCTCCGTTTCTATAGTGTATAGCCAACTTCCATCAGTGGGTCTAACAGATACTTGGCATTCAATTAACATTTGTTATAAGTGACTATGGAAATTCAGAGGGAAAACAAGCAATAGCTACAAAATACAAACATGAATATAGCTAAAATCAGGAAATTAGATCTCAGAGACTTATGTCATATCTGTTAGTTTCAGGAGAAGGCAAACTATAGACTTTTAATACATGTGCTAATCATGAAATTAAGTTTCTTGGAGCTCCAGTCCCTTAGTATGAATTTTTAATTGGAGAGCAGGGATGAATATTTTGGATGAACATCCACAGAGGATTAATAGGTGACTGAGAATTAGATGACACGTATCAGTCTACAGCCTCAAAAACTCGTTAGAGTGAGACAGTACATGTCACCTGAGATTGTCCATTTCTGTTTTGGCAGCACCAGAGTTTATCAGAAGATGGTTTGCCAGAATTTTGTCCTTCCTTTTAAAACTAATGGTCTGTCATCCCAGGAGGGGCCTGAGGCTGCAGATAGAGGTATAAAGGGGTTTCCACTGGCAGCTAGTTGCTAAGCTGAATATACTTAGCTACCTTTTCAAGTCCTGGAGCTGTTTGATTTCCTGCAGGAAATGTTTGCCTTTGAAAACTCCAGTGGGGAAATAGCTTTTTCACCTTCACTCAAGAGAATGAGTTTAACATTTTCTGAAAATGAGATTCATCCCCTGGAGGAGGTGCAGAGCATCTAATGAGCTTAGGAACAAATCAGAAAAACAGCAGGGAGTGGATTCCAACCCCCCATCCCTTGGTTTCGTAAAAAAGTGTGTTTTAGATGTTTGCATGTGTGCTATATTAGATGTGTATTACTGTAATGTAGAAACACATCTAGCCACATTATACGTTGTGAAAGGTGTGTGATTTTGCTCCTTGGAGTGCATTTCTATTTAAATACTCAATAATGCATTTATAACCTGATATGTGGTTGTATCTCCTTCATCTGTAATATGAGCCCTGCTTCTGGCACTTTAAGCCAGAGCATTTTATACCCATGCACTTACACACACACTCCCCACAAACACACATATATTCACTAAAACAATGGTTGCCCAAAGGTTATTCTCAATAGCTACTTCAATGAACTCACTCTGAAGTTGCTTACTAGCTAGTGCTTACTTTTTCTCTCATAATTTCCTCTCAACTTATCCCGTCTCTAAAATCAACCATCTACTTCTGGCCCTTTGGGAATTTCTCTTGTCTTTGTTCCTCCTGCCATTTGGATTTTCATTTGTCTCATTCCTCTGTTTCTGTGCATCCCATTCTGCCTATGGTAGAGGCTCGAGTTCTGTCTTCTTAGGGACTAGGTCCCAATAGTGACCTTTGGCTAGTAATTTAATTATGTAAGCTCAATAGAATATGGGAGTTAAAAGTATAAATGATTTTAAGCACTAATCACATAGATTTAGAAATACAGTATGTAATCAAAATGGAAATTGGACAGAACTACCTTTAACAGCAAAACTGTAGTTCCTACAGCCAGAATGGTTTCATAGCAAGAGAAAGGATCCAAGCACAGAGCAGAGTACAAACTAAGCAATGGAAGAGGATCCTATATGCAGTGCTCCATCTAGATGTGTTTTGTTTTATTTTACCTTGTAGTTAAGTAGGTGATTAAATCCCTTATACCACAGAAGACCAAAACATATTTTAACTTTGCTTTGTTTTGTTTGCAAGAAGGCCATAGGATATTGTGGCACATACGTCTCTCGAAATTTTTTTACTACTTGTCCTCCTCCAACTGATACTCCCCCTAGCCTTTATTAACTTCTCCTTTTTTTTTTAACACTTTCCTTTTTTAAAAAGTTATTTATTTTGTTGTAGTTGTTGAGAATATACACAGCAAAACATATACCAATTCAACAGTGTCTACACGTACAATTCAATGACATGATTACACTGTTCGAGTTGTGCAACCATTCTCACCCTCTCTTTTCTGAGTTGTTCCTCCCCAGTTAATATAAACTCACTGCCGTCTAAAGTTCCTGTCTAATCTTTAGGTTGTTGTTGTCAATTTGATCCCATATAGATAGTTCTTAAAAGAGCATAATGTGCAAGGCAGACATTTTTTACTAGTTAAGCTAAACTATTGTTTGGTTTTGAGAAGACTTCAGGGGATATTTTTGGTTTAAAATCTAAATATAATCTCAGGGGAGACTTCCAGCAGCATGGCACTCCAGGCAGAAGCACCACGCCGTCCCTCCACAGCAAAGATCTGGAAAACTAAGCCAAACAGAGAAAACAGCAATCCTGAAGCCCTAAAACATCAAATGAAGAGATAAAGTACTCAGCCAAGCACCAAATGGAGTGAGAAACTGACAGAAAACAGACAATGAGGAGAGATTCATGCAGAGGTCCCCTATCAGCTAAAGCAGCGTGGATCCACCATCTCGGATGCCTATTGGAGACCAGCGAACAGGGGGTACAAGAAAGCAGCTTCACGGAGCTTCCAGCAGGAGACAAAACAACCAGTAATTTGTGATATACGCTTTCCCACCTCCCACCCTTCTTCACCCCCATTCGGCTTCCTCTGCTTCCCGCATCCACAGTCTCTTGGCCTGGAGTACCAGCTGTTTGATTCCACCCGCCTGGACGGGGCGACGCCCTGAGTGCCATTTGTTGGCTGCTAGTGTTGCTTTTTTCCACTTGTTTTGATTTCTTCCTTACCTCTCACCAGCTCCCCCTCCTTTTGCTCAAATACCTGGCTCCGTGCGCCATCTTTGCTTCTTCCTATGGGGCTGCGGAGCTCCATTTGAGTGTGAACTGCTTCCCGGTCTGTGCTGCCATGCTGGTGGGATCTCAGCGCTTTTTTTGTTTGTTTGTTTACTTGTTTTGAATTGTTTCTTTGGTTTTTTTCTTTTTCTTTTCTCGAGTTGGGAGCCTGTTCTGGCTGAGCAGTGCTACGTGGCTTGGGACCTACCCGCTCAGCTTGTGCAGATGAGCAGAGGGATCCCTGAGAGCATTTCTTTTGTCATGGGTTTTTTTTTCTTTCTTACCTTCCTTGTTTTTTGGGGGGCTTTTCTTCTTCTTCTTTTATTGTTTTAAATGTTTTTTTTTTTCTTTTCCCTCTTTTTCCCTTTTTCTCTTTCTTCATTACTCAGTTTCTAGTCTCTCTATACCTTCCTTCTCTTCCTGTCCCCTGAATACCTGGTGCTGAATACCTCTATGCATTCTAGCCACGCTGTACTTCAACACCTGGGAACAACTTCCCAGACCTCGTAGCTGCACCGGTGGGATCCCTGGGAGCTTTGCTGTTCTTTTTTATTTCTAATTTTTATTTATTCATTCTTTTCTTTTCTTTTTTTTTTTTCTCTTCTTCTTCCCCTTCTTGTTTTTTTCCATTTCATAGTCTCTCATCTCTCTACTCTAACAGCAAGATCCCTTAGCACTCCTTTTTGTTTGTTTGTATGTTTTTGGCTCCTGTTCCTTTCTCCTCTCTCCCATACCCATTTTAGCTCCATCACAGTCTCC
>NW_004444024.1:11006556-11008632 GCF_000243295.1 Trichechus manatus latirostris | reverse complement strand
AAAATAGAAAAACTCATGGAAAATACAGACAAAAAAATGGAAGAATTCAGGAAAATAATGCAGGAACAAAATGCCAAAATAAATTCACAACTATAAATTATACAAAAACAACAATTAGAAATCCAAAAGATAAATGACAAGATTTCAGAAATGGACAGTGTCATAGAAGGGCTGAGGAGCAGATTTGAAATGGTGGAAGACAAGATCAGTGGAATTGAAGATAAACACCTGGATACAACTCTATTCAAGGAAAACTCAGAAAAAAGGACAAAGAAAAATGAAGAGACCCTGAGAATTATGTGGGATACAATCAAAAGCAAAAATTTGCAAGTGATCAGAGTTCCAGAACAGGGGGACAAAACAGAAAACACAGAGAGGTTCACTGAAGAACTGCTGAAAGAAAACTTCCCCAATATCATGAAAGATGAAAAGCTGGCCATCCAGGAAGCTCAACGAACCCCATATAGAATAGACCCCAAAAGCAAATCACCAAGGCATACCATAATTACACTCGCCAAAACCAAAGACAAACCAAGAATCCTGAGAGCAGTTCGTGAAAAACAAGAAGTCACATACAGAGGAGAAACAATAAGACTAAGCTCAGATTATCCAGCAGAAACCATGCAGGCAAGAAGGCAATGGGATGACATATATAAAACCTTGAAAGAAAAAAATTTCCAGCGAAGAATAATATATCCTGCAAAACTCTTGTTCAAATATGATGGTGAAATTAGGACATTTCCAGATAAACAGAAATTAAGGGAATATGTAAAAACGAAACCAAATTTATAAGAATTATTAGAAAGAGTCCTTTGATCTGAGAATAAACAACTTCAGCTCACAGGCTGAATCTAGGATGCAGGATCATACCAACCAGATACCAATCTAGGAAATGAACTCTCAAGGACTATCCAAAACCAAATGAAATACAACAGAGAATCAGAGCAGCTAATCTGTAAATGGCAATAACAACAGAACAAAAAAGGAGGGAATAAATGGTGTAGGTATAGAACCTTCTAATGGAGAGAAAGGAAAGGCAATACCAAGTAATAATAGACTGCTTCAAACATAGAAAAATAAGGATAAATTTCACAGTAACCACAAAGAAAGTTAGCAAACATACTCATAAAAATAAAGAGGAAAAACAAAGTCTCTGTAAAAACAAAACCTACAGAAACAAAAGAAATGAAAAGAAAATCTACAAACAAAAGGATGAAACTGGAGGACATTATGCTGAGTGAAATAAGCCAATCACAAAAGGTCAAATATTGTATGAGACCTCTATTGTAAAAACCCATGAAAAATTTTACACACAAAAAGTTACAATCTTTGTTGGTTATGAGGGATGGGAGGGATGGAGGGGAAATACTAAATAGGCAATAGATAAGTGGTATGTTTGGTGAAGGGTGAGACAGTACACAATATTGGGGAAACCAGCACAGCTTGTACAAGGAAAGGTCATGGAAGCTCCATAGACACATCCAAACTCCCTGAGGGACTGAATTGTTGGGTGGAGGGCTGTGGGGACCATGGTCTTGGGGAACATCTAGCTCAATTGACATAACACAGCTTATAAAGACAATGCTCTACATTCTACATTGGTGAGTAGTGTCTGGGGTCTTAAAAGCCTGTGAGCAGCCATCTAAGATACTCCACTGGTCTCACCACTTCAGGAGCAAGGGAGAATGAAGAGAACAGGCACAAGGAAAAGATTAGTCCAAAGGACTAGTGGACCACAGCTACCAAGGCCTCCACCGGACTGAGTCCAGTACGTCAAGACGGTACCCGGCTACTACCACTGACTGCTCTGACTGGGATCAAAACAGAGGGTTCTGGACAGAGCTGGAGAAGGACGTAGAACAAAATTCTAACACACACAAAAAAGACCAGATTTACTGGCCTGAAAGAGGCTGTAGAAACCCTGAGAGTATGGCCCCCAGATCCCTTCTGGCTCAGTGGTGAAGTCACTTCCGAGGTTCACCGTTCAGCCAGGGATTGGACAGCCCCATAAAACAAAATGGGGCCAATGAGGCACAGCAGTCCAAGGACAAGGACTAGAAGGCAGAAGGGGACAGG
>NW_004444024.1:11000913-11006446 GCF_000243295.1 Trichechus manatus latirostris | reverse complement strand
ATAAAACAATATGTGTACTGACTGTTTAATGAGAAACTATTTGTTCTGTAAACCTTCACCTGAAGTACAATAAAATAAATAAATAAATAATAAATATTATCTCAGGGCAATGGTTTCAGGGGTTTATCCAGCCTTCATGGCTCCAGAAAATCTAGAGTCCGTGAGAATTTGAAATTCTGTTCTGCATTTTTCCCCTTTTTATCAGGATTCTTCTATGGAATCTTTGATCAAAATGTTCAGTTGTAGTAGCCAGGCACCTTCCAGTTCTTCTGGTCTCCTGGCAAAGGAGGTAGTCATTCATGGAGGCAATTAGCCATACCTTCCATATGGCTATTCCTGAACTTTCCTTCTTCCTCTGTTCCAGGAGAATAGAGACCAATTGTTGTGCCTTCAGTAACTTCTATTTTTAACAAATAATACTAACTAATTTGCTCTACATTTTACTTATTTATTCCTTATTATCTGGATACCCTACTAGAATATAAGCTCTATGAAGGCAATCATCTTATTATTATTTAAATAACAGAACTTTTGAGAACAAGTTCCATATGGATGATCAGGAAGATTATAAAGTATGTATCAATAAAAATGTTCTTTAATGCTGGGTTCCTTAAATGCTCTTTAATTATATTTGGGAATCTTGTCTGCTCTGAAATCTTACCTGTTCTGAGACTGTACGACCTATAATCAGATACAGAATCTCAATTCTACTACTGATTATAAGACATTTTCTTTGCACACCCAGAGATAAAAACTAATCCACCAGCAGACTTCCTTTCACAATGTGTTGGCCAGGCTAGCATTACACTGCCAAGCTTAAGAATTCGCTGGACAAGGGGACTGTTTCTACCTATCAAGATTCACCATATGGGTCTGAGGAAAAGCCTGTCATCTCCTTCAAGACACACCTATTCAACTGCAGAATAAAATCAAGATCCTGTTAGCAAGGATGAAGCAAGCCTTTTGGTCAGAAACCAGGAATTCATCATCACCTAGTTCTGGTGACAGTCTTAGTGCTGATTCAGAAGTCAGCTTGTTTGGCACATTGATAGAGTTTCCAGCTCTCAAGAAATAGAAGTCCGTGGTGTGTATGTGTGTATGTGTGAGAGAGAGAGAGGGCATATGAGCATACGATACAGAATCTACAATGAGAATTGGAAACTGTCCTGTGGACAGTAGTGTTACTCTTATCAGTGATTATTTCTGACCCTGATCCCTGTGTTTTATCATCAGAATGTTGTTTGGCAAACCTGAACTCAGGACTCAGAACTGTTATTTAACCTTAAAAAAATTTCTTCTTTTTTCCTTCTAATGTGGCTTGAGGATACCCTTGAGGATACTCAAGCCTTTGAGAAGTAGGCTTGTCATGGAAATGGAGACCTTTGTATCCATATCCCCTAAATAGTGAAAGCCCTCAGCACTTTTTTTTTTAAATCTCAAATTGAGTATTTTTCACATCTACTTTGGGAAATAAACATATTGTCTTCTGGGAGAGATGCCAGTTTCTGAAACTATAGAATATTCTTCCAAACAGCAAAGTTACATCTGTTCTTTATATTTAAGTCCTATTTCAGATATACTTTGCTCTAGGTTAGCCAGCTTTTGAGTGTTGTTCATACGGGTTTTATATAGGCAGAATATAATGCAAGTTATTTGGTTTCTGCTTGCTGAAATAACACTGTCACCTGCTAAACCAAAAAAATCAAACCCATTGCAGTCAAGTCAATTCCAAGTCATAGTTACCCTGTAGTACACAGTAGAACTGCCCCATAGGGTTTCCAAGGAACAGCTGGTGGATTTGAACTGCTGACTTTTTGGTTAGCAGCCGAGCTCTTAACCACTGTGCCACCAGGGCTCTGTCACCTACTAGGTCCCCAAAATTATTCTAAGTTCGAATTTAGGGTTCTTCCACTTCCTGGTTTCCTTTATAGAAAGCTAATTCTAAAATGTGTATGAATTTTCTAGTTAACTCAAATTGAACAATTTATTTCATTTATCTACATATTTTTAGGAACTTTCAGTGTCGTTCCCACATACTCTTAACAGATTGAATTGTTATAAAAATTAAATACAGTTACATATGTGTAGAATCTAATATATTGACTAACATGACTGATTGGTACATAGTAGGTACTCAATATATATGAGATGCTACTATTATTTTACTTCAGAAAATAAGAATTATGACACCTACCTCCTGGAGTTATTACAGGAATGCAATTAAATAGTATCCATTTAGATGCCAAGTACAGTACCAGCTTCTGTATAGGAACTCAATAAATGTTAATTTCATTCCCTTTCTCTGTCTACTAAACAAAACATTCAGACGAATAATAACACTGTCTTCATGATCCTACATCACACCAGCAAACTAATTTCCTCTTCCTGGAAGAGAGAGACCAGTAAAGCCCACTTTCAATTTATTTAGAGTATTCTCTCTTTTTGACAGCATATAAGATAAATCCCTGCTACGAAATAACCTTTTTGGTGATCTGTGCATAAGGGTAACTGACTGTCACATAGTCTTTTTGGATAAATAAATTAAAAATACTCTGTTTCAAGAATGCAACAGGCGTGCCAGGGTAGTGAAAAAAAGGACCCATTACAGCCAGGGTGGAGTTACTGTGGGTAGCAGCCGGTGCTGGAGAGGTGCAAGCTCTAGGCATTTATAACTCTGAATGTTACTGCCTGCTTGAAAGAACTTGCTATTTACTTCCAATTGAGGACATTTAGATTTAAATTCCAAAGCCACAGATCAGGTAAGTGAGAGAGAAGAGCAGAGGAGGAGTGATTCCTGGTAATTTAGGTAGCATGATTCTTACCTTTTGTGGTTAGTCGGGTGAAGTTTAAAGCATCAATAGTAATGCTCTTTAATAATGGATACTGGCGTTTTAGGAGCTTGCCTTACCCGTTCTGAGATCTTCCTAAGTGTTTAAGTTCTGTAATGCTGTATAGAAGCACATTTCTACTACTGATTATAATAAGACATTTACTTTGCACACCCAGAGAGATAAAAACTCCAAAGCAATTTTCACAAATTGCGACATTATAGGATAGATGATGTTTGAAGTAGAATGTCCAGGCAATTTAAGATTTTTTTTTTTCTGATTGGAAAAATTTGAGCTTTTGTTGTAGATGGTCACTGATTCTTCCAAAGAAGCAAACCAGAAAATTTTTCTTGCCCTCATATATCCCTTTATGTTTAGGTAGCATGTTAATTGTTCCGTTAAATATCACCAAATCATCTTCCCCATATGGAGGACAGTTTTTACTTGTATGCCCTGTCCCAGTACGTATAATAATGATTCAGTTTGGTGTGGCAGTTGTAATAATTAGGGGGTTGAGGAGAGTATGAGCGATGGAAGTACTAATTCATATAATGTGTGGTTGTTAGGTGCAATTGAGTCAGTTCTGACTGATACCGACCCCATGTACGACAGAATGAAACACTGCCCGGTCCTGCACTATCCTCACAATCGTTACAGCTGGGTCCATTGTTGTAGTCACTGTGTCAAGCCATTTTGTTGAGAGTCTTCCTCATATACTATAAACCTAGTATAAACCCATTAATAAATCCATTTCTGTACACTTTACACAAAAGTTTATAAATTTAAAAAACTATTAATTCTTGTCGTTAAAGATTAATATGCCCACTGGTCACACCAGTAACAGAGATGCGTGGCTAGATTATTGGGTAGGGTTCTCAACTCTCATAATAAATGTTGACTGTTCCACTTGCATGTTTGTAATTAAAGCACAATTATAATTAATAGAGTGCCCAAAATATAGTAGGTATTCAGTAAATATTTATTGAACAAATAGTAGTAACCTAGAATAGTAACCCTTTACAGTGAGTTTAGGGAGACCTAGTGGTAATATCATGATAAACGGAGAAAAGATTGAAGTTGTAAAGGATTTCACTTTACTTGGATCCACAATCAACACCCATGGAAGCAGCAGTCAAGAAATCAAACGACACATTGCGTTGGGAAAATCTTCTGCAAAGGACCTCTTTAAAGTGTTAAAAAGCAAAGATGTCACCTTGAAGATTAAGTTGCACCTGACCCAAACCATGGTGTTTTCAATCGCCTCATATACATGTGAAAGCTGGACAATGAATGAGGAAGACCAAAGAAAAATTGATGCCTTGGAATTGTGGTGTTGGCGAAGAATATTGAAGATACCATGGACTGCCAAAAGAACGAACAAATCTGTCTTGGAAGAAGTACAACCGAAATGCTACTTAGAAGCGAAGACGGAGAAACTACGACTCGCATACTTTGAACATGTTGTCAGGAGGGATCAGTTCCTGGAGAAGGACATCATGCTTGGTAAAGTATCTTTACTTTAGCAAAAAAGGAAGACCCTCAAGGAAGCGGACTGACACAGTGGCTGCAACACTCGGCTCAAGCATAACAATGGTTGTGAGGGTCGCGTAGGATTGGGCGGTGTCTCCTTCTGTTGTATATAGGGCCACTCTGAGTCTGAACTGACTCGAGGGCACCTAACAACAACAAGAACACGGTGAGGTTAGGGAGATATAGTGCTATAGTGGTTAAGCTCTCTGCTGCTAACCAAAAGGTTGACGGTTCAAACCCACGAGCCGCTCTGTGGAAGAAGATGTGGCAGTCTGATTCTTCAAAGATTACAGACTTGGAAACCCTATACGGCACTTCCACTCTATGCTGTAGGGTCTCTATGAATCAGAATTGATTCAAAGGCACACAGCAATAACAACATAGTGAGGTTAAATGAGATACATATGAAAGCACCTACAATAGTGCTTGTTCAGCACTTCTGATTTTGAATCTGAATGTCGGTACTCCATGACCTTATCTGAATATAAGTTCAAACCGTCTCCTTGTGCAGCTGCTAAAGAAAGCAAGGGAGAAGGGTAGTCCAATGAATACTATCATGTACTCCTGTAGGATACCTAAGTTTCATTCCTGTGTCAAATTAGACCAACAGAAAACAATATTGCATTCGATGACTTTTTCTTTAATGTTAAAACCTGGACTATTAACCATTTCTGCATTTTTTATAGAGCGATTATGGTGGTAATGGATGGATCTTAGAGTCTGACAGAAAAGTGTTAAGCCTTACTATTCACTCTTTATTAATTATATCACCTTCAACACTTTTCTTATTTATAAAATAATGACCTTGACTGACTGTAGGGAAAATTGCACAGCTTGCCATATACTAGGTATCCAATTAGTATCCCAGAATCTGAATCCTTGCCTCTATTATTATTTTTGTTAATTTTTTTTATTGTTGAAATTAAATGAAGTTTACATTTGAAGTTAGTATCCCATACAAAATTTTTTTTATACATACGTTGTTATGAGACCCCAACCACTCACCGCATTCTGCAACAGCACACTCCTCCCCTCTGCCCCTGATTCCCTGTGAACGTTCAACCAGCTCCTAACTCTCTCTGCCTTCCTGTCTCACCTCTGGACAGAAGCCGCCCCTTTGGTCTCTTGTGTCTACTTGACTAAGAGGCACATTCTTCACAAGTATCACTTTATGT
>NW_004444024.1:10977843-11000813 GCF_000243295.1 Trichechus manatus latirostris | reverse complement strand
TCTTCTATTAGTTCCAGTAGTTTTCTTGTAGATTCCTTGGGGTTTTCTGTGTATAAGATCATATCATCTGCAAATAGAGATACTTTGACTTCTTCCCTGCCTATTTGGATGCACTTTGGCTTCTTGGAGATTTTCTGAAAGGGAGAAATGGGCATATGGGACACAGTTTTAAAATAACAGCAACAGTAATAGAAAATACTTATGTCAATGTTTACTATGTGCCAGACACTATTCTAAGCATTGTTACATATATTAACTCATTTCATTGTCACAAGAACCCTATACTTCAGTATTGTTACAATTTCCATTTCATAGACGAGAGATGTTAAAAAAACTTGCCCAAGATTATACAGCTCTGCACAGATTCACTTAAAGACCTTTGTATGACCAATCTTATCACATCCTTCCAGTCAGCTCAGATGTCACCTCCTCATTGAAACCTACCCTGACACTCTAGTTAAAATTATAATGCCAGACCCCCACCCCACACCCCACCGCACTCCTGGTTATATCTTATTCTAAACTGCCAAATAATTTGCTTATTTATCTCCTGCTACTAGAATATAAGCTTCGTGAGGGCAGGGCTTTTGTCAGTTTTGCTCACTGTTGTATCCCAAGCACTTGAACAATGCCTGGCACTCAACAGGCATTGATTTATGAATGAATGAATGAATAGTGAATAAATGAATAAATAAATGAATAAGTGAAGTAGTACAGCTGGGATTCAAATCTTGGTACTCTAACTCTAGAGTTTGAAAGCATACCCACGATACCACATTCCCTCTCAGGGTTGAACTGAAAAGTGACTCTTGCTCCTCAGTTGGCAGGAGGTCTATGTATTAAACTGATCCAGATCCAAATTTAGGAAATGGAAGTGATGGTAGTGAACTTGGCCAGTGCTTACCTCTCCAGCCTCATCTCTTCCCCCAGGTTCTTCCCTTCTGCGTAGAACACCTCCCCCCTCACTGCATTGTCTGGATAACCACAATATGGCTTCACAATTTCAGCATAGCTATCAGGTCTTCTGTAAAGGCTGCCTTCTCTCAGGCAAGTCTAAGTTAGTTACCCCTTCCATGTTGCTTGTCGAAGTCTGTTTTTCCCCTTGTCTGTTCCCAGACTGTGTTGTAAAAGTGTCTACCGGGCTGTGCTATATTTATCTCACTGAGCTTCCCCTGTTACCTGGCAGTGATTGGCACCTGGTAGGTACTCAAAAATACTTGTTAAATTGAGCTGAATGACTTTAGGAAGTCCCCAAGATATAAAAACTGGATACATAGATTAGGCCCTGGCCTATGAAGAGTTAATGCTAACTGGTTCAAGCTGCTTAGGGACTTTGTGGAACATTACTACAAATAGTTTAGTTTGAATTATGTCATAATCAAGGCAAGCCTCTGTTCTCCTCATCCACTTAGAGAAGCTAACTGAGAAAGCAGAGTTCAAATTCTAAAATCCTCTGAACCATTGAAAGAGTATATTTTAGATTAAAATCCCTTTTAGATTGGCTGAAGCCACCATAATTGAGGCCAATTAAATCTGAATTTAAACATGTCTGAGTTGTGATAATATAGCCAGGGCTGTGTTTACCACATACAAAAATTTAAGCAATATGGATTAGTTGGTAATGTAAAAGAGAGTCTTTAGAAAGCAATTTATATTCTGTAGATTGGAGGAAATAAGGCCTTGAAAGAAGATCTAATCACATTTATGTATTGATATTTTAGGAAAATTTGTAGTAGCAATATACTAGCACATAAACTACCCATGAACTAATCTGAAGTTTAAATCAAAATAACTTGTATTGGCCTATTCTATTTTCTGATGATTCGTTCTTTGCTATACGGAAGAAAAGCTATATAATCTCTGTTATGTAACTAGTTTAATTTTTTGTAAGCAGCCCTAAGGTTAAAAAAAAAAAAAAGAACTTGAGAACATAATATGTAATTGAATCATCTTGGAACAAGAACAGCAGAAGGTAATGAAAATTTAGGTAGGGGATGGATTTCACACTGTTCCTCCTACTTTACTTTGCAGTCACATCAGTGAAGCTGAGATTTCTGGTTAGAAAAATCAATAGGAATTTACAGCAAACCTTGGAGAAGGGCATTCTGATGTGACTAAGAACTCTGAAGGCAATTGTTACTCAATATTGAAGCAGCTCCTTTCTATTGCTGCAGGAGGGGATACGTTGATGCGAAGAAAATTGAGTGATATGAGGATGTTGGCTGGATATTAATAGAGAAATTCTTACAGATTCTTTTTTTTTTTTTCACTCAGTCATGCCAATCAATCATTTATCCACTAATTCATTCATTCTTATGTTTATTGCAGACCTACCATGGACTAGTCTCTCTATAGGGCATGTGTAGTCTAGATCTAGCACCTATCCACAAAGATCTCACAGTGTAGAAACCGAGGCAAACAAGAAAGCTAATCATTAAAGTGTTGCTGTTATTGTTGTTATGTGCTATTGAGTCGGTTCTAACTCATAGCGACCCTATAGGACAGAGTAGGATTGCCCCATAGGGTATCCAAGGAGCAGCTGGAGTCCTGGTGGCACAATGGTTAAGAGCTGGGCTGCTAACCGAAAGGTCAGCAGTTTGAACCCACCAGCCGCTCTTTGGGAAAAATGCTGCTAGGTGCTGTCAAGTCGATTTCTAGTCATAGCAATTCCATGTGACAGAGTATAGAGTAGAACTACAACATAGGATTATACAGGCTGTAATGTTCACAAAAGTAGATTGCCAGATCTTCCTCCCATAGAGCTGCTGGGTGAGTTTGAATTGCCGACCCTTTGGTTTCCAACCAAGCACATAACTGTTTGCACCACCAGGGCTCCTTAATCATTAAAATGTTGTTGTTGTGTGCTGTGAAAATTGCCACAATGGAGATGACGGTACAGGATGCCAAACCTTGATGAGCCTATAGAATCAGAGAAGGAGCCCCGGAGGAGACAATGGTTGGAATGAATAACAATAGAAAGGGATAGATATCTCCTAAAAAAATAGGTCCAAAAAATAGCATTCCAGGCAGAGGCATTAGCATGTGTCAGGGGCTTGGCATTGTATCAGTTAGGATTAGGCTTGGCTGTAAATAACAGGCACGCACCAAATAATAGTGACTTATACAAAAGAGATGCTGATTTCTGTCTCAGAAAGTTCCAGAGACAGTAAGGTCCTCAGCAATCCACACTTTTTCTAACTCACTGCTCTACTATCTCTGGGTATGACCCACATTCTCTTGGTCCAAGTTGGCATCTGTATTCTAGGTGGCAGGAAAAAGAAAAGGAAAATAAATAAATAAATAAAATACAAAAAGGAGGCAAAAGATATACCCTGACTCTCACTTAAAGAGGATTCCAGGAAGTCATCCTATGACAATTTCTCTTATATCTCATTTTCCCAAACCTAGTACCATCTAGCTGCAAAGGAGGCTGGGATTCATAGTCTAAATTTCTGGAGGCCATGAGCCAAGTGAATGTTCTATTATTGTGGATAAAGAGGAGATTGGATTTTGGAGGACAGCAATAATTTTGGCTATAAATAGGACATAGCAAGATGTGTTCAAGAAATGGCATGTATTTCCACATGACTTAGACTGAGGTTGCAGGAGGAGGAGAAGGTATAGGGAGTGAGTACGGCACAGTTTAATGTTGGAGGCATAAGCATGGGCCAAACATGAAAATTCTTTAATAAATAAACAAAAAATATTTATTGTGTGGATACGGTTTACGTGTTATTCAAACTTCCAGACAATCCTATGGGGTACAATTATTATTATTCTCATTTTAAAGATGTTGTTGTTGTTGTTGTTGTTAGGTGCCTTCAAAATCAGTTCTTACTCATAGCGGCCCTATGTACAACAGAAAGAAACACTGCCCAGTGCTGCACCATCCTCACAATTTTTTCTGTACTTAAGCACATTGTTGCAGCCACTGTGGTAATACATATCATTGAGAGTCTTCCATTTTTTGGCTGACCTTCCACTTTACCAAACATGTTGTCTTTCTCCAGGGACTGATCCCTCCCGATAACATGTCCAAAATTTGTGAGATGAAGTCTTGCCGTCCTTGCTTCTAAGGAGCATTCTGGCTATACTTCTTCCAAGACAGGTTTGTTCATTCTTCTGGCAGTTCGTAGTCTATTCAATATTCTTTGCCAAAACCATGATTCAAAATGCTTCTTCAGTCTTCCTTATTCATTGTCCAGCTTTGGCATGCATATGAGGCAACTGAAAATACCATGGCTTGAGTCAGTTGTACCTTAGTAACATCCTTGCTTTTCAACACTTTAAAGAGGTCTTTTGCAGCAGATTTACCCATCACAATATATTGTCTGATTTCTTGACTGCTGCTTCCATGGGCGTTGATTATGGATCCAAGTAAAATGAAATCCTTGACAACTTCATTTATCATGTTGCTGCTTATTGGTCCAGTTGTGAGGATTTTTGTTTTCTTTATGTTAAGGTGTAATCCATATTAATGACTGTAGTATTTGATCTTCATCAGTAAGTGCTTCAAGTCCTCTTTACTTTCAGCAAGCAAGTTTGTGTCATCTGCATATCGCAGGTTGTTAATGTGTCTTTCTCCTATCCTGATGCCCCGTTCTTCATACAGTCCAGCTTCTCAGATTACTTGCTCAGTATACAGATTGAATAGGTATGGTGAAAGGATACAATCCTGACGCACACCTTTCCTGACTTTAAACCATGCAATATCCACTTATTCTGTTGGAATGACTGCCTCTTGATCTATGTACAGGTTCCTGATAAGCACAATGAAGTGTTCTGGAATTCCCATTCTTCGTAATGTTATCCATAATTTGTGATGATCCACACAGTTGAATGTCTTTGCCAAGTCAATAAAACACAGGTAAACATCTTTCTCATATTCTCTGCTTTCAGGCAAGATCCATCTGACATCAGCAGTGATATCCCTCCTTCCAAGTCCTCAGCTTGAATTTCTGGCAGTTACCTGTTGATGTCTGCTGCAACCACTTTTGAACAATCTTCAGCAAAATTTTACTTGTGTATGATATTAATGATATTGTTTGATAATTTCTGCATTCTACTGAATCACATTTCTTTGGAATAAGCACAAATATGGATCTCTTTCAGTCTGTTGGCCAGGAAGCTGTCTTCCAAATTTCTTGACACAGGGGAGTGAGTGCCTCCGAAGCTGTGTCCATTTGTTGAAATATCTCAGTTGGTATTCTGTCATTCCTTGATCCTTGTTTTTCACCAGTGCCTTCAGTGCAGCTTAGACTTCTTCCTTCACTACCTTTTGTTCTTGATCATATGCTACTTCCTGAAATGGCTGACCATCTACCAGTTCTTTTTGGTGCAGTGACACTGTATTCCTTCCATCTTGTTTTGATGTTTCCTGGGTTGTTCAATATTTTGCTCATAGAATCCTTCAATATTGTAACTGGAGGCTTGAATTATTTCTTCAGTTCTTTCAGCTTGAGAAATGCAGAGCGTGTTTCTTCCCTTTTGGTTTTCTAACTGTAGGTCTTTACACATTTCATTGAAATACTTTACTTTGTCTTCTTGAGCTGCACTTTAAAATCTTCTGTTCAGCTCTTTTACTTCGTCATTTCTTCCATTTGCTTTAGCTACACAACATTCAAGAGCAAGTTTCAGTCTTTTCTGACATCCATTTTGGTCTTTTCTTTCTTTCCTGTCTTTTTAATGACCTTTTGCTTTCTTCACATATGATGTCCTTGATGTCATTCCACAACTCCTCTGGTCTTCGATCGTTAGTGTTCAATAAGTCAAATCTATTCTTGAGATAGTCTCTAAATTCAGCTGGGATATATTCAAGTTCGTATTTTGGCTCTCATGGATTTGCTATAATTTTTTTCAGCTTCAACTTGAACTTGCATATGAGCAATTGATGGTCTGTTTAGCAGTTGGCCCTGGCCTTGTTCTGACTGATGATACTGAGCTTCTCCATTATCTCTTTCCACAGATGTAGTCAACTTCCTTTCTGTGTTTTCCATCTGGTGAGGTCCATGTATATAGTTGCCATTTATGTTATTGAGAAAAGGTATTTGCAACAAAGAAGTCGCTGGTCTTGCAAAATTCTATCATGCAATCTCTGCTGTACTTTCTATCACCAAGTCTATATTTTTCAAATACTGATCTTTCTTCTTTTTTAAAGATAAGGAACTTAATTCTTAGAGATTAAGTAATTTGCTTAAGGTTATGCTGCTAGTAAGTGTGGAGTTGAAATTTGGGATTAGATTTACCTGGCTCCAGAGTCAGAGTCCCAAAGAGCTTGCCATGCCCAGAAGCTTGAATGTCATCTTCCTCCTTTAACTCCACACCTCTGGGGTTCTAGTTCTGTGTTCTCCTTCTGAGTGGGCTGCCTGAATGCATGTAGCAAATCTTTGTCTGGTCAGAATCAAACTGCTAGAGAGAAAGAGAGCAGTAAACTAAGCCTTAGCAGCTTACAATGTGAAATAGAAACTGAGCCTGCAAATTAATTCTTGGCATTTCACCTCACGTTTTCATTAAGTTTTAACTCTGTATATAAAAAAGTTAATTATACGGTGCTTTAATCCTATATAAAAGGTCAACCAAGTCCTGCGTTATGTAAGACATTAAGGTAATTCTTGAAGTAGAAACACATTTGAACGGTTGATCAAGGTAAATCATAATCATTTTATGAAGTACTGTTGATAATAAGATTCAATTATTTCCAATGAGTATGTGTAAGTCTGGTGAGTGGACTGCGTTGTGCGCTGTAAGCAAAACTAATCTTACCAAGGACAAACTGTGATACTCACCTTTGTGTTTTATAGCTTTGTTTGTAGCAATGTGTATTTTCTATGTGAATGACTAGAAAAGTCATACATACTCCTAGAAAATGTGGTGAACACAGAAACATATAAAGCATTAAAAAAAAAAAAAAACCCTCAGAAAGCTGTCACCCAGAGAAAGCTACTCTTACAATTTTAATAATTTCCTTGTCATTTTTTTTAAAAAAATTAATGTTTTTCATAAGATTCAAATCACACTATTTACAATTTTATTTCCACATTTTTACAAGAGTATAGTATAAATATTTTCTGTGCCGTTAGAAATATTTATAAACCTAATTTAAATGGTATTATGCTACCCCATCTTGTAAGGGTGTAGTCATTTAATTAATTAATCTTTAACTAGAAACATTGTAGGCATAAGACCTGTTTCTGTAGGATTTTGGATTACTTTGCTCTTTACTTTCTCTTCCTTCTAAGATCGAGTTTGTTGTTTTCTCAAGCCCACAGCCCCTGCCCAAGTTTAAGATATATCTATCATGATAGTGCTTTTGACTGGACGGTTTGGACAGACAGAATTTAAACTCTAGCAGCTTGAGACCACAGGCCATGGTTGTAATCACTCATCCATATGCATCATACCATCCTTCTGTGATTCAGAGATAAGTCATCCATTGTCCCCAAACACACCACCCATTTTTATATCCCCAGGCCTTTGCACATGCCCTGTCCTCTGCTGTGGTCACAGCATACTATCCCTCCTCCAAAGTCCAATGCAGCAATATCTTCCTTTAGCTTTACCTCATTCATTCGTCTCTCTTTCCCTATCCTAATTGCAGGCAGAATAACTTAATCTCTTCACTCTGTCCCTCTCCCACTTTATTCTTACTTCTATTATAATGCTAAGCAAACATTTTTAAAAAATCTGTGAGTCACTTTCTGCACTAGATGGAAACTTCCAAGGGCAGAGACTCAAGCTTGGTGTTATGCTTTCATGTCTTATGTCTAGCACATAGCTATGCTTATTGAGCACCTCACTTGATGTGTCAGATGCCTAGAGACAGCAAGCTGGGCCTCAGTTTCCTCATTTATAAAGTGGGCATTATAATGCTAGTCTTTTATAGAAATGTTTTAGGTGGAATTTTATTTTAATGTGGGAATTCTCAATGGAGGTTGAAAAGTAATCCTTCCCTGCAAGCTTATGACTTGGAAAATTATTCTCTTTTCCACCAGTATATGACTAATTCAACTCTGGAGAGTTGCTCATGTAAGTACACGGTTCAGAAGGGTATTATAAGTGTGGGAATATGTCATTGAACTAAAAGAGATAGAACAGAAAAGGTTAGAATATTTCAACTATATTCTGACACATTAATTTGATTTTCAAATGAGAGAATTCTCTTTTAAAAGATTTCTGTCAATAAAACCCCTTGTAATATTTGCCCAATGGGACTTTGGAGAACTAATGAAATATGTTTGCAAATCACAGTGAAGATGATTAATAATTTCTACTTTTAATACGCTTCAGCTGATGATTTCAAAACACTTCCTGATATTAATATATATATATATATATATATATATATATACAGTTCCTGAGAGAGTAACTGAGGTTTTAAAAGAGGTGTGAATACCCTCAGGCCACAAAATGGGCTCTCTCCCGCTCTATAACAAGTGTTTGTATTTTAATTCCACTTGTTTTAAAACAAATGAAGGAAACATAAATAAACATCTAATAAATGCCTGCATTGTGCCGGGCATTGTTAGGAAAAGAAGTAAATATTATTCTGAATCTGCTCTCAAGAAGTTAAAACCTTACACTTTGGTATCATGTACTACATGCAGGTATAGAAGCAAGTACAGAGGCAGAAATAATATCTGGATGGAGTGTTTAACTCTATTGGGGTGAGAGTGCAGAGTTTGAGTTCCTGAAGAAAGAATAATTTGAGCTGGATTTTGCAGGAAAAGTGGGAATGTTCTAGGACTAGAGAAAGTAGGGCATGCACATGGAAATGTTGTAACATGAAATTTCTGAGAACTAGAAGCAGTCTGAAATTGCTAGATGTCATAGGCTGAGTATTGGGAGTAACAGGCCATGAGATGAGAGAAGAGGTTGTCAGGAATCAGGTCATTTAAAATGTTACGCTAAGGAATTTGGACATTATATCATAGGTGTTGGTGAGGTGTTCTCAGGATAGAGTGGCAAGGGCACTTCTGTATTCTTAAAGATGTTTCAGTCAGCTTAGGCTAAATTATGCTGTGATAACAAATAACCCCAATATCTGAATGGCTTAAGATTTAAAACTTCATTTTTTGTCTATATCATATGTCAGTATGAGTCATGTGCTGCTATGTTTTATGTCAGTCTTTTTCTGGGACCCATGTTGACAAAGCAGCCTCCATCTGGGACGTTGCTAGTTTAATGGCAAAGGGAAAAAAGAGGCATTGAAAATAATGAGCTTGCACTCAAAGCTTCTTCTGAGGCTTGCATTACTTTCACCCATATCTTATTGGTCAAAGAAAATCACATGGTCACGCCTATGTACACTAGAACAGGGACGTGCAACCCTTCCTCAGGGAGAGTCACCCTAAGGAGGGGCAACAGATATTTTCAGTAATAATTCTGTCTACTACAGGAGATCGTATGGGGCATGTTCCAGACACGGGAAAACCTCACTAATAAATAATTAGGGGACAGGCTAGTGTAAATTAGAGACAATTCTGAATTAAGCAGTATGTTGTAATTATAGTTTCGATATTTTCAAGTACATCCCAGAGGCATAAAACAAGCAAACACATATGGCACTGCTAGATTTGCTTGATGAAAGATAATAATTTGTAATCATTATCATATTACTATTGCTGATAATCATAACTTAGCCTGTGCTGAGGCTGAGCATCTTTCTACTTACGGTGAAGGTACATTCTGCTCTTTATGTTTCAGAACTATTCTGTGAGGCATGTAGGCACTAGCATTATTGCCATTTTACGAAGGAGTAAATAGATGCTTAGTTAAGTCCGCTAAGTTATCTCAAGTTGCAGTTACTAAGAGACAGACCCGAACTCAAACACAAGGAGCTCTGCCCCAAACTGATATTATAGCTAAGGAGACAGAATAAACTTTGATCTAAGGAACTTAGTCACTACTCTGGCAATATTATCCACATGGAAATTTGCTTACAGCCCTTTTTCTGGAATAATTTTAAGATAAACATCAACTTTTTTTCTCATACTTATCAAAAATCCCAAATCAGTGAGATCTAAGCTAATGATTTATGGAGCCCTCATGGTGCAGTGGTTAAGAGCTCAGGCTGCTAACCAAAAACGTTGGCAGTTTGAATCTACCAGCCACTCCTTGGAAACCCTGTGGGAGCAGTTCTACTTTGTCCAATAGGGTCGCTATGAGTTGGAATTGACCCGATGGCAGTGGGTTTTTTACGGGTTTACTATGAAAATAGGAGCTCGTATGATTTCAATTGCATATATATTTTCAGATCAGCTATGAAATTATTTTTACCAACCAATGAAGATTTCTAATATTTATTTATTATAAAACAACAAGCCAAGTCCTAAAATATAACACTGCATTTTTTTTCATGCATTTATAGGTTTTATTGGAAAACACTGGCTTCTCTTTGCCTTGAATCAACATTTTGTCAGATCTCTAGTCCATGTGCTTTGTCAAAAAACACTCTGTCAAAAGGAATTTAAACACTCCCAGAACATACTTCCCCTAATAAAAGTTATCTGCAGAGGTTGCAGTTGCTTTATAAAGATTTTTTCCAAGAAGAGTAGAAGAATAAAATCAGTCATACCAGCTCTTTAAAAGAAACCATATAGACTTTGACTCCTCATTTTCTGACACGTGAATAAAAAAGAAGCACAAAGAAGGGAGGCAGTATGACGTAGCAGGAAAAGCACAGTGTTCAGGAGACTGGAGACAGGCATTCTAATTCTGGTCCTACCTCAAAGTCACTGTGTACCCTTGGATCAGACAATCTCTCTTGTTTGCAGCAACTCTACGTGTCAAAAAAGAATCAAATAGATGATCCCAGATATCTTCTTATGGTTCTAATATTCTTTTATTTTAACAAAACAAAATATATTCATTCATACAATGCTTAATGTATACATCAGTTTGGTTTTGTTAAGTGGCTGTACAGCATTAGGCCCTATGCAAGTGCTATGAATAGAAAGCCAAGTAAGTAATGGTCATGGGCCTTGCTCTAAAAGAGCCCACAATATATTGCAGGAAGAAAAAGAGAGTAATGGTCTCAGCACAGTGTAAGCAAAATGCTGGCGTATACACAGAGAAGAGAGAGAGGGATACATAGAGGCCTTATATCAGTCTCAAAATCTGTTACAGCACAAGTCCCTCTAGAATACGTTTTCCTTTATGTGCCATCTTTTTCATTAATCTGGTCCCTTCAAACTAAACATCCCATATTTCTCTGCCCAATTCCTGTGTATCACGTTACTATTATTCCCATTTAGACATGAGAAAATCAAAGCTCAGAGAGTGACGTGCCCAAATGACGTGCCCAAAGCCCCACAAATGTGAAATAAAGGAAGTGACATTTTAGGCCCCATCCTCTGACTCCAAAGCCATCACTTTTATCTCCCATGCAAGCTTTGTGAGTGTGTGCATTTCAAACACTTCACGAATTATTTTTTCTTGATGATTTCCTCTCCATCATTGATTTCCTTATATAAATTCAACAGAATTCAATTGCACTTTCGCTAGTGACTGATGAGATATGCAACCCATTTTTTCCTTTGTAAGATCAAGTTTCCCGCTTGTTAAGAATTCGCCTACCTTCAGCTTTGATGACGGCTTTGATTGGAAGACAGAGGCATTCACAACCCTCAGCAGAGTTTCACTGGAGGCTTGCAGGAAGTACTTTGATTTCTCGTTCAGACCACTGAGGAAAGGGTACAGAATAGGAACAACTAGCTCCCTTTTGGCATTTTCAGTCCTGGATTAATTTTGCTAAAATGGATGCTCAGGAATCTCACTTCCAGGCCACTTAACAAAAGCCACTTCAAGTGCAAAAGAAAATGATTCCTTGAGAGGCCAGAGAAACAGAGTGTGGAAAAAAAAAAAGCAGCTGAGTGTTAAAAGATGCCTATCCTGGGAGCCACATCTGTAGGGACTGTGGTCAGATGGAAATGTAATAAAATGTAAGGACAAATACAAATGTAGCCCTCTAAAAACCACTCCAGTGACTCACAAAAATCCTCCAAGGTCCTTGTACTTATTTACTTCAGACAAGCATGGGTGAACTTTTTCATTTCTTTTTAATGCTCCTGGGCATCTGTGTCAAGAACTTTTGATGATGATGCAATGAGCAGATTTCACTGGAGTCTTCTCAGCCACAAGCCCCTGCTTTCCCAATGTATATAAACAGGAAAAGAGACACTGTGAAAGGCCACCCTCCCATTATGTCCCATCATTGCCATGTTAACCCCCAGGACCACGCTTAAAGGTTCTCTGGAACAGATGAAATTCAAAACCAAGTCCAAAGTACCCACAAGATCACCCAGAGCTGGATTTCATTGACCCAAAGCAAAAATTTCATTTAGCACTCTTCTAAGCAACTAAGGACATTTTTTTCCTCAAGGGGAAAGATATAAAGAATTGATAAAATATTGCAAAGTGTAGGATTAAAAAAAAAAAAAACTGTCAGTACTATTTTTCCATGCTTACTATATGCTAGGTACAGTATTACATACTTTACAGATGTTATTGCATTTAATTATCACAAAGACCTGAGTGTTAGCTATTATTGTTCCCATTTTTGTTTTTTGGTTTTGATTTTGGCTTTCAGATAAGATAACTAAGAGTTAGAAATAGTTAACTAATTTGCCCAAGGTCAAAGAGATAGAAAAATCCAGGCTTTGAATCACTACATTATCCAATATGTCTGCCTCACCAAAGTAGTAACTATTACATGGTTCAGGGCCCGTTCAAACAGTGATGTTCCTTTAGATGTAAAGTCCAATGCATTGACTTCATGGATGAGGAAACAGAATCCCTGAAATAGTAAGAGGCCTGATAGAAAGAGTACAGAGTATGCAGTCAGCGATCTTGGGTTCCAGTCCTGCCTCTACCACTCACTGTGACCTTGGAAATGCTATGTAGTGACTTCAGACCTCAGCTTTCTTATGTGTGAGACAGGGACTTTAGGGTAACTGTCTACCTCAGGATGCCTTCATTCACCCAGCTTCAGGTCCAATCACTTTATTTCCTTTTCAGTACTTATCTCCCTTAGAATTTAACTTTCTGGAGTAGATTTCTGAAAATCTTCCCCTTTGGAATCTGAAGACCTTTTTGTGTAGAAAGAATTTCATTCTCATCATTCAAACTCATTTGAGGTGGCCATTATACTTATGTAAATATCTTGTAAGTTTCCCCCAAAGTTCAAACCCATCTTTATGACTTTTCCTTAGGGAAAGAGGAACTAATACTTATGGTATTATGAATACAGATGTGCTCCAGATACTGTGTTAGATTTGTTAAATGAACAATCTCATTCAGTTCTCATAATAATTACACAAGGAAGTAACATTATCCCCAATTTGAAGATAAGAAAGCTGAAGTTCACAGAGTTGTTACAACGATCTTAAATTTGCACAGTTTCTAAGTGACAAAACTGAGTATCAGACTTAGGTGTGTTTTGACGCACAAGGTCATGCCCTTCCTACTGCTCTCAGTGCTTTAGGCCCAATGGTTACCATGGTACAGTTGGATGGAAAACATGGAAAGCAGACAGTGACCTTGAGGTGGACCTAAGTGGACCATTACTGGTCTTCATTTGACAGCTATAAAATTAGAGATATCTTTTGCACATTTTTTCCAGAGTTACAGTGCTTCAGGTGCCCTCAAATAATGTTACCATTGTGCCCCTTCCCCCCATTCTCATGGGGTTCAAAAGGTAATGTAGTAACATAGTGCCTGAGAGAAGATTAATTCCATATTTTCTTGGCAACGAGGTCAGTGGTCCTTTGTACCATGATTCTCTGATGGACATTATAATTTAACTTACCTTAAATATTGCAATTCAAGTGGTATAAGTTCTCTCTTAACTGAACACAATCTTAACTTGTAAGAATAGTCCTTGGGTATCTATGAGTTATTTAAGTCTTTTCCCATTAGTATAAAATGGGAGTAATGATAATACATGCCTCAGTGTGTAGTAAAATCATCCATCCATCCTCACAATGAGAACTTTTCATGTATCATGTGACAAGGTCTGTTGTGAGGACTAAGTTACATTTTGATTGTGGAAGCACCTTGTCGATGTAAACATATGTTGGCTAGTTGAACTGACATCACCACTTATTATTAAGCCTGTTTTGTAGTAGGAAAAAAGAAATTGCCATCAAGTCAATTCCGACTCATAGCTATCCTATAGGACAGAATAGAACTGCCCCATATGGTTTCCAAGGCTGTGAATCTTTATTGAAGCAGATTGCCACATCTTTCTCCTGCAGAGCGGGTGGTAGGTTCAAACCACGGAGATTTCAGTTAGCAGCTGAGCACTTAACCACTGCACCATCACAGTGATATTTGAACCACAAAGTCAAGCATATATTATGTCTTTTATATTAGTATTTTCATTCAAAAGCATGGGCATTAATGAGAGAAATTAAGAAGTTTAGACCTACAAACATTAAAAGTATGACTTAAAAAATAGTCTCATGAGGTGCTAGGGGAGAACATATGTGATTGCTTAACTAGTACAGGTGTAATATGGGAAAGGAGATAAAAAAAAAACTCTCCTTCAAAAGTCCTTTGGCACATAAACAGATTTATCAAGATGTATTAAAGAAGTAACTACATCAGAAATCTAGCACCAACATAAGAAAGACCTCACCATGGCCAATGTAGTCACCTTTCAAGAAGAAAAAAAGGCTTTTGTTTTTGTATTTATAAAGGTTTATATAAGAGCCCTTAAAAGTGGCTTAATTATAGTTAAACTAGATAAATATTTATTAGTATTGGCTACAAATAACTTGATATTCTGAGCAACTTATTTTTAAAAATTTTATAATAAATATAATTTATACACATAGTTGTAAAACTAATTAAAACTCTCTATATATGACATGGTGATTATCTGCTGGTGGCCCTGACAATCTGGTTCGGGCACCTCCAGATGTCCACATTTCACTGTGTGTGTGTGTGTGTGTGTGTGTGTGTGTGTGCGCGCGCGCGCGCGCGTGTGAGTGTGAGTGCGCGCGCGCACGCGCTCATGAATGGAATGGTCAGTTTACCCAAAGAGAAATCCTCCAGTATCCTTCCTAGGGTGGTTGAACCATGGTTGCCAGGTCTTTGTATGTTGAGACAAGGGGCTAGGGGTGGTCTAGTGTTTACTCCCACTGTTTTCTTTGTTGGACCTTATGCCTATCCTAGCTGAGACTCAGCTCCCATGCCCAAACTGTGGGCATCAGCCCTTAAAGGCATTTGGTGAGTGGGTTATACTATTGAAATAACGATATGATGTAAAGCATTTATTTAGCAACAGTGATGCCAGGTACTTTGCTAGACACTTCACACATAATATTGGGTGTAATCCTGGAGGTAACCCTGCCATGTCAGTGTTATTATCTTTATTTCTTAGAATAGGAAACAGAGGTCAGTGAGGTTAACTAATCTATCCCAAATTATACAGCTTCTGAACAGTGGTGACTACGCTTATTCTCAAACTTGTCTAACTGTGAAGCTCATGTTCTTTCTACTTGTAACACAAGGAAGAAAAAAAAAAAGAATATACAGCTTATTTTTTATTAGGCATGGCAGCCCTTGGTCTAGATGACAATGCCTGGTTTTTTTATCAAAAGTACCTAGGTACTCATTATATGTGAACTTACTTTTCACACCAAATTTACTATCATAAACCCTGTTTACTGTCCAACCTCTTTAAAAAACCATATATGGTTATTATGTGCGAAGCTACCTATTAGAAAAGCGGGGGAGCTCTCTTTTTTGGTATTGCCAGCAATTATGGAGCTGAAGGTTAGAAAGGTGATGTAAATTAATCAAAAAAGATGAGGAAGGCTACCAGTGTTTGCATGGGTGTATAGGTTTCTTTCATTGGTTGACTGTCACAGTGATACATGAGCTTTTGAACCAATTGGAAAGTGCTGAGCTATAAGGTTAATTGTTTATAGTTCCAACAATTGTGGTGGAGAAAAGGGTCATGACTTTGAAAACTAGTTTTTCTACTCATGAAACAAATAGGCATTATAGATGGCATATGTGTTCAGAGACAATGTCTTTTAAAAAAATGCACATTAATGGCAAAAATCAGATTTTAATCTTAGGTAATACCAGGAAGATTTGGGTAAATAAGACCCCCATTTTTAAAAATATGATTACAAAAGCAATACTGTTGTGGAAATTTTTTAAAGTACAGAAAAAATAATGGAAAGGTAACTGAGTAAACTAAATAGCAAATCTTTGGTTTCTAACTGACTTGGCTTAAAATCTTGGCATTGTCATTTTTTAGCTTTGTTATCTTAGGTTGTTTATACATCTCTGTAAACCTCAATTTTCTATCTGTAAAATAGGTATAATAATACTTACCTCACTGAGGTGTTGTAAGTATTAAATCAGATAATAAAATAAGGTACTGAGCAGTGCCTCAGAAATAGTAGGACATCAATAAGTAGGAGTAAGGAAAATATATACTTGTAATCTTATCCAGAGTTTGCCATTCTTATTAACATATTGTCATATCTTCTTCAGTCTACTTTATGTATTTATGTTTTCAATCTTTCTCTTTATCCTGCTTTTTAAATTGGTTGTTCTGTAAACATTTTCATTATTTTTCAATGTTCATTCATCTCTCTCAAGTATGACTTCTAACTTTTAAATGCATTAAGAATACTCAAGATAATGAGCTTGGGAAAGCTTTATAGACAAAGATGAAACATCTAAATGTCCAACCATAAGGGGATGGTTAAATTAAATATACCCCTTGCCACTGAGTTGATTCTGACTCACAGCAACCCTATAGGACAGGGTAGAACTGCCCCATAGGGTTTCCAAGGCTGTAATCTTTACAGAAGCAGACTGTCACATCTTTTTTCCGCAGAGTGGCTGGTGGGTTTGACCTTTTGGTTAGCAGATGAGCGCTTTAACAACTGCACCAGCAGGGTTCCATAATTTAAATATAGGGAAGCCATATTCCATGTGATATATTAGTCTGTGACCCAATTCAAGTGCTAAAGTAAATTATTATATTAAATAATATCAGTACTAAGTAAGGTTTTTTTTCCCTATTTTATAAAAACAGATGGCAAATTCTCCTTTCATTAATTTCTAATAAATATTCAACCCTCATTCCTACCCCAACTCACCCCCATCAGTTAGTATTAAAGTTGACTTACTGGTAAAAATGATACTATTTTTGCATTTAGTGGGTATTTGTGGAATAGTTATTAATGTGTGCTCATAAAAGCTATCTTTAATACTGTAACACTTCCCTTTTTTATATACCAGTACAGGAACCACTAAACAATGAAAAACACTCCCCAAGTCCTTCTTTATAGACATTCTGCAATTTGAGCTTTTTAATGACATGTCCTCAATACTCCCCAAGTTAGGAACAGTCTTCCTAATGACATTATTTAACTTCAGAATAATTGTATTCAGCCATTTTTTCCCTTTCTTTTATACTACCAATACATTTAACTTACACCCGAAAGGAAGAGGTAATTTTTTTAATGATTAGGTCAGTTTTTATTTTGTTGAGAAAGCAAGGATAAGAAAATCTTGCTGTTAATGAATTTACAGTTCATTAATTTAACAAACATTTATTGGGCCCTCAGTGTATGCCAGGAACCATGTTGTATGTTCTGAGAATTCAAAAATGAAATAATTCATTCCATGACCTCAAAGAACTTACATAGATGCACAGTACATTACAGTATAATCATTGAAACACATCTGAGGAATTCCTCAAACCTGCTTGTGGAAGTGAGGAACTACTTCACAGATGAGGTAGTTTAAACTGAGCTTCAAAGAATAAATTGCAGGTTTGCCAGGTGAATAAGCTTAGAATGGAGGTGGAGAATATTTCAGGCAGAGGTAACAGCATACATATACAGTACAGAGATCTCAATGAAGTGAGAGAGATAATTTAGTGTTGCTGGAACATTAAATGAAAGAAATAGCAGCAAAAGATGAGGATGGGCAAGTGGGAGGGGGCAGATCATGTTGTCTTTTTGAGGTAGAGGATCAGTATAAATTCAGGCTCAGAGGTAGAGTATTTGATTTAGGAACAATAAAGAGTGCAAGTGCTTTCCCAGTGTGAAATCTATGCTATTTTCCATTCTGATCCAATAACCTGGAAAAAACACAATTATTTTGGCGTACCAACTTAGCAGAGTATTTGTATGTCCTCAATATTAATTTGACCTTTATTTAATTATTTGTTTTTCCTTTTTTTTCTTTATTGTACTTCAGGTGAAGGCTTACAGAACAAATAGTTTCTCACGAAACAGTAGTACACATATTGTTTTATGACATTGGTTAACGACCTCACAACATGTCAACCCTCTTCCTTCTCTTGACCTTTATTTTTGACCTGTATTTTTGTGACTCTTGATTCAATTCTATGCAATGCAACAAACATTTCCTCAATACCTTTTATGTGGCAGGCAAACAGGCCAACAGGAAATTTCCTTTTTTTCAAAGAGCTCTTGTTGCAAGGAAATGGAATTTTCAGTATTTATAACAAGAGGTGTATTTAAGGTATTATGGAGAAATGATGAAAGGAGTGATCGTCTTTGCTGGGTTGCAAAGAAGTTGATGCTTGAGGTGGATATAGAATATGTCTAAATTCTAGAAAAGAAGAAAGGCATCTCTTGAAGCATGATAAAGGAGGTGTAGAAAGAAATGAATATATGAATCAATATATTAATTAAAAAGACAGTAAATAGTTCACCTGAACAGGGACTTATGTACCAGAGGAGATTGATGATGCTTGAGAAGGTGTAAGTAAGTAGATACCATATTATGGAAGGTGTTGTATTTATCTAGTGCTGCTGTAACAGAAATACCACAAGTGAGTAGCTTTAACAAACAGAGATTTATTTTCTCACAGTTTAGGAGGCTAGAAGTTCGAATTCAAGGCTCCAGATCTAGGAGAAAGCTTTCTCTGTTGGCTCTGGGGGAAGATCCTTGTCTCTTAGCTTGTTTCTTGGAGATCTCCATGTGGCATGGCATCTATCTTCCCCCCTCTCTGCTTGTTATTTCCTTGTTTAATCTCTTCTATATATCAAAAGAGATTGACATAAGAGACACTCTACTCTAATACTATCTCATTAACATAATAAAGAAAACCTGCTCTCAAAAGGGATCGTAACCACAGGCACAGGGGCCAGGATTTACAACACACATATTTGGAGGACACAATTCAATCTATAACATTCTTCCCTTTACCCTCCCTCAAATTCATGTCCTTCCCACATACAAAACACATTCACCCCAACACATCATGCCAAAAATCTTAAATCAACTCCAAGTCAAAAATTTCATCTTCTGAAATCATCTAAGTCAAGTATGGATGAGACTTTAGGCATATTCCATCCTGGGGCAAAATTTCTCTTCACCTATGAACCTGAGAAATCTAGACTACAAGTTATCTTCTTCCAAAGTAAAATGGTAGAACAGGCACATGGTGGACATTTCCATTATAAATGGGAGAGACTGAAGGGAAAGAAGGAATAATAGGTACCAAGCAAGTCCCAAAACCCAACAAAGCAAATTACATTAGCTCTCAAAGCTTGAAGATAATCTTCTGTTCTCTGAGACCATCTGGGCAATGACCCCACTGTCCAGACTCTGGGTATTGGCTGTGCTCTCTGGATTCTGGATGGAAGCCCCTCAACCCTGAGCTTCAGCTCTACTTTCCAGGCCCATGGTATTTTCAGTTGCCTCATATGCATGTGAAAGCTGGACAATGAATAAGGAGGAGATAAGAAGAATCAATGCCTTTGAATTATATGCTGTTGGTGAAGAATATTGAATATAGTGTGGACTGCCAAAAGAATGAACAAATCTGTCTTGGAGGAAATACAGCCAGAATGCTCCTTAGAAGCAAGGATAGTGAAACTATGTCTCATTTACTTTGGACATGTTATCAGGAGGGACCAGTCCCTGGAGAAGGACGTCATGCTTGGTAAAGTAGAGGTTCAGTGAAAAAGAGGAAGACCCTCAATGAGACGGATAGATACAGTGGCTGCAATAATGGGCTCAAGCATAACAATGATCGTGAGGATGGCACAGGACTGGGTAGTATTTGGTTCTGTTGTACATAGGGTCACTATGAGTCAGAACTGACTCAACGACACCTAACAACAAGTACCTGAATAGTCTCTCTCCCCACTCCTTTTGCCAGCACTATCTTTTTCTTTGAGATCAAAATATTATTTGACACAACCTTATCCTCCTGAACCATTTTTAAATCCTAGGCAAATAATTTGCACTTCTTTCCCTTCTGTTGATATTCCCAAGAGAAATGTAACAATGTGTATATGAACAGATAAGAAAAATGAAAGTGCTGTAACTGGCAATAGAATTAATAACAGCAAATCTTGGTTGCCTTCTTCCCAAAGGTTAGTTTACAGATTATTATTATTATTATTTTTGGACATGTTAGTGATTTTAAGTGTCAGTCCAACTATATACCTGTCAGGAACAATGATTCTATTCTTTCTAATTGACCTCCAGTGAATTCTAAGCACTGTTAGGCAGTTCTGCCTATAATGTAAGCTGTTAAAGAAAACACTGAAGGAAAAACAAGCAAAGTACTGAAAAAGGCAAAGGAAGCAGTATAACCTGGGAATTTGCTATCTTGGATTGTGGTCCCAGCTTTTTGATACTGAAAAGTTTGCTGTCATTATGAGATGCCTCACCACAGAATAATAAAAAACTTGGAGTTTTTTATTCAAAGCATTATTTTTCCTTTAGGGAGTATTTACTTGAAGTAAAACATATTTGCCTGAAAACCAATATTCCCTTCATAGCACCCTGCCTTAAATAATAATTGATTTTTCATTAACATTTCATTGCATAGCGATCCATATTGATACACAGTAGAAAAAATGGTGTAACCATAGAGTGGCGATATTGAGGTGCACATCACCAATCTAATGCCTCTTCATGTTCGATGGAATTTGTCCACCCTTTAATGATGCAGGATCCTTTATGATGAAACTCTCCCCAACATCAGCTTGTGACAAAATGGATTACAACCATCCTCAAACACACCAAGCAATGTCATTTTTCTCTTTTACTAGTGTTGTTCCCTTTTCCTAAAATAGCCCTTTTCTTTTTTTTTCCACCTGATGAACTGCTACTCATTCTTCAAAACCCTGAGCAAATGTCACTATGAGGTTCCCCATAACCTATCCAGAGTGAAATGTTCTACTAAACTACCCACAAAACCCATATACACTCATCTCTGTTGCAGAACTTCTCACACTTGGTACTGTGGATCAATATTATATTTTGAGTGTTTGCCAGAGTACTTGGTTTGTGGTATTTTAAACAATGGAATCATCTTTATTTCCCTCAAAATCATTTTAATACTTCATAGTCTGCGTATTTATACTCATATTCACTCACACTTTTATTTTGTTTGTTTTCTTATTGCATACTTTGCCTTTGTGCCTACATTTTAAAATTCATAAAAATGAGACGTGTTTTCTACCACTATGACACTTCTATGAAGAATCTGTTAAATCAAAACAAAACAAAACTTTCTTACGTGTAGGATCTTATTTAAATAGTGAATTCATGTTTATTTGATTTTAAATATTGATAATAATCTCATGAAATGGTGGTGTTATTCCCATTTTGCAGGTGGGGAAGTGAATAATACTAACAGAGCTTGGTCACTTGTCCAGAGTCACATTACTGCCAAGTGGTAAAGTGGCTGTAGAATTGATAACTTGGGATTAGATTTTTGGAATCCAGCCCAGAATCTGCCTCTTGTGGACAAAAAAAAAAAAAAAAAAATTTTCATTTGTAAGATATTTATCGAGAAAGACAGTAAATCTACTAACAAAATGGCTTTACATATTTTTATAAATTTATATAAACCATAGCCATTTTGTTATTTTTAGGCAAATACTCAATTTCAGTATATTGTTTGAACCAGCAAAATATGTGATACAATTGAATTAAAAAATACCAAAGTTTGTGTTTTAGTTCTTTGATTTTTTTTTAGAGGTTAGATGCTATGCTTGTTTCTAGGAGAAGGAGGCAAATCATAATATAATCTCATAAAAAAAGATTAATATTTGATATTTTTCAGATTATGAAATCATATATGTTGATTGTGGAAAATTGAGAAACTACCAAAAAATGTAATCTTATGAAAAGAAGAATAACGCTATAAATATTTTGAGGTGTTTTCTTTTAGATTTTTTATTTTTAAGCACATCATGGTGTTTAATAAGTTGTTTAATATCTTCAATAGCAGATTTTTGGGCCACAGAAAAAATAATCATTCAGAGGTGTATTTTTTTAAAGTATTAATTGTTGTTAATATTATACATTACAAACCTAGCTCTCCATTAAGTTTTAAATTGAGTTTATAAACATTTAACCAGTATATAATTTAGAATATTTTAAAAGTTTATTTCTAGGGTGTGTTTGATAACATTTGGTTCCAATTATGAAGTTTCTCCAGTTATTTTGAACTGAATTTATTAATGTATTTGATTTCCATTTTTAATAACTTCAATTTTCCAGCTTAAACAAAACTTACCATGCACTTAAATCTAGAAAGTTAAATTCACAAATGTAAAGAATCTTGAGTTCTCTTTAATGTTCCAATACCGTAAGTAAGCTTAAGATTTCCACTAAACATCAAAACTAAGTTGAAAAGTTACTGAATTATACATGGTAATTTGATATAAGAGAGTAGGACCTTTCTCTGATGGCCAGCTTCTATTAAATATTGCAAATCTTTAAAGTTCAAAATATTCATAAATTTCTTTCTAAGCTCCAAATATTTAATGTTTCAGCTTAATTTTCTTTTGTTTTTACTCGTCATGTTTATTCACTAAGAAAACAATTACATTATCCTAAGCAATTTTGATGGGCATACTTGTCAGCCAACAGAGGCTGCACAGTGAGTGTGGGGATATGTGCCATTAAAATATGGATGTATAAAGGCCTCTATGCTGCACAAC
>NW_004444024.1:10949723-10977743 GCF_000243295.1 Trichechus manatus latirostris | reverse complement strand
TAAGAGTTGTGGCATTGTTTATTGTCTCCACCGCCCCGACAACCATCGCCGCTGCGACAAGTGAGCAGAGATACTGGCTGATTGCTCTGATTGAATTCGCGCCCAGGACTGTGCTGGGCTACTCTGATCCTACTTACAGTCTTGTGTCAGGGACTTCATGATAAAGAGGAGCTTGTCTTATAGTCTTTGAAATATATATAGCTAAAATCTCTTATATATACAAAGAAGTTTTCAACCTACTCAGTCTGCCAAATGTCTTGATTAGCTTCTGCATTTCTTTGGCTAAGATATTAAAGTGTCATTTTCCTAGCTCTAAAGAACTACAGGTTGACAGAATTGTCTTGGGTTTTCATGACTAAGGAAGGACCTCATTGTTCACCTAGACACTAAAATTATATTCATTTTGATTCTTCAAATCTCAAGGCTATGTTTAAATCTTTAGTCATAACTTCACGGTCATACTACTGACATGCATTTGTATATTTACATGGATGAAAACATCCCAATAGTTTCATTTACCAATATTCTATTATGATGTCCCATATCATTGAAATTATTCATTAGCTGTTTTAAATATTTATATAAAATTTTACCTATTACCTAATTGTATTAAAGTTTTCTTGATTTCCAAAGTTATAAAAAATTCCCTAGTGAAATGAAATTACTGAGTCCAATGATATAAACATCTTTATAGACTTATATACCTATTGCCAAATTGCTTTTGAAAATCCTGGCACCCTGGAATTGCTGTTGTCTATTTTTAACAGGCCTTTTCTCTATGCATATATTTCTCAACAAAATTTGAATCATAATGCATATTCAGTTTGATATGCTGCTTTAAATTTGAATATGTAATCTTGAAGATTTTCTCATGTCATTAATGCTCTTGAGAAACATGATTTGTAGCTGTATAATATTCCATTACAGGTTATATCACAATTTAACTAGCCTTTCCATTATTAGGCTTACATTTATCTCTACTATAAATGATGTTTTCATGTACACACTTATAAATAAATATATGTGATTTGTAAAATGCTTTAATTAAGGATGTGAATTCATTGAAACAGCAATCCTACTTCTAGGTAGAATTCTAGAACTTACCCTATATTGTGATTTTGAGGATCAGTATATATGAAATCTTAATATAAATGCTAGAATTATTATTCATTTTGTATTAGTATCATCCAACATAATGCCTGGCATATAGCAAACATTCAGTTAAAAATGTATCATATGAATGAATGCATTAACATAATTGGCATAGCGTTTTTAATATCTAATATGACCAAACTTGTTGATTATTTAATGTATAAGAAATTTTAAAAATGAATGTGATTTTTTTTCTGTCAGCTGTTTAATTAAGAAAAGCAATAATACTTTGGGAATATTTTTTAAGAATGAATGGTCAATGAGAAATAATAACTAGTATAACTTCCTTTTATGCACTCAACTCCATCCCTCTGATCATTAATCATGCAGGGGTTCTTTACACCTTGATCATTATTGCATGATGAGAGGAACCTGTGTTACAGGAGGAATCATAAAAAATGAAAGATCACCAGACTTCAACATCTGAGAGCCAAACCTCCACAAGAGTCCATATTAATCAACTCTGGAGACAGAGACATCTAAACTCAATGATGAGCAAAGAGGGAGTAGTTGTTTGATTCACTGAAGCAACTCCGTTTTGATAACCCCTTGATATTGGTTTGACTCATGTTCCTGTCATCATAAAGCCCCCTATTGTGCAAACTAATTGAAACCTCACAAAATGGTGTCACTTGAATAACATTACTCCTGCCTGATTGCAAGCAACTCTAATTCCCAGTGTCAAGATCACATTTCACTTCACAGTTATATGGGTCACAACATGAAAAGGATTAATTTCTGGCTGATTACCCTCTGCCGCTATAACATGAAATGCACTTCATAGCAAGTGGGCTTTCTGCATGTTTGCTAATCTGCCACCCTGGCAATTGTTTTGAGGGTCCTCTGAAGCATTCTAATGAGCATTTAAAAGAAAGGATAATTATGAAATATAAGCCAATGATGCAAATTATATTGAAAGCTATATCCTGTGAGATTTTACATTTGTTTGCATGGGTGCATGAGTGTATGTATATGTATGCATGTGTGTGTGTGTCTGTGTGTCTACTTATAGGATCAGTTCATTCAATTATTTTGCAGGTTGCTCACAATGTTTAGTGGACAGGACGTTCACAGTAATCTTTTGGGGTGTGTAAGCATTTAAGAAATACAATTGCAAAGAATGACATCCTAGTGCAGGTAATGGGACGTTAAATAACACGTTTTTAAAGTAGCCTAGAATCTCTTTAACAAGAGATTATGGAGATAGCAATTTGTAGAACCTAATTAAAAAAGCAGAACATTCAAAGCTTGTTATTACAATAGTGCAAACATTTCTCAAGTTTGGATATTTGAAAGAACTTATAAGATTCCACAGAGGAAACTCACATAAAAAGGCAAAGGATATGGTACAGTAAGAGAAAGAGTGCAGGCAGGCATCATCTGTAGAGACATCCAGGCTTCAGCTTCCCAGGATCCTTATTCACACATGGAAGCTCTTTGTTTCCAGATTGAACCACCAAGATCTGTGCAGTGAATATTGGCTTCAGGGGAACTCAAGGTAGAAATTCCCAGCAGGGTATTTTTATGCCCCTCTGATACATGGCCAAGCCAGCATGTTTGATCAGTTGTGCCTGGTGAAAATCATCAGTAAACAAGCTTGCCCTAGTGGTCCCCAGGGGAGTCTCAGACCTTAACAAGCACATGATAAATCTCACTGCTGTTTTCTTGGCTAATAGTCAAAACCAGACATCCAGACATCTCCAGACATAAGCATAGAGCCTTCCCAGACTAGCTATAAAATAACTCTGTCCTCTGTAAGTAGTAACTATAATAGTAAATAGCTGTATTAGTTTCCTATTGCTGCTGTAACAAATTACTACAAACTTTGTTGCTTAAAATAACATGCATTTATTACCTTACAGATCTGTATGTCAGAGGTCCAAAGCTGTTCCCAAACGATGTATGTAAAAGGCCTACCAGAGTGATTGCTCTATATTATGCACTCAACAAATGAAAACTTTTCATGTCATTTTGAGGATCCTCAAAATATGTTGTTGTTAGGTGCCATTGAGTTGGTTCCGACTCATAACGACCCCGTATACAACAGAGCGAAACACTGCTCGGTCCTGCACCATCCTCACAATCATTGTTATGCTTGAACCCACTGTTGCAGTTACTGTGTCAGTCCATCTCATTGAGGGTCTTCCTTTTTTGCTGACCCTGTACTTTACCAAGCATGATGTCCTTCTCCAGGCACTGATCCCTCTTGATAACATGTCCAAAGTATATAAGACATAGTCTTGCCATTCTTGTTTCTAAGAAGCATTCTGGTTGTACGTGTTATGAGACAGATTTGTTTGTTCTTTTGTTAGTCTGTGGTATATTCAATATTCTTTGCCAACCCCACAATTCAAAGGCATCAATTATTATTTGGTCTTCCTTATTCATTGTCCAGCTTTTGCATGCGTGAGGCTATTGAAAACACCATGGCTTGGGTCAGGTACACGTTAGTCTTCAAGGTGACATCTTTGCTTTTCAATACTTTAAAGAGGTCTTTTCAAGCAGATTTGTCCAATGCAATGAATTGTTTGATTCTTGACTGATGCTTCTATTGGTGTTGATTGTGGATCCAAGTAAAATGTAATCTTTGACAACTTCAGTCTTTTCTCTGTTTATCATGATGTTGCTTATTGGTCCAGTTGTGAGGATTTTTGTTTTCTGTATGTGGAGATGTAATCCATACTGAAGGCTGTGGTCTTTGATCTTCATCAGTAAGTGCTTCAAGTCCTCTTCACTTTCAGGAAGCAAGGTTGTGTCATCTGTGTCATGCAGGTTGTTAATGAGTCTTCCCCCAATCCTGATGCCATGTTCTTCTTCATATAATCCAACTTCTGGGATTATTTGCTCAGCATACAGATTGAATAGGTATGGTGAAATGATACAACCCTGATGCACACCTTTCCTGACTTTAAACCAAACAGTATCCCCTTGTTCTGTTACAATGTCTGCCTCTTGATTTATATACAGGTTCCTCATAAGCACAATTAAGTGTTCTGGAATTCCTGTTCTTCGCAATGTTATGCATAATTTGTTATGATCCACACAGTTAGATGTGTTTTCATAGTCAATAAAACACAGGTAAACATCTTTGTGGTATTCTCTGCTTTCAGCCAAGATCCATCTGACATCAACAATGATATCCCTGATTCCACGTCCTCTTCTGAATCCTGCTTGAATTTCTGACATTTCCCTGTCGATGAACTGCTGAAACCACGTTTGAATGATATTTAGCAAAATTTTACATGTGTAGGATATTAATGATACTTCTTGTTAACGTCCGTATTAGTTTGGATCACCTTTCTTTGGAATGGGTACAAATATAAATCTCTTCCAGTTGGTTGACCAGGTAGCTGTCTTCCAAATTTTTTGGCACAGATGAGTGAGCACTTCCAGCAGTGCATCTGTTTGTTGAAACATCTCAATTGGTATTCCATCAATTCCTGGTGGCTTGTTTTTCACCAGTGTTCTCAATGCAGCTTGGACCTCTTCCTTCAGTACCATTGGTTCTTGATCATATGCTACCTCTTGAAATGGTTGAATGTCAATTAATTCTTTTTGGTGCAGTGACTCTGTATATTACTTCCATCTTCTTTTGATGCTTCCTGAGTCGTTTAGTATTATCCCCATAGAATCCTTTGATATTGCAACTCAAAGCTTGAATTTTTTCTTCAGTTCTTTCAGCTTTAGAAATGTTGAGCTTGTTCTTCTCTTTTGATTTTCTGTCTCCAGGTCTTTGTACATGTCATTGTAATACTTTACTTTGTCTTCTCAAACCATCTTTGAAATCTTCTGTTCAGCTCCTTTACTTCATCATTTCGTCCTTTGGCTTTAGCTACTTGATGTTCAAAAGCAAGTTTCGGAGTCTCTTACGATATCCATTTTGGTCTTTTCTTTGTTTCTTGTCTTTTTAATGACCTCTTGCTTTCTTCATATATGACGTCCTTAATGTCATTCCACAACTCGTCTGGTCTTTGTTTAGGATGTACTTAATGTGGTCTCTTTAATCCTCCTATGCATTTTAGCTATTTGAAAAATCACCTGCCACTTCCTTCATACATTGGATGTCTTAATCACACACAGACATACACACACACACATGCACACACTATATTTCTTTCTTCTTTCTCAGTCCACAGCTACACAAATAGACACAGCTACCTTAACAATGAATAGTTCAGTAAAACAACTGGGGTAATGTGGGTCCAGAAAACATTACCAAGTCATATTGAATTAAGGAATTATGTTAATGTTGACTAATCCTTTCTCAAGGAAGTTCAATGATAAGTAATTTCAAGGAATACCCCCCAAAATATAGTAGATATTCTTTTGTTTCTCATTGAATAGGAATTTTTATCTTCAGGCCAAAAACAGTGAACCAATATTTAAGAAAGTCTACAGCAATTCCAATAAATTTATAAATAAAAGGGGAAATGGAATGTGTTCTACTTTTAGAGGTCCACTGTTGTTCTCCTCTTGTCTTAATGTCCTTATGGTCCTTGAGACATTGTAATTAGCATGCCTGTGCATGTGTTTCATCGGCTTCTTATAAATATGCCGAATTGTGCTTCTCATAAAACTATAGTGAGTATTTATCCAACTGTCTACTGCTTTGTTGTGTCAATCACCAGATTCTTTACATTTTTTAAAACTAAAAAGAAATTTTGTTTATCATTTGCTTCAAAACTTTTAAAGGGCTCAGCAGGCAATTTGCATATGTCACTAGTTTAAATGAGCAAAGATTAGCAAATTAAATCTTAATTAGCTAATTTTTGCATAATTTTAGGGAAATTATATGCTTTGTGTAGATGACAGGTGGGAGGTAAGGCATTTAACTTGTATTGAATTGAAGTTTTCCTTGACTTTATGAATTTTAATAGAAAAATAACATTTAACAGTTAAAATGTGTGTCAAGCTGAATAGATCCTATCTGGAGCCACAAAAATACAGAATTATCTTATGAAAGACAACTAGTGACAGATATTTAAATTTTCTTAATAATACATACATAAAAATTATTTTGAAATTGAAAGGGGAATTTCTTCAAATAGGATTTATGGTTCAAAGTATATGTTCTTGACTGTAGTACAATGATAAATTAGTGAAATGTGAATGTAATTCACAATTTGCACATATATTTACAATAAAGTCACAGTTGGTATTAAGTCTTTAGAGGGGAGGTTTGGTAGTGCTTTGCAATAGTAATTATAACTGTACTAATATGGCAGGAGGGTTGGCATGCAACAGCCTTCAGAGCTCTTGGCCTGGTGTCCTCAGGGTATTTCTCATCTTTGTGCTGCCTCCTCTTTCTGGACTGTCCTTCTCCCCCTACTCTTCACACTTCCTCTTGCTATCAAATTATCCTTCAAACTCCTTCTCAGCGTCTGTATAGGGGATGTCTTTCCTCATCCTGTTCCATCTTGCCAATGATTTAGCTCCCTTCTCTTTGGCTCTCATTGTTCCATGTGCATATTTTTATCATAGCACTAATTACACTTCACTATAATTCCTAACTAACTTCTTCACTTTCCTTACTGGCCCCTTGAAAGCCAGGATTATACTTTATTCAGCTTTCTAGCCTTTCAATAGTGGATTGTTGAATAAACTAAAAATGGAGCCATTAATGTCATATTTTGACCACCTAAATTCAATTTAAGGAGCCCAGTGGCACAGTGCTTAAGCACCTGGCTGCTAACTGAAAGGTTGGCAGTTCAAACCCACCAGCCACTCTGTGGGAGAAAGATGTGGCAGTCTGCCTCCATAAAGATTACAGCCTTGCAAACCCTAAGGGGCAGTTCTACTCTGTTCTATAGGGTCGCTATGAGTTGGAATGGACTCAATGGCAACAGGTTTGATTTTTTGGTTTAAATTCAGTTTAGTGCGGTTCAGTTCAATTCAAAATCATTCTCACAATGGTTTGTTAATGAAAGCTATGGGTCTAATATTTTATTATTAGGATAAATTTCTGCTACTGACGATTGCATTTTTTCCCCACTAGGCTCACTCACATAAGCCATGGCATGACCAATCTACTCATCATATAGTGTAGGTCACACTGATATTAGAGATTAGTACCCCAATCTTTTCAGAGAATATGAGGTCCTCAGAATCAGGCAGAGCATAACGATGGCCACTGAGTCAAGCTGGAAAATTCTTCTTACTGACTTGAATGGTTATAAATAGACCATATCAGTCATAGAAGGCAACAATTATACAAATCACTTTTTGAAGAGTAATTGTCATGTTTGGGTATGGCATGTGTGTGTATGTGTGTGTGTGCGGATGCAAGAGGTTGGAATGACGTAAGGAAAAGACCCCATTAGACAAATAATGTATAGTAAAAGCTGTGAAAACTGGAAACTGTGTAAGATGGAAACCTGTCAGAAACGAAAACTCAAATATTTTCCACTAAAATGAGGGGTAGAAAAGTGGTACGACTGCACCCTGACAAAGGCAGAAAACTTGGGAGACTCAGAAAAACAAGGTATCCTGTCAAGTTCTAAGACTGAAAGGGATTAGCACCATCTGCTTTACCAGGCACTTTATTTATTTTTAATTCTTCTAATAATGCAGGGGAGGAGCCCTGGTGGTGCAGTGGTTAAGAACTTGGCTGCTAACCGAAAAAAGTCAGCAGTTTGAACCAACCAGCAGCTAGCTCTGCAGGAGAAATATATGGCAGTCTTCTTCCATAAAGATTTACAGCCTTGGAAACCCTATAGGGCATTTCTATTGTGCCCTATAAAGTTGCTATAAATTGGAATCGATTCAATAGCAATGGGTTTTTTGGTTAATAATGCTAGAAAGTGAACATTTTCCCCTGTCGATAATACTATATAATTAGTTACAGAAAGAAACTAAAGCAAGACACATAGTAGGTTCACTACAGTATTATTTCTATCGCTGACAGAGCAGGGTGGGCTCTGCAGTCAGACTGACGGGGTTCAAACCCTACTCTTCCCTTTATTAGCAAACTTGGGCAAGTCACTTAACTGTTCTCTGCCACAGTTCCTTCATTTGTAAAATGATATAATAAAACCTAGATTACAGAATTGTGTTGAAGATTAAATAGGTTAATACATGTGATATTCTTAGAACAGAATCTGACATATGGCATGGTTAGTTTTCAGTAAAGGTGACTGTGGTAGACTGGATAATGGTTCCCCCAAATATATCCACATCCTAATCCCCAGAGCCTATGAATATATTAACCTATGTGAAGAAAGGACTTTCCAGATGTGCTTAAGTTAAGGGTATTGACATAAGGGAGGGTATCATGGATTACCAGGTGGATTCAATACAATAGACAAAGTTCTTATAAGAGAGAGGCAGAAGGCTCAGAGTTAGTGCTGGAGATGTAACAACAGCAGCAAGATGCTGGAGTGATATGAGGAAGGGACCATGAGACAAGGAATGCAAGCAGCCTCTAGAGGCTGAAAAGACAAGGAAATGGACTCTCTCCTAGAGCCTCTAGAAGGAACCAGCCCTGCTGACAGCTTGCCTTTAGCCCAGTGAGGCTGAATTTGGACTTCTGACCTTCAAAATTGTAATGAAAAATATTTATGTTGTTTTAATCCACTAAATTTGTGGTAATTTGTTACAGCAGCAATAGGAAACTAATCCAGCTACTTATTGTTATCATCACTTACTATTTAGAGAGAGCACAGAGTACAGTCCACCTGTGTGTGTGTGTGTGTATGTATAATATATATACACATATTTATGCGCTTTGTCTTCTATTTAGTTGAAATATCCAAGTTGAAAGACCATTCTGCTGTCTCAGGCCAACTCCTCTACTTGTGCATCAAATCCACTCTCTTCTCACCTATTTCAGAGTTCACTTCAGCAATTGTCCCTAGTCGTGTATCATCACTATTTCTCTCTTTATTTGGTCATTTTATCCCATACAGATATATTGGTCTATTTACCGTCTTTGGGAAAACAAAACAAAAACTTCTCTTAAATACCCATTCCGTCCTGGGAGTACCTCACTGCTCTGCTCCACTTTGCAGCAAGAGTCCTCAAAAGAGCTGAGCCTCTGTTTCCCATTCTTCTCCTGACTGCATTCCACTGGTGCTGTCACACCCACAACTTCACTGAATCCAAAGTTTCCAAGGTCAACAATAACCTCTGTGTTCCTAAGTGCAACGAACAATTTTTGGTCCTCAATTTACTTTGCTGTTAAAAGTGTTTCATATAATTGACCAATCCCTCTTCTTTAGGTTTTATCCTTGACTTGGCTTCAGGACACCATTCTCTATTGTTTTAGTTCTACCCTGTCCTATAGGGTTGCTATGAGCCGGAATTGACTCAACGGCAATGAGTTTTTGGTTTTATAACCCCGATCCAATATGCCAGTTTGCCCTATTAGTGCTACTTAAAAAAATACATTCAAAATCTGACTTATTTTAACTGCCGTCTTTACTGCTACCCTGGCCCAAGCAATTGCTTCAGTAATGAATTGCCTTTTATAACATCCCTTTCTCCACAGGCTGTCTCCACCTCTACCCACCCACCCACCCCCATTTTTTCTTAATATAGCAAACAGAAGGATCTGTAAAAAACATTAAATTTATGACAGTTGTTTACTCAACAAATTCCAGTGGTTTTCTAGTCAAGGCCTCCCCTGAATCCCTCTGTAAATAAATATTCCTTTTTCCCAAACCAGTTCTCCTGCTCCTTTTTCTCTCCATAGCCCTAATTACCATGGTATATATTTAAACCAGTTGTCATCAAGTCAGTTCTGACTCATGGTGACCCCATATGTGTCAGAGTAGAACTGTACTCCACGGGGTTTTCAGTGGCTTATTTTTCAGAAGCAGATCACCAGGCCTCTCTTCTGAGGCACCTCTGGGTAGACTCAAACCTCCAACTTTTTGGTTAGCAGCCAAGTGCGTTGACCATTTTCATCACTCAGGGACTGCATGGGATATATTAGGTTCAGCCATATACAAGTGCTAATGTCCAAATATATTTGATCCACGAAAATGACAATTTCATATGGTTCAAACTAATATTTACCTAATTACCTCTGTCCTTCAAATAGACTGTATGCTCATTGAGTGCAGAAATGTAGACGGTTGTGGTAACTGCTGTATCTTTAAAAATAGGAACAGGGTCTGACACATAGTTGGTAGCCACTTTAAGTAATTGTAGAATGAATCAAGAAATAGATACAGAAAGAAAGAGAGACACACACACAGAGGAAGGGAGGAAGGGGAAATAAAATGTCAGAAAGGAAAGAAGGAATAAATAAGGGAGGGAAGGAGTCAAAAGGGAAGGAAGGAAGGGAGGGAGGGAGGAAGAAAGGAAGGAAAGGAGGGAAGGAGAGAGAGAGGATAACTGTTACCTCAGTTACTGAGGGAAGATTGTTGCTTGATTTGTTAATTAACAGGATGTTCAAGCATGATAGTCAATTTTTAACTGTGTTGTTCATTGCACAAATAAATGAATAAATAATATTGATTTATATTTAGTTCAGATATTTGAAAGTTTTTATGGATGCAGATTTAGACATTAATTTTATAAAATTAAATCTTTAAATAGTGTAACTTTGCATAATAAGATATAATTCCTAACCTTAGGGTCATCCTTTCCTGATTCTGCACTTTCTCTTTAGTTTTTTTTTCTTTTTCAACTTTTGTTTATAATTTTATTCTAATGGCTAATTCTGTAAAGGGAATTATATATCATATTACTGCAATAGATATTTAAATTGTGTATATTACTCTATTTATGTTTGCTAAACATTTCTTGCTACTGTCATGTTTGATAAGTTTGCAGTTATTTCAATGTGCTTGCATCTTACTGTGCGTAAAGACTTTTGTCTCTTTCTCCTCGATGGAAGAAGACAAACTTTATAGCTTCTGGTATGGAATATGAATTTAATTTAAATTACATGAAGAAATAGCTCCAATATGTTGGTTTTAAAAATGCATGTCAACATTTGGCATTTGGATATTCTATGTAAATGCAAGCTTTTAGCAGAATTCCAATTGAACAAATTATAGTTTTTGACTATAATTTATGGGAACTATGTAAATATCTACAACTTTATAGCCAGCGTTTCCTAAATTACTCATGAGTTACTAATTGCCTTTTTCAGCTACAAGATATGCAAATACATTTTCTCAGAGAAGAAATACTAAAAACTCCTAGGGACTTTTGGTTTTTAAAAATAATGACATTGAATTCTTTAACAATAAGAGGACAGCACAAGTTTTCTTTGATTTACTAACTTGTTCCAAGTCTATCTTGGTTTGATAAAAATTGAAAATTCCAAGTAAACACCCTTGAACCCAACATGGGCCTTACACATAGGTAGAACATGTGGCCACTTTTCTGGAAAGCAGATCAGCAGAAAGAACTTCTATTTGAAGCCAAGCAGATCTGGATTTGACTCCTGCACTGCCCGTAGTTATAAGTTGTAATTGGCTCGACAGCAACAGGTTTGGGTTTTTTGGTTTTTCTGCCCCTAGTCCTAGGTGGGCTAGCACCTTGGGCAAGTTGCTTAAGTTCTCTAAGCCTCAGTTTCCTCATCTGTAGAAGCAATATGATAATGCCTACCTCATGCCCGTATTGACAGCATATATGAAATCATGTATTAGAGTATTGATTTGGTGTCTGATACATAATGCTCTGCTTCTATGATGATGATGATGTTGATGAAGATGATCTGGTTTGGCATTAGTAAGAACACCTAATAGTTAAACATATCTCTTATCCCTAGTACCACAGTAACTGAAATTCTACAATTTAGAGTTGTCTTTCTTTAGATTTCACTTTGTACTAATTGTTTGTGACAATGTTAATTTATCTAGAAGAAGAAAGACTTGAAATTGCAAAACCATAGCATGTTACCAAAGCATTTTGGCATGTTACTTTTCTGTTAAGTATCACAGTGTATGGAAGAAAATCAGGTTTTAAGTCAGATGGCCTGTATCTAAGAATGGGTTCCAGTTGATAGCTTGGTGACTTTAGGCTTATCCAAATCACCTTAGAAAACTATTATATGGAGACAATAATAAAATATATCTCATAGTTTTTATCATTTCAACAAACACTATTAAGCCCCTACTACTCCTTCCCTCATGGAGACTAATGTCAGACACAGTCACAAAAAGGAAAAATTTTATTCCAGCATTATACTTAACAACGATAGAAAACAAATTATAAGTTATAGATGAGATCAAGAAATGGAGAAATAATTCTGGCTTGAAATTCAGTTATGAATTCTCAGGGGAGGCAATTTATGCTCAATCAAGATTTTGAAAAATGCGTAAAACAAATGGAAAGATATATCATGATTTTGAATAGAATGAGTCAACATAAATATAACAATTCTCCAAAGTTAATTTATAAATTTAATGTGAAACTTTCCCCCAAATCAATTAATCAACCCATCCATCCATCTGTCCATCCATCTATCCGTCCATCCATCAATCCATATACAGGAGTTTTCCACCCTGGAACTAGTCTAAATCTAAAGGTGATATGAACAAATAACCAAGCAAGAATATTCAGGTAAATTCTGAAAAGGAAAAAAAAAAAGGAGTAAAATTCGCCCTGATGTGTTGTTTTTGTATGCTGTGGAGTCAATTCTGACTCATAGCGACCCTATGGGACAGACTAGCACTGCCCCATAGGGTTTCCTAGGCTTTAATCTTTACGGGAACAGATCACTCCCATAAAAAGTAAGTCTTTTGTGGAGCTGCTAGCGGGTTTGAACCTCCCATCATTTGATTTTCATCCAATCGCTTAATGATTTCACCACCAGAGCTCCGTAGATTATTAGCCCTATTAGATTTTGAAGCATATTGTAAAATCTCAATAATCAAAAGAAGATCATACTGGCACAAAAATAGACCAGTGGAACAAAATATAAATTACATAAATAGATAAATACTATATATATATGAGGAATTTACTATGTAATGCAGGTGGCGTCCCAAGGCAATAAGGAAAAATAGATTTTAAAATAAATGGGATTGGACAATTGGATAGCCTTCTGGAAAAAAAAAAAAGTTGGATCCACACCTGACATTGAACACCAGGAAAAACTCCAAGTGAATGAAAAAATTAAATATAAAAATAAAACCATAGAAATACTAGAAGAAAACAGAAGCTAATTCCTATATAAATTTGGAGTAAAGGACATCTTTCTATGCCTCAAATTCAGGAAGTTATCAAATAAAATACTGATGAAATAAAAACATCATAGTCAAAGTCAAATAAAAAACTGGGGAAAATATTCGTTACTCAGCATAGATTAAGTGTTAATCTGCCTATTATATTTTTAAAAAAGTGTCTGAATGACATGAATAGACAAAGCACAGAAAAATATATATAAATAGCCTTTAATCATATGACATGATGCTCAACCTCATTCATGATTTGAGAAATTAAAATTAAAACTATACTTAGATACTATGTATCATATTGGGAAAATATAAATTAGAGAGCATAATCTATTGATGAGACTATAGGAAAACAAGCCCTCTCAAAACACGGCTAGTAGGAGTGTCAAATCAAACAACACCTATGAAAAGCAATTTGAAATATTTATAAAAAATGTATTTTCCCCTTAATGTTGGAATCCCACCTTGGGAATTTATTCTACTGATATATCTGCACAAACATAAAATAACGTGTACGAGTTATTAACTGCTGCAGTATTTTATTTTTTTACCGATGACTGTTTAAATAAAAAAATGTATAATCACTCTATGAAATATTTTACAGCATAAAAAAGAAAGAAAAATCTCCCTTTGAACCGATACAGAAGATCTCCCAGGATTTACTGTTAAACAGAGAGAGAGAGAAAAGAAGGGAGGCAAGGAAAAAACAAACTTATCTCTACATTAAATCTTTTAATAATGAAAGGGTATAAAAGAAACTAATAAAAACTGTTACTTATGGAGGCAAATGGAATCAGGCCAATGGAGACAAAGACGGTAATGAGAATTCACAATATATAACTTATTATATCATTATGATTTTCCCCAACTCTTCATTTTTGTAGAATTTCAAATCTTCAGAAAAGTTGGAAGGATAGTAAAATAAACATCTGTGTACCCTTTATTTAGATTCACCAGTTGTAATTGTTTTGCCACATTTATTTTACTTCTTTCTCAAGTGAGAGATGGAAGAGCTTACCACTGCGACCTCTCCTGTAACTGAGAGAAATTTGTCCTCAGGGATCCTCTTTATCACTCATTTCTTCTTTATTTCATTCCTTCAACAAATACTTAATTGAGACCCTACAATGGGTGAGGAACTTTTTTAAGTATAGAGACACATTTGTGAACAAAACCGATCTGAATTCTTTACTGGTAACACCTGCTTTTTATAAGTGTCTTAAGGTAATGGGACCCATAATCACAGAAGATCCAGTTTTTTCCATACATCTTAGTGCTTGAATTTCTTGCCTGAAGCAAATATCCCCAGTAGAAAAATGCACAATGGAAACTTGCCTACTTTCTTTCTTCTTCTTCTTTTTTTTTTTTTTTTTTACATAAACCCATTCTCAAAGTGTACTGAGTTTCTGTCTGGAGTGATATAAAACCTTTGGAAATGGATTCTGGTGATGGTAATACAACATGATGAACGTAATTAATGTAACTGAATTGTACACATAAAAATGGTTAAGATAGCAAACTCTTTGGTATATATAGTTCACCACAATAAAATTTTAAAAAGATACTTTAAATAGCCCCAGTAAGGATGCCTCCAGCAAGTGATGCAACTGTTGTTGTTCTTGTTAGTTGTTGTCAAGTCAGTTCCTATTCATGGTGACCCCACGTATGCAGAGTAGAACTGCAATATCCTTCTGAAAACCATGGCAAACTGCCATTTTCTTCCAGGAGAGAACAAAAGATGCTTCAACTGTTATTTCCTGCCCTTCAAATTGGGAAACTCAGAATAGTTCACACTAAATCTGACAAAGAATTCCCTTTTAAGCACCTTCATCATTTAGGTGTATGCAGGTAAGGACACTCTTAATGCTAAAGTTTATGAAAGATATTTTTCAAGGTGAGACTCAAGTGCTGAATCTTAATAGGAATTTCTAGATGACTTGCAAGGGGACCTTCCAGGCCCAGGGGGTAAAGCTGTGTTTCTTGAACTTGCCTGAGTATAGAAATATCTCCTTGGGAGTTGATTACCATACAAATTTTTAGACACCTCACCATCAGATTTTGATTCAATTGGTTTGGGAGTGGGGAATCACACTGGAATGGCGCTTGCAGAGTCACTGAAAAGGGAAGAGTTGACAGATATTGTATGATCACTAGGGTGAGATATAGGAAGATAGCTCCTGGGGAAAGCTAAGTGGTTACAATCAGGGAGGAAACACAAAGCATAACAAACTTCTGAGAATGACTCTTGCTGTATTATGTTTCCTGCCAGATATCTCATGATTATTTAAGATGATATTCACCACTCTGAATTAATATTGAAAAAACTTCAGGTTTTCTTAACAAGTGGTGCATCTTCTTTTTTTCCCTCTATTACTTTTTTCTGTGACTTGCTTTGATTTTATTCCCTCTGGTGTTTTGAGAAAAGTATAGACATCATTGTTACCTGTGCGGTTTTATCAGACGGATTCAGTCTTCATATGGAGAAGCCTTCACAATTTCCAGTAGAAAATAATGAATGGGTATTGAGGACTTCCTTATAACCAGATCATGTATCACTGTGCCTGTAGAGAGACTAAAGTCAAAGCTTTGTGACATGTTGCTTTGAAATACCCTGGACTTTCACCACCCAGCACGGTTGCTAGAGTAGAACAGAAAATCTAGGAATAATAGTACCAGCCTTTAGTCTTATGCAATACTAGTGGTAGTATATGAAAACTTTGACTTTGTAGATTAATGAATAACTGTGTGTCAATTTAGGGATTGTGATTAAGCCATTAATGAATGAGGATATTTCATGAATTATTTTAATAACTTTTTCCCCAAGCAATTCTCTATGAGATACATTATCATCTTAGTGTAAAAGTTATTTTCTCCATTGGCGTATCAGCTAAAATCATTAACCAATATTTGTACATCTGTATGCATTCATCATCATATATGTAATTGGAGAAATTTCCATTTGTCTCTATTACAGAACTTGCCACACTGGAGTCATTAGTTGCTTATTATCTCCAGTTGTTTGTTACCTCCATGTGATCCTAAACTTGTCAAGGGCAGAGATTTATTTTATTCATCTTCATATTCAAAGTGCCTAATACACTGACTGGTTTATAGTATGCGTTCATTAAATATCTGATGAAATGTAATAATTTGTGTTCATCTTGTTTCATGAGATATTAATCATCTAAAGTGGTTTCTAAATAATCTTAAATGATCTTCACTCTTGTTCCAGTTATTTCTCTACGGTTGGTTGTGTATCCCATATTACCCTTGTGCCTCATCAAACTGTGAGTTCAAATGTGGTCCTATTTACATATTAAATGCAAATTTCAATGTGTTATTACCTCCACATATCACACAGGACTTCAGAACCCTGCAAAGTTCTCCACTGCCATTAATATCTGGAAGACTCTAGTGGGTTTCTCATTGCATCCAGCTAGATGTTGCCTCTTTCTGCCAGGCACCCACTGGGCATTTGCCATTTTCATTCCTCCATTCCCTACCGTGAAGGGTGGCTTCCAGGGTATGCTCCATTCTCTTCTTCTAATCTCTAAATAAGCAAATGTTAGGTAGATGATAGCTAGATAGACAGACAGGTAGGTAGGTATGTAGGTAGCTAGGTAGGTAGGTAGATACTGATCATCTGTTGACTTCTCCAGTTCTCAGTTCCCTTGTTCTAGTTTGTGTTCCTCCACCTTTCCAGGGCCCAGATTTCATTCAATAGTCTGAGAATGAATTCACATTCCATGCTTCCCACTTCATCAACCTCTTCCATGTTGCTTCCATGTGCCAGTCCTCAAAAACCCTCTTCTTACAAGTTTCCTGTATCTGTGCTCACTACATAAGACAGCTTGTGCTAATAATTGGAGGTGGGCCCAGTATCATAACTTAAATTTGGTAGGGCCTACATGACCTTTTTCATTGATTTGATTTATTCAGCAATTATTTATAGAGTGTCTATTATGTGCTGGATACTGGAATGATCTAGTGAACAAAACAATAAAATCCTGTTCTCGTGGAGCTTGGATTCTAATGAGAAGAGATAGATATTACTTAATAGATAATTGTAGATAAGTAAGATATCTAGCATATCAGGTGATGGTAAGGACTTTTGGTTACAATAAATCAAGAATGGAAAATATACAGGAGTGAGAATAATCAGGGATATTATGTTTCATAAGGTAGCATTTGAATGGAAACTTAAGAAATTGAGGCTGGGAGCCTTGGAGCTATCTGGAGGGAAAGATGGGCAGGCAGAAACACAGGGACAAAGGCCTAAACATATTCTAACATATCCAGATGATGTGCTTCACGACTAACCAGATTATTTGATATCCTGGAACAGCCATTGCCCAAGCTATACAGTTGGCTATGTGTTCATTTTTTAAAACTTAGTATTATGGAACCTATGTTAAATCATGAAACTTCTCAGTATGTTAACTAAAACTTAATTCTTACTTTAACGAAAATCAAAAACCAAACCCATTGCTGTTGAGTCAATTCTGACTCAATAACAAGTAGTATTAATTTTCATACAACTAAGTGTGAAATGAATCTTAATATATTATAAAGGGAGGTTCCAGCTCAAATTATAAGATCAAAATGTTCCACATCTATTTAGATATAGGATAAGAAAATAAATTGAAATAAATTTGGACAAAGTTTCATATTCTCATTATTACTTAAGAAATTTTACAAACAATAAAAGATAAAGCATTTAAAAATAATAATAATATGGGGCATAATTCTTTTAAAAACAAGTTGTAAAGAATCTGGGAAGTATGGCACATGCTAAAGAAAAATGGTAAAAGTTATTGAACTCTCAAAAGAGCGTAGGAAAGATCCATAATATTAAAAGTATATGCCTAATTTGAATCAGAACATAAAGAGCGTTACCACAAGACCTTAACAAGCGTTCGCTAATTCTCAGTTTGGGATCAGTAACGTGGGCAGAGAGAAGGATAATATTACCAGTTTTACTTGGTGGTAAAAAGAAAGAGTGTTATGACATAATGGAAGGAATCCTGATGGCTCAGTGGTTAAAGCGCTTGTTTGCGTTCAAACCCACCAGCTGCTCCACAGGAGAAAGATGTGGCATTCCGCGTCGGTAAAGGTTTACAACATTGGAAACCCTATGGGGCCAGTTCTACTCTGTCATGTAGGGTCACTAAGAATCAGAATCAACTCGATGGAAGTGGTTTTTTTAATAACTTAATGGATTGTACAGCACTTGAAAAATACAAAATGATTTATAAAGAGAATGACTTCATAGAACCTGACAAATGGGCATTTGTATCCTATATGTAATTTCTAAAGAAGTTAGAGAAATTAACTCTATACATATTATAAAAATTGAAGTGGCATTTTGGCAAGTAGCTAGGTAGTTTGCTGTTGTTTCTCCTAATTACCTGGACAGATTAAACTCCAAAGTAAATTGCTTGTCTGAATTATCTATCTTAAATCTTCATAGTACTGTCGTTTTGCCATGATGGAATCAATCATTCCAGGTGATTTTTTATAAAATCTTTATTTTTGCATTTTTATTTCCTTGAGACAAACATTTATCAGAAACCAAAGGACTGATGCTGCTCATTCTTATTATTTCAGTCAGTTTATCAACATAATCTATATATCAGTAAAAACAAAGCGAAACCATTTAACATCCACTGAGCTAACTAGAGAGGTGGACATCAACAGGTAAAAAACAGGGTTTATACACAAGATATTTATAGCCTTTTAAGGAAGATTAAATGCATATACGAATGATGCCTCTATTTTGATGAAGAAGACCGTCTAAATTGAAACTGTTAGGATTGCCAATTGACCTCTGAAATATGTCTCAAATGTGATGTCTATCAGTTATCTCAAGCCCTGCCCTCTCCCCAGGCTATTGTGTTTCACCTGTTTTATCACTACAGCCTCCTCACTACTCTTGCTGCCTTTGCTTTTTGAAGTTCCAACCAGGCCTCAGCTCCAGGAATCCCAGCTCCCGTGGGGGATGGCACAGAGGCTGAGGCAGCTTAGCCTGAGGTAGTGAGTGCCAAGAGGCGTCTACAAGAAGCCAAGCTCCCAGAAGGCAAAGAAAAGCCAGTCATGCAAACATCCCCTCTAGGCTAAACTGGGGCCAAACCAGGACTTGAAGTGAGGAAAAAAAAAATTTTTTTTAATACAAATATAATCACATTATGCCTCTGGGTAAAATACTTCAGTGTTACTACCTCACACACAAGATTAAGAGCAAATTCCTTAGCCCACAAGCCTTAATTTCCTGCCTGCCCAGTTCACTCACTTCACATCAGTCATACATAGTTCCTTTCCTGTGGACATATATTATGTAACTCAGCAAATAACATATTACTAACTAAAAGTAAAACGTAAGTAAGTAACTGAATAACTAACCAACTAACTAAGTAACTATAAAACAAAGCAAAGACCTTCCATGACATTGTGCTTAGTAAATCCCACTGTCAGAAAGTGTTTATTTGAAAGCTGCTACTGTTTTAAAAACTAACACAGTAGCTGAAACAATGGACTCAAACAGAATAATCATGAAGATGGTGCGGGACCCAGCAATGTTTCCTTCTGTATCACATAAGGTAGCCATGAGTCTGAGCCAATTCTAAGACAACTAAAAACAACAGCAACACTTTAAATATTTTAAAAATTTTTCTATGGAAAGCTCTCCAAATGATATTTTGTACTTTATTTACATATGTACATGTTTGCATACATACAATATGTGTTTATACCCAGGGTTTATAACAAAAAACACTGTATTGTACAGTTTTTTTAAAATCAATAAGATTACCTTACAGGAAGTTCGGAAAAGAAATGACATTAAATAAAATGCATATGTCATCATCCTAGTGCAGCCAATATTGTCTTTTAGATTCTTACCCTCTGATTGATGTTTGACACGTATTTCATATACTTGTAATCATAGTTTACACTCTTTCTTCATTCTGACTGTTAAAATTTTATATCGTAGCTAATTTTAGGAAGCAGCACAGTATTTGTGATCAGTATTTTTTAATGCATTCATTATATTCCAAAAAAATAGATATACCATAATATACTTAACCATTGCCATGTTGTTTAACATTTAGGTAACATTTTCAAAATATTGAACATTGTGATAAATAAGTCTGTGATAAACATATATGTGTATACATATATTCATATATATGTTTTCATATTTCAGTTTCTTGGAATTATTGTATTAAATGATTTGAAAATTTTTATGGCTTATAATAAATTCCTTCTCCCAAATAATGTACTGTACCACCAATAATATATGAAAGTTTCAGTGCCCCTGCTCTGGCTGACATTTGAATTAACAATTATATTTGTTTATTTAAAATTGTAATATAATAGATGAAATGCCTGCTTTCTGAAGCAAAGGACACTGTGTATAAATGACCTTTTCATAATTACTTGGGTCATCATTTGAACTTAAAATATTAAGCAAGCTGTGGTATGGCAATACCTTACAAAGGAGTGTATGGATGTTTGATAGTAAATAGTCACCAGTATTGGACATTTAGCATTTTTATCTGTTTCATGTAGTTACTCTGTCTTTCTCCAACTATCTGCTCTTACTTTTATATGGCTGCCAGCTTCATTTACAACTTCCATTTTCCAGTGTGCCACAGGTTTAAACCTGATTGCTAAGCGCACTAGAATACCCAGCATATGCAGTACATATCAACTATATGCCAGGCATTCTGTGAGCCTTTTCTTTAAATTATTTTTATTTTACCTTTATACGGAAAAAGTGTTATCATGCTCATTTAAAAAATAGTTGCAATGAGACTAAATAGCATTACATGTGGGAAGAGTGAAGTACAGGACATGAGATTTAATATGTGAATTGTGTGGTTTGTTATATATTGTCTTAGGCTGGGTTCTCTAGAGAAGCAAAACCAGTAAAGTGTATAAATATATATAGAGAGAGATTTCTATCAAGGAAAAGGCCGATGGCAATTGTAGAGGCCAGAACATCCCAAGTCCATGGATAAGGATAGAGGCTTCTCTTGATTCATGTAGCTGAAGGGGCTGGCGAACCCAAGATCAGCAGGTCACCAATAGCAGGGCTCTTGCTCCCAGGCTGTGAAGATCGATGAACCCCAAGATAGGCAGATAAGCTGCTAGCTCAAGTCCCAAGAAGTGGAGGTCAGATGAACGGGAGGCGGCCGCAGGATCCACAGCAAGCAAAAATCCAGAACGTCTGCTTATATTCGGATGCAGCCCACACCTCTAAGGAAACTCCCTTTCAACTGATTGACTACTCATATCAGATTCCATCATGCGAGTGATCACATATAAACATGGAGAATCATGTCCCAGCCAAGTTGACACACAATCTTAACCATCACATACATCTATACACATCTCTCTTTTTCTTCCTCTTTCCTTTCATTTTGTTTTTCTTCTTCCCTCTTCTTTCCCTTTTTCTTCCTTCTTCAATTCCCATTTCCTTTCCTGTTTTTGCACATTGCCTGGTTCTTAGCCGTGTCCTAAATAGATTAGATTATGGGCAGTGCTTGCAAATTGACGGATGCTGTAGAAGTCCAGTGTCCACAGCTCTGACCTTATAAATACTTCCAGGAAATTTCTTATCATTCTTAAAGGAAATCCATCGTAAAATTTTATATTTCTTGTTTTATTTTGCTTGTTTGGTTTAAAATAATTATTTTATTATTATCAAAACTCTTGATATTTATTGTAGGAAAAAAATAAAAGTGATAAGCTAAAAGAGGAAATTAAAAATCTTCCATAACTTCATTCAAATTATTACCTAAAATACCCACTGTAAAAACTTTGGTCTTTTCAGACGTTTTCCCTTTTTTCTTTTCTTTTTTTTAATGAGATGATACTCCAAATAGCTGTCTAATCTGCTTTTTTAATACTTAATAATAGATTTTTTGTCATCTTTCTCTGGCTTTAATATCTACTGATGATACTAAGACATTCCAGGGTATTACAGTGGGTTCAAACAGCAACGATTGTGAGGATGTCTCAGGACCGGGCAGAGTTTTTTCTTTCTGTTGTCCGTAGGGTAGCTAAGAGTTGGAACCAACTCAACGGCACCTAATAACAGCAACCCACATATGCTTTAATTTCTCAGCTATATCGTGATCTGTAAAACCAATTTTACAAATTGTATATGTGTGTGTTGTTTTCTTTGAATTAATAACACCAAGCTAGACTGGGAGAAATACCTGTGGAGTTGTCCATTCTTACCCTAACCCCATTGCAGACGTTATATTGGAAGACATAGATCTATAAATCCAGGACTTCTGTTTATCCACTTTATATTTCTGAGCCTAAGCCTTTTCAAATTTTTAAAAATTGAATTGATTTAAAAAACTGATTCTTAAGCATGTTAATTTATCAAATCTCTAAGTTGGGACAATATTTTAGTTCCATTCGGTAAATCGCTTTCTCATTTCCCTTTCAGGTCAGTAGATAAATCCTTCTCAATATTTCATAAATGCCGGGAGTTAGTTAACAGTGCTAAGATAGCATTAAACTAATCACTTTGGTTCTGGACACAGCCTTTACTTTATTCTTTATCCCAGAAGATGTCACATTTGCAGATCATATTTATATTTCATCTGAAACACTGTGAGATGTGGTTTCTCCACAAATGCAGTGTTCTACAAAGCAGTCATAACCATCATTATGTGAAAACTTAAAATCTACAGGAGGCCAAATCTTTTAAAACTTACAAAGTTCTCTCCTGACAAATAGAGACCAATGCTATAAAAGAAGCCAGCAAGTTAATCTGTGCATTTCACTGATATTTAGGTCTCCATTTTCTTTCTCATTGAAGGTTAGTGTGGATCTCTTCCTTCATTAGGCAGCTGACAGAAGCAAAACAACCTGTCAGAATTTTTTTTAAACTAAATGTTTCAATTTTGAATGATGTGTCAAGTCATCTGATTTCTGAGGTGGCTATATTTTTTGTTAATTTGTTTGTTTTTCTTTTGAGTTGAATAGTTGCTCTGCCTGGCATCCTATAATCTTCTTCTTGACTGCCAAGTTCACCATGATTTGGTTTCTATAATGTATTCATTGTGCTAGGCACCAGTGGCTTAGTATTATCACTACTGTCATGGGAACATAGGAACCAAGCAGATACGACAGACTTTATGTAAATGCATTAAATGCAAATGGGACTAGTCAAGATTTTTCTTTTTGTCACACTATATTACCAAATTTTTGATTCAGAAGATATGACCACATACCCATGATGGAGGTACCTAAGAAAAATGGTTCTTAGTTTCTGCTTTACTCCTTTTTATTCTGTGATATAATTGCTATCAGACAACTGGATACATTTGATAATTTTTGTATCTTAATTTTAGAAAAGTCTTATGAGTTTAGCTTGCTCCCGTTTAGAAATAAGAGTAGGTAGTTCATTCTATAAGAACATTAAGAGTTTTAGTAAACCAACAAGCGAACAAATTTCAAATGAGATAAATTCATTAATTCAAAAATCTAAAAATGTATAGAATGAATATTTTGTTCTATATTGTTCCATATGGCAGACTTCAAACCATATTATGTATATATATATACATATATATACACCAGTTTTCTAGTATATAGATGAAAGATACATCAACCCATTATTTTGTATTGTTCTCTACAATTATAAAAGTCAGATTTTATTTTAAAAGATGGTTGTTTTTACTGCTGCACTTGTATTGTACCATTTCCTCTCAAACTTCTTGTAAAAATTATTTCTGAAAATTAATGTGGATTCATCCTTTAAATACAATATAAAATTAGATTAGGTGGAAGAAGATATCTTGGGTGACTTCTTTTAAATTAATACATTTTTAAAAAAATTAAAAGGGTAATATTCTTCAAATTAATTGTCCCTGACATCTATTAAAAATAGGAGTCCACATTATTGCTACACACTTTCATTAAATACCAGGATTTTACAGTATTTAAATATTAAAACTGAATGCTACTGCAACCATAAATTAAAGTTAAATTAATATAATGCCTACACCTGGCTTTAATAAAACTAAATCTACTACTTTGCTTTTGTCATCAAAATTGAGTTCTCTAAAGAATATAATAAATTAGAGGGAAAAAAAAAAAAAGGACCGAACAGAACATCATGAATCTCGGGTTTTAGTCCCAGTTGTACCACTCACTGATTGAGTGGCTTTAAACAAGTCACTTAACCTCCCTAGACCTCCAACTGCTTAACTCTGAAAAGAGTAATTTGGAGTAGATTAATTTATATGCTTACTTTTAGCCTGATTATTCTATAATATATAAACATACTCTCTTGATTTTAAATTTCAGACACAAGATGGCACTATTAGTAATGATTTTTAATTTAATCCACAGATAAATCTAGGTGAATTTCAAGATCTTTATATCCAAATATATATATATACACATATATATGTATATATACCGAAATCTAAATATATAAAGATATTGTACCTGAAACGTACACACACACACACACAGAGTCTTTTTGGATGATTACTATTACTTAACATCTGTATGAATGCTGAACTGTTTGGCACCAAGATGATTGATTGATTTTTTTTTTTTTTTTTCATTTTCATCAGAATATTTCAGTGTTGGGTAGGCAATCAAGACATATTTGAAAAAATATAGTGCAAGATAAAGATTGATAATGGTATGATTTTAATATAAATAGAAACTTCTGAAGAAAATATATCAATTTTATAGGATAGAAAAGGTGTTGAAACATGGGAAAATTTCATAACTAGGAATTTACTATTAAATTAAAAAGAGTGCATGCTGGTATGTAGACAATTTTCAAATAACAGAAAAGACACAGATTTTGGAAAATTGAAAAGATGAATATTTAAATTCTAGTCTCTTAAAATATTTTTGCTAAAATCCTCCAACCTCTTGCTGCCACATCCCAAAATATTCTCCATATATACTGAGTACCAAGAAATGTTTTGATGTTAAATACATATAGTGATTTAATAGAATATTCTGAGAGTAAACATATTTTCCCTACAAGCTGACTGTTTTGCCTTCGTTCTTTTGTTACCTTGTTGTTGTTAGGTGCCATCGAGTCGGTCCTGACTGGTAGAGACCCTGTGTACAGCACAACAAAACACTGCATGGTCCTGCACTGTGCTTACACTGTTGTTATGCTTGAGCCCATTTTTGCAGCCACTGTGTCAATCCATTTCGTTAAGGGTCTTTCTCTTTTTCACTGACCCTCTACTCTACCAAACATAATGTCCTTCTCTAGGGACAAACTTTGGACATGTTGTCAGGCGGGACTGTTCCATGTTATCAGGAGGGACTGTTCCCTCCTGATAACATGTCTAACATTTGTTATAATAATTTCTAAATAAAGTCTTTCATGGTTAGGTTCAAATGCAATTCTCCCTCTGTAATGTTTTTCCTGATCCAACTAGAATTGATCTCCCCTAAATAATTTATAAAGCTCTTGTACTCAAAAATTACAAAAGATCGTAGCAGTCCCCTAGAACACGTCTTTCATTTTGCTGATGAGAAAACTGAGCTCCAGAAAAGAAAGATGAGGGCAAGGAGCTACACATTTGGTCTGTGATAGAGGCAGAAATCCAGCCCTAGAATTCTTTCCACATTCACTATTATACATTTCACATGAAAGATAGTCTTTTTTATCTGGAGTTCAAATATCATCTCCCTTCCTAAACAGTAAATTCCTTTTAGAGAAGAGTCCAAGTTTTTCCTCTAATACTGTCCAGCATAGTATCTTGTCATGTGGAGGTACTCAGTATATACATTTGAATAAATGATTGAATCTATTGAACAATTGCAATAACACTAATAGTGTACCATATTTGCCTCTGCCCACTACAGTACATCACTTACAATAATTACATATTATAATGTCTTTTCATACCACTACGGATCTGTCTGTGGTGAGAAGAGAGCTTTTTTTTTAAAGATTTTATTATAGGCTATACAGAAATGAGTAATACTTACAAGTTCTTTTCTATTACTCAGTGGCGGTCACTCAATTGACCCCAATTTAAATTGTTGCAACTGAAGAGAAGTAAAGCTGTGGGCTTATGACATCCTTGGTTCAACTGGCATTGGCTGATCACATGCTATTTTCTGGAAAGGGCTCTGTTGTCATTGTTAGGTTCTTTTGAGTCAGTTCCAACTCATAGCAACCTTATCTATAATAGAAGGAAACAGTGCTTGGTCCTGTGCCATACTCACAATGTTAGGTATGTTTGAGCCCATTGTTGCAGCCACTGTGTCAATCCATCTCATTGAAGGTCTTCCTCCTTTTCAGTGACCCTCTACCAAGCATGATGTCCTTCTTTAGGAATTGGTCCCTCCTGAAAACATGTCCAAAGTAAGCGAGACGGAGTCTCGCCATCCTTGATTCTAAGGATCATTCTTGCTGTGCTTCTTCCAAGACAGATATGTTCGTTCTTCTAGCAGTCCATGATATATTCAGTATTCTTTGTCAACATCATAATTCAAATGCATCAGTTCTTCTTTGGTGTTCCCTTTTCATTGTCCAGCTTTCTCATGAATATGAGGCGATCAAAAATACCGTGGCTTGAGTCAGGTGTACGTTAGTCACATAAGTGACATCTTTGCTTTTTAAGATTTTAAAGATGCCTTTTGCAGCAGGTTTGTGTAAAGCAATACGCCATTTGATTTCTTTACTGCTGCTTCTATGGGCATTGATAGTTGATCCAAGTAAAATGGAATTCTTGACATTAGATTTTACCTGTTTATCATGATGTTTATTGGTCCAGTTGTGAGGATTTTTTGTTTGCTTTATGTTGTGGTATACTCCCTACTTAAGGCTGTAGTTTTTGATCTTCATTAATAAGTGCTCCACCCTTTGTTAGTTACGTTTAACACATTATCTTGCAGCCTCAGTTTCTTCACCTGTACCCAGGGTGATGACAATTACTGTATCAAGTTGTTTTACTAATTAAATAAGATGCTACTTGCACAAGTCTCAGGAACATGAGGAACATAGGAATCTGGCACATATGTTTTTTGGGTGAAGTTGAAATTCTCTCTTCATATTGGAGAAGACAGAAGGGATCAATCAATATACAGTAGTAACAAAGAAAGTCACTGCCCTTTCCCAATTGCTTATCTAGTGTTAGAAATAAGGAAATACATATGTGATGACTTACCTGTCTTTGAAAACAATTTGGGGGGACATAAATGATAATAACCCGTGTAACTCTGGATCTTACTCCAACCTGTAAGTGTAGAACCTCTGCAAATAGTCCAAAAATTTCACCCAAGTGTTTGGTGGTGTCCTAGCTAGGAGTTTCCTGTGTACTCATGACCAACCCTATCTCCTTTTGTGTGGTCTCCTACTTCTGAGACCCTTTGAGGGTGGTACCTTCCATATACCCATGCTAATCTCCCACTGCTCCCTGCTACTAGAGTCCAGCATGGCAGTGTGGGAGTCTAGGCTGAGGATTCAGCAGACAGTGCAGTCAACACTGTTCCTCACTGTTTCTTCACAGTCTGGCATAGTACTTTGCCTTACAAGGCATTTTCTTAAAAATACTTGTACAGGCAAAATGACGCTCTAGGCAGAAGCACCATGCCGTCCCTCCACAGCAAAGATCCGAAAAACTAAGATGAACAGAGAATACAACAATCCTGAAACCCTAAAACATCAAATGAAGAGATAAAGAACTCAGCCAAGCACCAAATGGAGTGAGAAAACTGACAGAGAACA
>NW_004444024.1:10927676-10942357 GCF_000243295.1 Trichechus manatus latirostris | reverse complement strand
TAGTCAATGTCATTGAACTGTGCATGTAGAAATTTTTGAAATGGTGTATCTTTGGCTATATGTATTTTCACCAAAAGAAAAGGTTGAGAAGTTAGAGGGTTGACATGTTGTGGGGTTGTTAACCAATGTTGTCAAACAATATGGGTACTACTGTTTCATGAGAAGCTATTTTTTTCTGTAAGCCTTCACCTGAAGTACAATAAAAAAAAAAAGAAAAAAAAAAAACTTGTACAAAGAATAAGTACTTCAAACCCAAACCAAACCTGTTGCTGTTGAGTTGATTCAGACTCATAGCAGCCCTACAGGACAGAGTAGAACTGCCTAATAGCATTTCCAAGGAGTGGCTGGTGGATTCAAACTGCTGACCTTTTGGTTAGCAGCCTGAGCTCTTAACCACTGTGCTGCCAGGGCTCCAAGAATAAGTAAGGACTACTAAAATGTTTTCTGGAATCCTTAATGTATTTGAGGCATGTAGTGTTCAGCACAGAAGGAAGGAGGTTGCTCCTCCTCCTCTCTTCCCCCCACATCCTACTTTTCATCTGGGTTGCAAAAGCTGAATTGCTTTATGCTGCCATGTCTGGGAGAAATCCCTTTGTGTAAACAGCACCTTCAGCCTCTGTAGGCAGCTCTTTCTTCAGAAACGCTGGAGGCATGTATACTATTCCTCTCTGTGGGCTTTAGATCTAGATCTGAGGAAAAACCTATGCTATTCTTTCCTTTCACTGTCCATTCTAGAACTGCTGCTCCCTCCCTCCCAACTCTGTTTATATTATCAATAAGTAGAGGAAAAGAAGAAAATTCACTCACAGCACTCATACTAATTTCCAGTCTGGATTCAAATGCTCACTGATGTTAAGAATAGATGTTTCAAAGGGAAATAAAAGTCAAAATATGAATTATTTATAAATTAACAGAATTGAGAATATAATTTATCATATTATGGGATGCAATTGTAACTATATTCAAAGTAAAATGTATATTTTATATGCCCTAATAAAAAAAATTGCGAATTAGTGAAACTAAAATTTAACTTCAGATACTAGGAAACAAAACAAGCAAAATAAACCAAAATAGAAAAGAAAAAGGGAGTTAATAAAGATAAAAAAATTATAAAACTAAAATAAAAATAATAAGAAGAAATAAAAGTAAAATATGGTTGTTTAAAAGAAAAAAATAATTAAAAAGGCAATAAGCACCTAACAAGTTTGATTTAGAAAGTTTTAACAAGCAAAAAAAAAAAAAAAAATACAATATTAGGAATGAAATTGTGAGATATAACTATAGCTACAAACCTGTTGCCATTGAGTCGATTACAACTCATACACTCTAAAAGAATGCTATTTGCATAAATATGCAAATATATTTGAAGTGCATAAATGCATGATTTTCTAGCAAAACCTGAATTAATGAAATGGGTCCAATGCACATAAATAATTATTAATTGTGTTGTATTAAAAAATACAGTGTTGCAAAAGTATTTTTAAAAATTCATAGCACTGTTTTTTAACTTGAAAGTAAAGAAGCCTGTTCTAGCTTGACAAAATATAGTAGCCATAAACAAAATATCAGCACATTTAGCTGCATGTCTCTTAATAAGCAGATTTAAAAATAAAACATTTTTATGTGGCTAGACACCATACATAAAGTTAAGAGAAAATGAAATGCTGAGCGAAAAGTGGAGCACATAGAGCATAGAGTAGGGTTTGATCACTTTTTTTAATAAATGAATTTTTAAGAAAGATAAACAGCCCGACAGAAAAATGGGCAACATATATGAACAGGCAACTCACAAAAGAAGAAAATAAAATACATATAACATGAAAAGATGCTACAAAACCCAAGAAAATACAAAATTAAACAATAATGAGATATGAATTTTTGTCTCATAAAATGTACAAATATTTTTAAATGTTGATAATATCAGTTTGAGAGGAATCCAGGAAACAGATATTCTCAGACAGTGCTAAAAGTATGGACTGGTAAAAATATTTCAGGGAAGATTTGGAGCTTGAATTAAAAATTGAAATAACAATCCTCTTTTTTAGGAATCTCTCCTACCAAAATAATATCTTGAGCTTATGAATATGCAGTGAACCTGTTGCCATCAAGCTGATTTTGACTCATAGCGACCCTATAGGACAGAGTAGAACTGCCCCATAGGGTTTCCAAGGAGTGGCTGGTGGATTCAAACTGCTAACCTTTGGGTTAGCAGCTGAACTTTTAACTACAACACCAACAGGGCTCCTGAATATACAATAGTCCTCCCTTATCTGCCATGGATACGTTTTAAGAACCTGATGGATGCCTGAAACCACAGATAGTACTGGACCCTATATATACTACATTTTGCCCTATACCTACATACCTATGATAAAGCTTAATTTATAAGCTAGGCACAGTAAGACATTAATAACAATAACTAATACTAAAAAATAATAATTATAACAATATATTATAAACAAAATTATATGAACATGGTCCCCAGGAGGGACAGAGAAAGACTGCTGGAGATTTCCTCACATTACTCATTTAACATTTTCGGGTTGTGGTTGACAGAGGCGCTGAAACCATGGAAAGCGAAACCATGGATAAGGGGACTACTGTATATGGATCTGGGAGTCATTACAGCATTGTGGTAGTGTCGAAAACTGGGAAACATAAATGCCAATCAATTGACAAACAGTAGGATAACTAACAAGGGCTTCGTTTATTCAATGGAATACTGCTGTAGTCATCACAAAGTATGATATGAAGTACATTCGTATGGACTGAATTCCAAAGATGCATGTGTTGTGTTTCGTGAAAAAAATCCAGTTGAAGAACAACATATGGCAAAATTTCATTTAAAAATATATACATACATGTATGAAATTATGTCTATATATATAAACACTTAGGCTAACATATGCTTGAATAATTAGAATTGCAAGTTTATGCACCAAACTGTTAACAATCATTATTTCTGAAGGTTGTAATTAGAGAGATAGAAGGCTGGGAGATTTTTACTTTTAACTTTATATACTTAAAAAAAAAGTGATGGAATAAGGGGTGTTTTTTTGTGTGTGCTTTTTCACAATTTTCAACTCAAAGGAAATATTTTCAAAAGCAGTCATGGTGCTTAAGTATTATACTAAGTTCTGAGGGTCAGCTAGGGTAAGGTGCAAAGCAGTTTGTTCCAGGGAGAAGTGAGTCTTCAAGTAAAACTTTGGATATTGTGACTGTTGTAAGGAAAAACAAATCTGATGCTTTAAATGCTGTCCTAGCAGGCTTTAGACCAGCTGGGGAATGTATTACATCTCTTTCAAGCTTGAGTTCCCTTTACTGTGTAGTTCATGTCTGTGTCACTCCCATATTTAAATGTGTTGCCCTTGTAAGAAGCACGATCGGGATACTGGCTAATGCAGTGTCTTTCAAACTCAGAGTCCCGACATTTTCTTAAGTTGTAAAATCAGTTTAGTGGGTCTAAACCAGCATGTTTTAGAAAATAAATTAAGATAGAATAGAATAGAGTATATGATATGAAATAAGATACCTTATTATTATCATGAAACTTTGGGTTTAGGTGTATCGGTATGTGAAGTAGATTGAGATGTTATATATATATATATATATTTTTTTTTTATTTTGAGTCAATAATAAAAAAAAATTAAAGTCACAGCTCTCAACTCACATCTAGAAATAACCAGTCATTTGTGTAAGCCTCTGAAGCTCATGGGATCTGTATATTTCTTTGAGAGGGGTCCTAATCAGGACCTCATACCAACAAATAGAGACATAAAGAGACATAGATGACTTTGCAATATATTCTGGGTCGGACAGGGTTTGCTGTTGGATTAGATAAGGGGATAAGAAAAAGAAAGGAAAGAAGAATTATAGATGATCACTAGGTATTTGGTTTAGCAAACAAGTATATGGTTTTGCCATTTAATAAGATGGAAATACTAGAGGAGAAATTTGGAGTTGTAGGCACCAGAGAGTGAGAACTTGAAAATAATATTTACGTGTGTTAAATTGAAATGGCTATTAGATATCCAAATGGAGACCTTAGGGAGGATGTTGAACATAGACAACTGGAGCTTAGTTGTGAGGCCAGTACTGGAGACGGATGGATAGATCAGATAGATAGATAGATAGATAGATAGATAGGCAGACAGATAGATAAATAGACAGACAGACAGATAGACAGACAGACAGATAGACAGACAGACAGACATATAGATAGGTAGATAGATACATCATCCAGTGCCTTCAAAGAATACAGTGGTGATCATTGGAAGAGATAACCCAGAGAGGGTGGAATTGGAGCAGGGCTGAGAACCCAGGACCAGGCCTTGAGAATTTTTAATATTCAGAAATTAAGCAGAGGAGAAAGAGCCAGCAAAGGAGAGTAAGGGAGGATTAAAAATAGGGAATGTGGTCATCTATGCATAGTAAACAACACTTTAGAAGGGAGTTATGAGTTCGGCCCTGGCCTATCAAGCACACCCGTCCTTTTTCCCCCACAATGCTACTCACACATCTTCAAACTTCAAAGGATCGCAACAAAAGCACTTTTCCACTTCATAATGGTGGAAAAGGGTGGGGGGACTCATTTAAAAATAGTATCAATTGGATGTATAAATAATATTGATTGCATCCAGAGATAATATCACTGGTACTTAAAAAGATACATGTTGGACTCTAAGCTTGTGCAATATCCATTTCATTTTTTTTTAATTCCTTCACAAAATTGGTCAGGTATTGTGTTCACCATCCTTCAGTATATAGATTAATTTTTCAATGCATTCTCTACCATCACAATCTATACCAAGTGTTGGAGTTAAACTGAGAGCTATTGAGTTAATTCAATAGAAGCTTCTTGTTATAATTAATATAATCACAACACTTATTTAGGTAAGATTTGGATTAGAGGTTTACATTTATCAACCCACATATTCTCACTCTGATAGAAACAACACAGCACATTAGTGATGAGGAGAGTAGCAGGAGGCGTTTTTTTTAAATCTGACTTTGCTTCCTTCGCCAATGTCAGATTATAATGATTTCTTATAAAAGGCGTTGTGGATGAAAAATGCATTGTGAGGTCTGGTACATCCATCCCTCTGGGGCTGCGTTAAGGTAGGAGAAGGATGAAGACAGCAAAACAGAAGAGCATCTGAAAAGAGGGCAGGAGAGTTTGGTATAAATAAATCTTACCCATTTCTCAAATTTGCCCCGCTATTGCCCATGTGGACATGAAAATTCATGTAAGTGCATGTTTTTGTATGTGCAACAACAAATAAACTCCTTCGTTCTTTCGCATTTATTGATTACTTATTATATACCAGGTATTGCCAAGGCTGATGATGAGCTGATACTCACTTAGACATGTTCATGTAATAATGAAAACTCATCTTTATTTGGAATTATGGTCTTTGTCCCAGCCAGAGACTACATCAGACAAGAAATCTGCAGGGGTTGGGGGAGAAAAGGGGCATGGTTGGCTTTCAGTTTTCTCTGTTTAATCCTCCAGTTGGCCCTCTTGGGAAAGTTCTAAGATTATACTACTACAGCTAGCTACCTAGCTCTCTCTCTCTCTCTGCCTTTCCTGTGCCTTATTGCTGCTCCATAGGGAACCCACATTCTTTGCCCTGCGAGTACAGGCCAACCATACTACAGCACTAACTCTCCTTTGCTTTACTTCTAAAACAACTCCCTAGACCATCACTTGCCCTTCCATGATTCAGGTAAAAATCCTTCCATATTTCAGACAGAAATCAGACACCTCTTTATGTGCACAATGCACTTCCAAAGACCTACACCATTTTTTGTTCAGTTTAGTTTTTTATATGTTAAAGTAGAGGCACGGATAACTGCTAGTTTTTCACAATACCTACAAGTCAGTAGGAATGTCACCTTTATCTTTCCTATTGATATAGCTGTTGAAAAGCACTATTTTAAGTAGCACGTTGTACCTCCTTTTCTAGCTTCACAAGGGGAAGGAGAGAGAATCATTATCAGCATCAACAGCTGAAGGCTGATTCCTATGAGGCAAAGGTCAGACATACCCCGCCCCCCCCACCTTTTTACCAATTCAGACACCAGCCATCCCTCCCATGGCGTTCTCTGCTTGTCTCCTGGGATGCATAATTTGTTGCAATGGCCATACAGAACTTACAGACAATATTCATGATGATGGGGTTTATTAGGGAAGTAATAGGTTACAATTCAGGACCAGAAATGACTCAGGATACAGGTCTTTGATCAGGACAGCTTCTTCTCAGCCATGCCCACAGGCAGGCCTATCTCTAGCCCTCAACCCCTTGGCCCCTCAGCTTCTCCTCTGCCCTGCTCAGGCAAGTGTTACAAAGCTATTTAGCTCTGCCAGTAAGTATCTGAGGGCACCCCACTCCACCGGTAAGCCTTGAACCAAAGGCACTCAGCTCTGTTGCTCTGTGGTTCAGCACATCCACTGTAACCACCTTGCTCCATGGGCCAGGAAGCCCACTGCACTGTCTCATGCCAGTCTCCTGGTTCTACTGCTGCTGTTTCTCTGCAACCACTTCTTGCCATCTTGCAGTATCTCTGGTGTTACAATGTTCTCTCTGTCTCGGGGGTCTAGGAGGTTCTCAGTGTGGGGACCCCAGGTCCAAAGGATGCACTCTGCTCCCATCTCTTATTCTTGGCGATAGTGAGGACCCCCCTTCCCGCCTCTGGGATGGCTCATTTTAAGCTTACTGGAGTGGCAAAACTGACCAATCCCCTCATTAGGGTTCCATACTCTTTATTTGCATGGTCCCACCCCCACAAGGGTGCCATGCACCTTATTTGTATTATTAGCAAGCTGTCCAATCCCCTTGCTGGGCCACAAGAACCTTATTTGCATAGTCTGACCCAATGTTTTGGTGGGAGCTACAAGACCACAGGTATAAAGGCCATATAAAAGTGATCCATTGCACCACATACAATAAACCTTAATATCAAATTCCTGAATATATCTGTTTACAGATTTTACATTTAGAACCCACAAAATTGTCTTGGCAAGGAAGAGAGGATCCTATTTTACCATATTTTTATCTTTTTTAGCTCTAAAATGCTGGTTGTTGTCGAGTCGATTCTGACTCATAACAAATGTATTAAAAAAAAAAAAAAATAACCCTTTGCAATTGAGTTAATTCTGACTCATGGTGACCCTATAGGACAGAGTACAACTGCCCCATAGAGTTTCCAAGGAGCAGTTGGTGGATTTGAACTGTTAACCTTTTGGTTTGCAGCCAAGCTCTTAACCACTGTGCCACCCTATAGGAGAGAGTAAAACTGCCCCATAGGGTTTCCAAGGCTGTAATCTTTATGGGAGTAGACTGGCACATCTTCCTTCCGCAGAGCACTGGTGGGTTCGAACTCTCAACCTTTCAGTTAGCAGCCAAGTGCTTAACCACTGCACCCTCAGCACTCCTTTTTTAGCCATAAGCAGGTACAATTCCCCTCCCTTGTGAAGGCTGAGGGCAGTAGATCCAGATATAATAGAGGGGAACAGGGAAAGAACTAATATTGGGAGCCCACTATGTAAAATTTTTATATGCATCGTCAACTGTAATTATCAAAACTACCCAAAGAAAAGTGTATTGTTACCCTACTTCTACAGAGGAGAATAGAGGTACTTATAGATGAAGGCATGAAACTACAAAATGGTTAAATGGTTTTTCCTCTTCATGCAGAAGTAGGGATGGCTTTGCTAATTGGATAACCGATCACATTATAACTCCTTTCAAGGCAAAATCAAGTCTATTCTTGATTTTGTGGAGTGGAGCATTTTCCTTTGTATACTTGTCTTTTTCCTTTCATCTTTTAATTTAATTTTTTAAACCAAACCTTTAACTTGGAAAGGAGAAATTTCTGTTCCTGTTGAAATAAATAGCAAATCTGGGGTTTTAGCCACCTGATGTTCTTTGAAATGCCAATTTCAAGGGAGAAAATTAGTGTTGGAGAGCCTGGGACTAAATTTCAACTGCGCCTTTCTAAATTGTGCATGCAAATGGGTAATTAGACCTGCGATGGGTAATTGCATGCCTAAGTGAATCCTTCCACAAGTAGTTTAGAAGCCAATTCCGAAGGTTGAATTTGTAGAAGTTCTTGTAAATTTCTTGTCCTGCTAAAACAGCCTATGGACCCTTATCCCTAATTCCAGTAAGAGAACACCTCTCTATTCTAGCCCCTTCTCAGCAAAATAAAAGTTACTTGAGGTGGTGAGAAAGTAGTATATGAGGAAATAAAAATAATGATTCTCACTACAGTTTGTTTCACATATTATTCCATAACATTTGATCATTGTAGAAAAATTAAAAATTGTACAAGATCAAATAAATGTAGATGGCTCTGGGTGGTGCAAAGGGTTTTAGCTTGTATGATTTTTAATTTTGAAAAGCCTGTGGGATACAGTTCTATTCTGATACACATGGGGTCACCATGAGTCAGAATAAACTGAAGGCACTATTTACTGGTTAAAATAAATGTAAATTAGAATCATTAGTAATCCACCTATCAATCTAGAAATAATAGCTGGTAATATGTTTGTCATTATCTTTCCAATCTTACTAATATATTCATGAAATATTAATATATGTATATTTAACATACTGCAACTTGCTCCTTTACATGTAATAATGTATTTTACAATAAATAACCTACCATAATCATTTTTAGCACCTTTACACTTTTCCATTTTAATATATCACGATGGTATGTAATGGTATGTAATTGACATCTATGTGTGTAATATTTAGTTTATTTCTTAGTGTGCGCTATTATACAATTGAACTGGTAAACATCAATGTCCATATATTTTTGCTTGAAATCACTTCAGTCTTATGTAATTCTGAATATCATTATTCTTTTTAATGTTTGTCATATAAGTGAAAAACATCTCTTTTTTTCTTATTTTTTTTCATTCATATTTCAGGTGTGGTCAGCATTTGTAAAGGTCAGTCTTTCCTCTTCAGCTCAGCATTTCCCAGAGTGATCTTCAGGTCTTTCAAAAATCCCTTCCTCCTTTTTCTTAAGTAGCATTCATTAACTCCCTATGAAACTACTATCCCCTGGAACACACAATGGAAACCATGAATCCCACTGATCCTATATCCCTTCCCTCATACTCTGGCAAAGAATAAAGCAACATGATATAAGATACAGTCCAGAATTAATTTAATCACGAACACTTTTTTTTATGTATTTATACCTGCCTGAACGATAATTCATATATGAAATTTCCCTGGAGACCAGGAAAAATTGAGGCACAGTAATCTTTGCATAAAGTACTTCCTTCCTCCCTTCTTTTCTTTTTTCCTTCCTTCCCTCCCTCCCTTTCCTACTTTTCTTCATTCTTCCTTCCATTTTTCTTCCCTCAAATAGGATACATGCATCAATATTCTCAGTTGAATAATTATAACTATTTAGTTAACAGCAGCCTTAATGTCAGTGATGGAAATTGTAATGGTAATTTAATTTCACAAAGCCGTCGTCACAGGTTAGGTGATATGCATGTCAACAGGAAGGTCTCTTGGTCTTGGTGCATAAGGATTTATCAGAGTATGGCTGCGAATAGTTAATAGTCCACAGTGTTTAGTAAATGAGACTAATATATACACCTTGAGAAATATTCAACCTTACTAAAAGTCATTAGCACATTGAAGAAATTTTAAATTAAAAAAAATTTACAACCACAATTTTAACTTTAAAACAACAGGAAAAACACAACTATATTGCATGACTTTTCCACAGAAAGGATTAGCCTATTGAGATCATTTTTGTAGAAGCGGCAGGAATCAAAATTCATCAATTCTGGAATTTTAAATGAGAATGATTGTTTCATGATATGATGAACCTGCCCACATATATTAATGTTTTAAAACCACTAGAGGATTATGTGCTTAGAAAAGCTATATTGATAGTGAATTAATTTACCTCATTGATGGAAAATTAATGAGCATTGACCTGACACTCTTTACATTGAGTTATTCTATTACATAAAATGCTTTCTAAATGTTTTTCAGGTTCTTGGTTTGCTTATTTGTTTGTTTTGCTTTTTAATCTTTCAAGAGTTTTAAGTTTACCACTTGAAAATGTAATTTAACTAATGGCATATAAATATATACCTTAAAAAGTAACTGCTACTGATTTTGAACAAATACATTTGAAAATTACGTTTGGGGTTTATTTATGTAAAATTCAGTTTATTGGTTTAGCTGTCATTTATTGATTATTTTCATTATTGTTTCAACAATCCCTTTTAACAAGCAATTCCTACCCCGAGGAACAGCATGTTACAAAAGCACACTGTGTCCTTTCAATATACAATATCTCCAGCCTTACCCCATGCCACGCTCTCTTTTTCAGCTGCCATTCTACAGCCATACTAGAATTCTTTTTACTTTTACTCATGCCAAGCTCTCTCCATCTTATTTCAGAACCTTTTATTCTCCCTCCTTCCCCCTATTTTCCCTTCTGCACTGTCCTTCACTGGGTTATTTTATTTTTTCTCCATAAGACAACTCTGATGTCCTAGTCTAAGTTTGGTTTACCTGCACAAACTTTTACTAACTCTGTATCTTTTCTACTGTGACATTTATCATTCTATATTTTTTTAAGTGTTTATTCACTGCTAGATTGTGAGATTCCTGAAGGCAAGGATAATATCTCTCTTGTGTCCTTGTGTCTTCAGCTCCAAGCAATGTCTGGCATATAAAAAGCAGTAACTAAATATTTCATGGAAAGTTGGATAGATGAATGGATGGATGAAACAGTGTCATGAGAAAGCAGGACACATTTTGGAATTTTTATGGGGCAGTAGAATCATGTACTAAAGTATTTGGCACTAGTGAAAAAATATGCCCCCTGTTATCAAAGCTCTTGCTATCTGATAGATAATAGGAAAACATTAATTAAATAACTATAGAACATGGCAAAAAGTGATATAATGATGAACAAAGAAAGTGCTAAGGGTATGTGGAATAAGTGATCAAAACTTTAATCAGATAAGGCTTCATGGTAGAGGTGTCCTTTGAGCTATATTTTGAAGGATAAGTAGAATTTTAAAAGAGGGATATGAATGAGGAGAAAAATCTGGATGGAGAGACATGGCCTTGGGAAATGAGTGAATGTTTGATTATAGAAAATCCAGATAGAAAATTATTGTAATAGGACATCAAGTGGACAGGCTAAATCAATAATAAGAAGTTTAAAAAAATGCTAAAGTAGAGAAAAAAAATTTCATAGAGCGGAGGGACACAGAAAAAGTACAAATAACCACAGAAAAATACTAGTGAAATAGATCGAAGCATGTTTATATACAGATTGTATTACATAACAAATTAGCACCATCCTAGTGGCTTAAAACAACACATTTATTATTCCAGTTTCAGTGGGTTAGGAGTCTGGGCACAGGCTGAAGCTGGGTCCTTGCTCAGAGTTTCACAAGTGGCTGTAAACAAGGTTTTGGCTGAGCTGCATTCCTTTCTGATGCTGAAGTTTCTCTTCCAAGCTCACATGGCTGTTGGCAAAATTCAGTTCCTTGAGTTATTAGGGTTGAGGACTGCACTTTTTTGCTTTCTGTCATCAATGGGCTACTCTCAGCCCCTAGATCCTAGCCTCATGGCCGGCTAACATGCCCTTTCACAACATGGCAGCTAAGTTCTTCAAGACCAACAGAAAAGTCTCTCTTGTTTTGAATCTCTCCCTTCGAGGAAGGCCTAAACCCTCTTTACAGAGTCCACCTGATTAAGTCAGATCCATCCAGGATAATTTCCCTTTTGATTAAGTCAAAGTCAGCAGATTAGGAACCTTAATTACATCTGTAAAATCCATTCACCTTTGCCATATAATGTAAACTAATCACAAGAATAAAATCTCATCATATTCACAAGTCCCTCCCACACTCAAGGAGAGGATATTATAAAAGGGGTAGAATTTTGGGGAGCATCTTAGCATGCCGCATACCATGAGTTTCCATTGAGTTGATGCATGTGTGACCCCACCTTCATTTTTACAAATTACTACTTAGTTATAGCTTTCCCAGTCACACCAGTCCCATGTTTGTACTTACTAATATGAAGGATCCATGAAGAACCTTTATGTTGGTATGCTGAAACATGGTTGGTGCTCAATTTGGAAATCTAAATTAGAGCTAAATTGATCTACAGAAGAAATGGAAAGAAAGCAGCAAGGAGAGATTCCAGGGCAGGGAGAGGAAGAGGACATTTCAACAATCCCTATAAGTCAGAATTTACTCCATGGCAACAGGTTTGTTTTTCTTTGGTTTGGTGGTCAAGGGCAAGGCAAGGTGTTCTTAGAGGCAGAGAAAAAGGGGAGAAATGAGGCAAATTTGTAGGATGAGGACTTCTGAGCAAGGAGACAAGTTGAAAGGAGATTTTTGAGGATGTTTGGCTTTGTGATTCACAAAGTAACCTCCTCCCATTTCTCCTGCTTCCAAAATCTTCAGTAAAATTCACTGCATTTTTCATTGTTTTGGAATTGGACTCGTGTGGGCTTTTATTTGTTGTTATTTTGTTTGGGGGAGACTATGTCTAAAATTGTCCTCAAGTTGACATTAGGGGAGATCATGACCAGCTAAGATGTTATTAGGTTCTTTGTATTATATATATATATATATACACACACACACATACACACATATATATAAAGTGTATATATTATATATAAACAAAAATAACACAAATTAAAAAAATTCGACTTATTTTGTGTTAAATGCTTTCTAGATGATTTGTAAGGTTGATATTTAACAACTCTCACTCTATATAATACAAATTATACATACTTGTGTGTGTGTGTATGTATGTATATGTCCTCTCCCTGGAATCACTCCTTAGGATTTTCTCTCCGTTTCTTATGTAGATCTATCTGATTATGACATTTTATCCAGCTAAGACTTTCCAATGGTCTCTTTTAACACTTACAATGAAATCCAAGCTCCTTATCTTGGCGTAGAAAATCCTATGTTATTTCAGGTGGTATCTGCCCCCCTCTCAGATGTTTCCTCGTACCATCCTCCCTCTGCCTACTCTGCTTCATCTGCATTGATGTTTGTCAGTTTCTTAAACATGCCAAGCTCATTCCTACTCTACAGTTTTCACACTAGTTTTTTGTCTCTGCATGGCTGGCTTCTTCAAAGAGTTCAAATCACAGATCAAATGTAATCTCCCCAGGGAGGCCTTCTTTGATAACCCAGTCTAAAATAGCCACCTGCTCATTTTCTATCATAGCATCCTCTTTTAATTCCCTGATCGGCACTTATCACCATCTCACATATTTCTCATTTATTTGTTTATTTTCTGTCATTCTCTCTCTCACTCCTGCCCCTGCACAGGCCATGGGCTCCTCAAGGTCAGAGAACTTGTCTCCATTGATTAGCAGTCTGTCCCCAGTAATTAGAAGAGTGCCTGACACATAGCAGATGCTTTACAACTACTTGTTAATAAATGAATTCATAAGAGATTATGAAGTATTGGGGGCTATCTGTCAAGGATTTAACATAGCCTATCAGAGAAATAATTAGAAAAAGTTTGGAGTCCAGTTGACAAATAGTGGCACAAAGAGGCAACTTGGTGAAGTGAAGGCTGTACTAGTGTAGCCTTTGAGCCACTAGGGTTTTAATCCTGTCTCTGCAGTTTGACCTTGGGTAAGGCGGGGAAGATCTCTCAGAACTGGAGTGAAAAAGCAAGAATACTTACATGTACTTTTCTTTACCAAACCTATTGCAACAACAAAACAACTAGTTGCCTTGGAGTCGATTCCAACTCTTAGTGACCCTATATGACAGAGTAGAATTGCCCCATAGGGTTTCCAAGGAATGGCTGGTGGATTCGAACTGCCGACCTTTTGGTTAGCAGTGAGCTCTTAACCACTACACCACCAAACCTATTATACATTATTATTTATGGAGAGGAAACTAAGGCACCATGAAATTAAGTAATCCATGAAGTGATTTGTGTGTAGTGGAGCTCAGATTTGAACTCACATGTAGGGTTGCTATGAGTTGGAATCAACTCTACAACAGCAATGGGTTTTTTTGGTTTATATGTGGCTTAAAGGTCCCTTTCAGCTCTGACATTCAACAATCTTAAAATGCCATGATCTTCCACCCCCTTCTATAGGGTAGATTCCCCTCTATGATTTTTGTCTCGAACACTCTACTAATTTGTCGGAATGCAGAACGAGCGTGCACATTTACATTGAGCGGAGATGGAGATTCTGAACACAAGGGCTTTGGTGGTGACTAGTAAGTGTAGATTATCTTTTTTTTTTTTGTATTAGAATAAGCAATGAAGGGAAGGGATAATAAGCAGAGGTAATATCTACAGAATTGTCTTCTCCATTATCCTTGAGGATTTATATCCTTTAAAAATGACCCACTTTGTCTTCATCTAAGCATTTTATTTTTTTTATCACTTACTGTTTTTTGTGTTAAATGCTTTCTAAGTGATTTGTGAGGCTGATATTTAAACAACTCTTACCCTGCCTAATCGCACAGTTCACTCTTTTGAAACATCGCCTTTTTTTTCCAATTCAATATCTTTATTTAGATGTCAAATTATGCTAGCAGTGCCAATGTTAATTCAGCAGCAAGCAGCGATTATGTCACAAACACCTATGTTACTCTTCTGCAATTCTGATTCAGTAAAAAAAAAAAA
>NW_004444024.1:10925303-10926083 GCF_000243295.1 Trichechus manatus latirostris | reverse complement strand
TGGGAAAGAAATAACATTTATTGAGCATTTACTCTCTAAATGCTTTAAATAGATATTTTCATTTGATTATCAAAAACAATCTATCACTATTCTAATTTTACTGATGAAGCTCAGAGAAGTCAAGCAAGTTGCTCAAGATCACACAGATAGAAATTAATAAAGCCAGGATTCAAATTCAAATCTTTCTGTGCAAAGTTTATGTCCTTTCTATCACACAAAGCGGAATCTGTGAAAAGCCCTAGAGCAGATAAATTTATTTGCAGCAGAAGCAATATGAGGATGCTTTATGGAATATGTTTAATGGAAATGGAACCATTGTTTGACCCTAATCTCTTAAACAAACTCTAATATCTTGAGTCACATCCTCAAACAATATATAAAAGAAAATTTCATTTATTAAACATTTAGTAGCACATGAACCGATGGCATAACTGTCCTCAAGGACTTAACATAGAATAAGATCTCTAAATTTTCTGTAATTGAGTTGCTGGAAACTTCAGGTCATCGTCATCTTCTCCTTCTTTGAGCACCTCCACATCCATATTTGCTAATCTTCTCTTTTGTAAAATAGAAAAATTAGAGAAAACCTACATGAGGCTTATTTAAATATATGCATTAAGGGAAAGAGTATATCAGCCTAAATATTTAGAGATATCTCAAATCTCCATAAACTATTTCTTTTAAGTTTTTATACTCATAGACCGGAGAAGTCAGAGTTGGGGCTGATAATCATTACTTATTCCAAATAACACATCTTTCGAAATAAAATTCTCAGAAAAG
>NW_004444024.1:10916610-10924176 GCF_000243295.1 Trichechus manatus latirostris | reverse complement strand
ATATACTTTCCATTCCATGAGGACAAGTCTTGGTGAGTTACCACTTATATTTCTTAATCTAGATCAGTCTGGAAATTAGTGAACATTCCTCCTAGATTGTGTCTAACAGTTTTAGCTTTCAATATCACTATAAACATTCAATTTTTTTTAGCAAATTCATAGATATTTTTAATAGCTTCATGAGAGATGTTTCAATGACTGTTTCTTAGACATCATTTAAAACTGCATTGTTAATGGTTGCTAAATGAGTGAATGAATGAATGAATGAAGAAGTGTAAAAGGAACCCTGGTGGCGCAGTGGTTAAGAGTACAGCGAACTACAGCCACTAACCAACACGTCTGCAGTTCAAATCCACCAGCCGCTCCCTGGAAACCCTATGGGACAGTTCTGCTCTGTCCTGTTGGGTCGCTATGAATCAGAACTGACTTGAAGGCAATGTTTGTTTGTTTTTTAAGGTAACCAAAAAACTAGAGGACTTTACCTCAGCTGGTGATGACACCAAAGAAATGGCCAATTCTTCATGCTACTACTGAGAAAATTACAGCAATTCTCCAATAGGCTTAGAAAGACATTCTCATTCCTGAGCAGAATAACAATATAAATGCCAGCATCTTCCAAAACAAAAGACACCACTACAAGTTCCTATTGTAAACACATCGTTTATCTCAAAATACTCCTGTTGATAACTTGGCATTGAGAATAATCAATGCATAAAAATGCTCTCCAACTGCAAGAGAATGAGTATGAAAAATGAATGTTTCAGAGATAATAAACATAAATGCAGGCAGCACTTAATATTTTAATTAAAACAAAAAACACGTCTTTTGAATTCAAACCTCTAGAAGATTGCTCAGAGATACTCTCATCACAGAAATGCAACACACACGCACACACAAAATCACCAATTAGCACCACTATTTCAATAATAGATGAAAAAGGAGCAAATGTAATGAGCACAATCCAGCTAGCTACATAAGGAGTGGGACCATTTTAAAAACTAATAGAAGACAAAGGCAGTTCAAAGCAGATAAATGTAGTCTAATGATGGCTTTGATGAGTCTTTGTCTCTCGGCTCTTTGTGCACAGTAAACTATGAGGAATTAAAAAAAAAAAAGAGCAAAATAGTCAAAGACTTATCTGTATGTGTCACTAATGAGTGATGAGAACTGGAAAGACAAAGGACGAATTTCAGCGGTTTTGATGGGCCTTTATCAGATACGTCTGCATGAATTACAAAATATGAGACATGACAAAGAGTAGGAGTGGAGAAAAAAGGAAGAGATAAGTCTGATATGTGAAGAATAATAAATTAAACTTTTTTGAGGGGAATGTGGATGTGGGGGGGATGACTCTCCAGTGGTTTCCATAATAAATAATCAGCCAATTGTCTATCTGCATGAATGTCTCAGTAGAATCTGTATGTTATTGGACGTATGTTTGAGTCCAAAGTCCTCTGTAGAGAGGAATCCTGAGTATGACTCCTCAGGGAAATAGTGAAGTGATTTAAACAGGAGTAAGGTTGTAGGCTGTCTGCACACATCACCATTTCAGTTAGACTAGATTTGAATAGAGCCATCAGTCAAATTGGTCTTCAATTCAGATAAATGTTTTCTATTTTTTTTTTTCAATCTGACTGATTTTTAAACTGAAGTGACAAGTCATCTCAGTCAAACTAGCTATATGTGTGGACATAGCCAAATAAAAGTTGAATTTTTTTTTTTTTTCCTATGAAAACATCAACTTGAGTTGGAGCCCTAACTGTATTACTTACTTGCTGTGTGTTCTTAAGTCACTTAACATTTTGAGGTCTCATTTGCTTTAACTATAAGCTGAATATGAGAATATCTATAGGATAAGAGCTTATAATAATAATTAGAAAAATGTGTGTAAATGCACTGTACTATGCTATCACTTGGAGATAGAATTTGAGGGCAGTATTGAATTGCTCTGCATGATAAATCAAAAACCAAACCCACTGCCATCGAGTCAATTCCAACTCATAATGACTGTATAGGACAGAGTAGAACTGCCCCATAGGTTTCCAAGGCTACAAATCCTTACGGAAGCAGATTGCCACATCTTTTTCCAGGACAGTGGCTGGTGGGTTCGAACTGCTGACCTTTTGGGTGGCAGCCAAGTGCTTTAACCACTGCACCACCAGGGCTCCTGTCTGCATGAAAGAAATTTGAAGTTGCTAAGTAGAATAAGAGGGGGATCTTGATTTGGGGGAAAGGACAAAGAAAAGGTGCCAAGAAAGATTTTTTAAGATAATGTATGCATTAGTGAGATTAAGATGTGTACTTGACCAAGGGAGGGAAGCCATGTAGTTTTCATAACTCAGTACTACTCTATTGGTAGTGGATTGGAAGTAGAAAGTTGCTGTTCTTGAACCATGTTGTTGAACAGAAAAATAGAGACTGAACTGATGTGAGTGTAGAGGACTAGAGAGAGAGCTGATATGTAGGTTATGAGTATGAGATAGCTTCAGTGTGCTGACTATGGTAATAAACAGTGAGAAGCTACATTATTTCAGTCATTGATAATTACACTAAGATAGGACGTGGGCTTTGAGGATTTCAGGGTATAGTGATGGAGATATCACCAAGAGAAAATGATAATGCATGGTATGCTACAGGCCAAAGTACAATGAAATCCCAGCAGAGATATTCACATATTTGTTTTCTTTGATTCCTAATGCTGTTATATGTCTTTTTATTTCTTATACATTTATGAAATGATAGTTTATCACTATAGGCAATTCATGTTGAGGATATCTTCTTAAATTAATTTTTCTACTAAAAATATATAAAATTGACCTCAGTGCATATGACTGATAGTCACTAAATGGTGAAACCGGATATGGTTTCTGGTCTAGGACACTTTTTACTCTGCCCCATTGACAATACTCCCACTCCCTGCCCCAAGAGTATGAACATGGAGATGTTTGTAAAGGGTGAGTGAAGTTCAGATCAGTTCCTCAAGATAACACTTGATTTTGATGTTAAAGTGCTGTTTGAATATGGCATATTATGGTAAGTAACATCTCTATTGAGTTTGATATATTTGTGGAAAAGGTTTTACACACATAAATATATATACACACACACACTGAGAGCAAGGAGAGAGGAAGAGGAGGAAAAGAAAGAGAAAGAGGAGGAGCAGGAGAAGCGAAGGGAGAGGAAGAAGGAAAAGGGGAAAAAGTTGTTTCCTAGGCCTGCCCTAATGAGAGTACCATAAACGGGGAGGCTTAAACAATAGAAATTTATTTTCTCACAGTTCTGGAGGTTAGAAGTCTGAATCAAGGTGTCAGCAAGCCTATGCTCTCACTGAAGGCTTTAGAACCCTCTTGCCTATTCCTAGTTTGTGGTGGTTCCCGGCAATTCTTGGCACTCTGGCTGTAGATGCATCTCTCCAATCTCTGCCTCTACCTTAACATGGCTGTCTTCCCGCTGTGTCTGTCCATATATCTGTCTCTTCTTTTTTTTTTTTTTCCACTAAGGACACCACTCCTATTGGATTAGGACCAATCCTACTCCTGTATAACCTCCCATTAACTTGAGTGGTAACGAGTTCAAAGATCCTATTTCCAAACAAGATCACATTCACAGGTACTGGGGGTTAAGACTTCAACATATATTTTTGGGAGACGCCCATTCAATCTATTATGTAGAATAGAATTATATACATATATGTGTGTGTGTGTGTGTGTGTGTGTGTGTGTGTGCGCGTGCGTGTAATTAGGCTTTCTTCCTTATGCAAAATGAAGATAAAATGTTTCGGCTAAATTTCTATGGCCGTTGAAATATAAATAAAAGCAAACTGGTGAAAAAGTAATAAAACAGCCATTATTTTTATGTTTATACCTGGTTTTGAGTCCTCAGATTCTCCCAGCACTAGCCATGTGTGATTTGTAGGAATTTTACTAATACTTCCTGAGTCTCAGTTTCATCCTTGGAATGATGGAGAAAGTAATGAACATCTAGCAATTTTATTGTCATAGTCCATTTAACCCTCACAATAAATAAAGTGATATATCTTGCAGTTCCTCACACCTAGCACACAAATGAGCTTTATTACTAATACTTTGCTCTTCTTGTCCTACCTCTCCATTCTCTGACATACAACCCTCTCATCCCCCCCCCCCCACACACACACCCTACAACTTCTTTGTCTAGTAGTTAGGAAGCCCCTGCTATTATTTTGGGCTAGATTAAAACATTTAGGCCATCATGAAAATATTTTGGAAGCAAGATGTAATTACCCAGGCAGCCCTTGGGGCTAGTAAAGCTGAAAGGCCAGCACTGAACCACCATATGGGCTGTGCATGGAGGGGCCTGTTGGAACCAAACATTTAAATTCATTTCTTCCTGAGAACAATTAGACAAACCCATCCAATTCTTCCAGGAGCTTTGAAAACGATCACCTGTTGGTCCCAGACTCCAGGTAAATTGCTTTCATTTGAATACGATTTGGAATTTGTTCAACTAATCACAGTCTGTTAATTGCATTTTATAGAAAGAAAGAAATTGAATGAAGCAACTGGTTCTTGTTAGATGACGCCAGCCATGGGATTTAGCATGTGGCTACATCATTTTACCTTGTTAATCTCAATAAAAGGCGGACTTTTGAAGCTGTAATAATTAAACTGCACTTTGCAAAATAAAATAAGTCCTGCGTGGAAACATGCTGTGCTACACTGTCAGATTTTATGTATATTATATATCCCCATTTACACAAAACATCTTTTTTATCCAAAAATGCCAGTTACCGATAATCTAATGTATCTTCATTATCTGGGACCAAATATTCTTGATTTTTCACCTTGGCAAGAGAAGGACTTTTGAGTATAATGATAATGCCATGCTCCACAGTTCTCCTAATAAATTGTTTCTCTAGTCTAGGGCAATGAAAAGAGCATGATCTTCTAGTTATGACAAGCAGAGTTTGAATCCTGGTTGTGCTGACTTTTTGGTTAAGTGATCTTGGGAAATACATATCACTTAAGTCTCCATCTGAGATGACTAGTTCTTACTTTCAGAGTTATCATGGGACAAAACTAGAAAACTTCATACATAATGTTTAGCATAGTGTTTATCCCACAATGAGTAGTAGCAGTACTACTAGAACAGAAGTAGTAGTTAATGTTATAGTTAATTACATTATTCTTTAGGTAAATAAAATCCCATACCGCGTGTCTTAGTTATCTAGTGCTGCTATAACAGAAATACCACAAGTGGATGGCTTTAACAAACAGAAGTTTATTCTCTCACAGTTTAGGAAGGTAGAAATCCGAATTTAGGGTGCCAGCTCCCAGGGAAGTCTCTCTCTCTCTATTGGTTCTGGGGGAAGTTGCTTGTCATCAATCTTCCCCTGGTCTAGTTGCTTCTCAGTGCAGGGACCCTGGGCCCAAAGGGTACACTTCGTTCCTGGTGTTTCTTTCTTGGTGGTAGGAGGTCCCTCTCCTGTCTGCTCCATTCTTTTATATCTCAAAACAGATTGACTCAAGATAAAACCTAATCCTGTAGTTTAAGTCCTGCCTCATTGACATAAATGCCTCTAATCCTGCCTCATTAACATCATAGAGGTTAGGATTTACAACACATAGGATAATCACAGCAGATCACAAAATGGTGGACAACTATACACTGGGAATCATGGCCTAGCCATGTTGACACACATTTTGGGGGGACACAATTCAATCCATAACACAAAGTAATCTATTGTCTAGTTCTCTTGACCATTTTTGTAATTAGTAATTTTATTCAGTGCCCATGATTTGTATAAAAAGTAAAATGATCATTGCCTTCAAGTAGACTATAACGGTATTTCAGCAATGTGAATAACACACACCAGTAACAACTGAATAGATATACTTAATAGTTCTTGTTTTGTTGTCATAATTATAAATATAATATTGGATAACTGTAGGAAACTTGTAAGATACAATACCAAGAAAATATCTACAATTCCAAACTAACAGCCTACTAGAAGGCATTTTTTCTCTCAGATATTTTACAAATACCCCAACGCTAAGTGCTATAGGTGATAAGTGCCCACATATTCTAAAGAGATGTGCTGGATTAATTACCACAACTCAAGATGATAGTTGATAACCACCAATGTATTTGGAGACATGCTTGATATATCACTTCAGAACTTTCTGAGAGGTGATCAAAATCATTCTGGAATCTCTGGCTAGCCCATCCACCACACATTTTCAAACTATATATGAAACAGCTGAATTTTTATTGTAATGAAAAAGAGAAGATTTCTTCAATGGATTTCATAAGAGCAGAAGGCATTATAATGTTTCTCCCAACTCAGCCAATGTGGACTACGGTTCACGGTTCCTGAAAACAAGACTGATCTATGACTGAAAAGCTATGTGACACGGCAAAGGTGTTTTCCAGTTGGTATGGATGGGAGAGCTGACACAGGATATTGACTGTAGTCATGCAAAAAAGGAAAGATCTTTCTGATTGAGCCTCGTGGAGCCCAGCTCATTAATAAACTAGTTATATAATCTATAATACAGACAAAACTGAACTCAAATTGCAGTTTTCACATAACATTCTATCATCAGCACTTTCTCTCATTAAATATTCTTTGTTTTTTAAACCAATTCCCCTCTTCTTGCACATGGATACTTTTTTATTTTTCTTTTTTGCTAAATTAATGTATGCATGAACAAATTTATGCATAACTATTACTCAGCATCTCTGGTTGTTTCTTTCACATGAATTACAAGGCTCTGTCCATTTTTAAAGATCTGGTCGCTGTGAGTCAGAATCGACTTGACAGCAACAGGCTTGGATACATATTACCTGTATGCACTTTATAAATGTTATAATAATTGGAGATTCCATTAGCACTGTATGAGACAGCCACAACAACATGGAAAGTTCGATTTGATATATAAAAAAAAACAAACAAAAAACTGATTATATCTCTTATTATACAGAGGTCGATTTTTTAATATATCTATTTGCATTTGATTTTTCTCATCTGATAATTACGTTTTGGGTGCTTTACCCATTTTTCTATTAGAATTTTAGTGTTTCTTAAGTTGATTTCTAAGAGCTCTTTGTATATGAAAAGTTATAAACTTTGTCTAATATATTTAGAGCAAGGATTTTCTCCACTTTGCTACTCGCTTTTTAGGTGTGTTTATTTCGTATTTTCCCATGAATTTGACTAAAATTTGGTTAACATAAATTTAGTACTACTACTTTGGAAACGCTGGTAGTGTAGTGGTTAAGAGCTATAGCTGCTAACCAAAGGTTGGCAGTTCCAACGCACCAACTGCTCCTTGGAAATCCCATGGGGCAGTTCTACTGTGTCCTATAGGGTCGCTATGAGTCAGAATCGACTCGCCAACAATGTTTTTTTTTTTTAATGGACCGATGATCATGCTAATTTACACTCATTATTCAGTTTAATCCTCATGAGTAACCTGCTTAGGAGGTATTTTCAACATTAAAAATGAGAAACTGAGGAGAGGTTCCGGCAAGATGGTGCTCTAGGCAGAAACACCACGCCGTCCCTCCACAGCAAAGATCCGAAAA
>NW_004444024.1:10900279-10916510 GCF_000243295.1 Trichechus manatus latirostris | reverse complement strand
AAAAAAAAAAAATGAGAATCTGAGATTCTGATAATTTATTTACCCAGGACCATAAAGAGTCAGAAAAGCTGGAATTACTAGTAGTTGTCATGAGATAATGCTCAGTGATTTCTCCACAACACTATGAAGAAGTAGTAAACAAGAATTAAGATATTTTACTCACGTTACATGAACTAAGTGTTATAATTTTCACAACAACTCTAGGAGATTGTACCTAGATTAAAAACTGCATCTTAGAGAGGTTTGGTTCTTTCCCAAAGTAAGGTAGATGCAGGATTTGAACCCAGGTAGTCTGACTGCAGAAACTGTTTGGTAGCGTCTGTACTATGTGTAAACAAGTTAAAAAACAGATAATGATGATCACAAAAGTGAAAATAACTCTACAAATTCACAGTAAGCTAACATTTACTAGGTCTGTACATTGTGGTCATTTGATCGAAATTCCTATGTAACACATCAAGATGTCTTTAACAGTTCAAAGTCAACATTAAAGAGAAAAAAATATTGACTTTATATCTAATTTCACTTTTCATTACTGTGAGTAAAAGGCTATCTCCAACATTAATGTGTTAGTTGAAGAAAAGTGTTTGCAAATAGCACCTTGAAGCTATTCTTATCTCACCATTTAGAAATAAAACAACAGGATAATTAAAATTACATTGGATTTTTAAATCACAAATTCCAGAGATTTCAGATCTCAAATGGTGAAAACAGTTTAATCTTGAAACCCAAAAGGTAAAAGTATCATTTTTAAAATTTGATGACAAACCACGCTTTTGTTGTTGTTAATTGCTGTCAAGTCAATGCCTACTCATGACGACTCCATGTATGTAGAGTAAAACTGATCTATAGGGCTTTTAAGGCTGTGACCTCTTGGAAGCAGATTGCCTGGCGTATCTTCTGAGATGTCTGTTGGTGTGTTAGAACTGTCAGCCTTTCAGCTAGTAGTGGAGTGCTTAACTGTCTGTGCCACCCAACCACTCAAGTTTTTGTTCTTGTTGTTGTTTTTAACATCCCTTTTAAATTTGATTAAAATGTATTTCTCATTAAACGGACAAAAGTCAAAAGTTAAAAACATTACTATCTAATACATACTCTTAAGAAATGTGGTGAGCTTTGTTCAAACTGGTATCATGGTCTTTCTAGCCCCTTTGCATCATCTAACACATGGTAGGTAATATTTATCAAGCAAGTGAATGAATGAAACCTTTCATGATATTCATTCCATGAAGTTTTTACATGTGTTGTTCCCGATTCCCTTCTTTTCTCCTTATATGTTAGCGTTCCCTTTTCAGAGCGTTAAAACTTGTATGTAAAATATTTACAAGTCAGTCTCCCTGTCATGGATTGAATTGTGTCCCCCAAAAATGTGTGTCAACTTGGCGAGTCCATGATTCCCAGTATTGTATGATTGTCCACCAATTTGTCATCTGATGTAATTTTCCTATATGTTGTCAATCCGGCCTCTATGATGTTGATGAGACGGGATTATTGGCAGTTATCTTAATGAGACAGGACTCAATCTACAAGATTAGGTTGTGTTTTAAGCCGATCTCTTTGGAGCTATTAAAGACAGAGGTGAGCAGAGAGACATGGGGACCGCATACAACCAAGAAAAAAGTGCCATGAGAATAGCACATCCTTTGCACCTGGGGTCCCTGCGCTGAGAAGCTCCTTCACCAGTGGAAGGCTGATGATAAGGACTGTCCCCCAGGGCCAACAGAGAGAGAAAGCCTTCGCTTGGAGCTGGCACTCTGAATTTGGGCTTCTAACCTCCTAGACTGTGAGAGAATCAATTTCTCTTTGTTAAAGCCATCCACTTGTAGTATTTCTGTTATAGCAGCGCTAGATGACTAAGACACTCCCCTAATAAACAGCGAGCCACAGGTCAGGGCCTGGGCCTTCCATTCACTGTGGTATCCACATTTCTTTTCAAAATGTGTCACAAAGTGCATGAGTTCAATATATACTTGTTTAATGAATTATGGAAGGTCTTGATATCCAGGGAAGAAGAGAATTGTGAGATTTATGATGTTATTTGAGTTTGCTTTAGAAAATATGGAGGCATTTGGGGCCTATAAGATAAAAAGCTAGGTATTTGTGTATTAACAGCATCATTATTCTTCTAACTTTTTTCTGTTCTTGCATGCTTTTTTTTCATTTTTATTTTTCTAAACTGTTAAAATTCTTTTGAAAATTGAAATATGCGTCTTTTCTTCTTTCTCCCACTTAGTACCTGTAAATTCCAAAGGCTTCAATTTTAATGTTCAAGTCCCTTTTCAAAATAAAATGGAAAATATCTCCCTCGTTTGAGTGCGTGTGTTTAAGAACAAAAGCTTATAATAGCTTTCAGAATTAGTGCTTTTTAAAAGCCAAGTGGCTTTAAAAAATAAACCTTTCTCATCGGACACCCAACAACCATAAGGAAAAAATAAGCAAGAAATAGCAAAATAAAAAATTTAAAGGCTGAGTGGTCTTGACAGCTGCATTGAACGGTGCACTACACTGTAAATAAAGTCATGAATAATGAAGGACTCTTCTGGAATGATTAGAGAGGTGGAGCCTGGTGCCCTGGAAAATTATTCCAAGTGTTTTTTGTCAATCCCAAATGTCTCTGTTTATTATCTGCTGTTCCTTTCTCCACAACTGCAAAAATGTTAATAATGACATAGTGACTTTATGTGAATGGGATGACTTTGAAGTTCGGGGCTGGTGACTTTTCTAAGACCCTATCCTTTTAGCTATGACTGTGCAGTCTAGGTCTCATGGTTTCTGGGAACAGAAGGAGATCTTATTTGGGTGAATTAATATTATTTTGTTGGCTTCATATAGCTGACACCTCCAACCAGAGTGATTGGAGGCAGTCCTGAGCACATAAGGAGCAAGTCAGCAGGCAGTGGAATCACCTTCACAGACAGAGCAGTTCCAGGGAGAAAGGGAAGAGAATGTGAATATTGGTATTGTTTGTTTTTTATTTTACCATTTCCCAATTGCATTTCTCCCATTTAATGCTCACTTCTATTCTTTAAGATATATATTATTATTATTCCATTCCTACAAATGGGGAAATAGAGCTCAGAAAGGTTAACTATATATTATTATATATTAAATATATGTATATAATTTAGCCAACAACAGCTAAATAATTGACAACAATGCCTTTAATTTTTTGTTTCCTGTGTTCATCAATTATATTTATTTAGCACCCACTATATGCAAGTGTGGAGACCTGGTGGCACTGTGGTTAAGAGCTCAGCTGCTAACCAAAAGGTTGGCAGTTCAAATCCACCAGCCCTTCCTTGGAAACCCTATGGGGCAGTTCTACTCTATAGGGTCTCTATAAATTGGAATAGACTTGACGGCAATGAGTTTGCTTTTGTTTTTTTTTTTGGTGTGCAACTGTAGGAGCCCTGGTGGCACTATGGTTAAGCACTTGTCTGCTAACCAAAAGTTCAGCAGTTTGAACCCACCAGCCAGTCCGTGGGAGAAAGCTGTGGCAGTCAGCTTGCATAAAAGATTACAGCATTGGAAACCATATGGGGCAGTTCAACTCTGTCCTGTAGGTTCGCTATGAGTTGGAATAGGCTAGACAGCAGTAGGTTTATAAGAACCCTGGTAGTGCAGTGGTTAAGCACTCAGCCACTAACCAAAAGGTCGGTGGTTTGAACCCACCACCCGTTCTGTGGGAGAAAGATGTAGCAGCCTGCTTCCATAAAGATTTACAGCCTTGGAAACCCTATGTGGCAGTTCTACTCTGTCCTATACGGTCGCTGTGAGTTGCAATCGACTTGATAGCAATGGGTTTTTGATTTGGTTATGTGCAAACGTTATTCTAAAGCAAGGGTTGGCAAATTGTTTCTGTAAAGGGCCAGATAGTAAATATTTTAGGCATTGGGCATTAAGGCCTCTGTCACATTCAGTCAACTCTACCAACACTGCAATAGACTATACGTAAATGAACGGGCATTGCTGTGTTCCAGTAAAACTTTATTAACAGTAACAAGAGGTGGGCTGGATTTGGTTGACCCCTGCCTTAGAGATTGAAGATGCAGTAATAATGAAATAAAGTGCCTACTTTGGTGAGCTTGTATTTTTCCATGAGGAGGCAGACAAGAAATAAATATATACCAGGTGTTGAAAAATACATTAAAACAAAATAAGTAGATTAAAGGGAGAGAGACTTTTCTTTCATGATATCAGTTGTACTCTATTCATATTGAATATTGCTTAGAAGTGTACAGTGGAGTTTCCTTTTTTGACATGCTTAAATGAAACATTCTCTCAGCTCAATTGTCCTTTTGCTATTCTGATATAACACTAAAAGTTCAAAAAGTTGAAAAACTCCAAACTGTTAATCGATACATCCACCAGGCATACTTTTGTTCTTAACTCACTTTAATACAGCAGCTTTCTCTTCCTTGAAACTCTTTCTTTCCTTGTTTTCTGCACACATACATCTTGGTTCTTCTATTCTCTATCCAGTACTTTTCTTTTTAGGTTCTTATTCTGCTCATTCCATAAAGCCTAACTTTCGGCACTCTCCTCAGTCTGCTCCCATGACATTGTCTAAGGTCTTTATAGCCCAGGTCCCAAACCTCCATCTCTGGCACAAATTTATCTCCTAAATTTTGAACTCTTATTTTCAATGAATTTATATGGAACTCCTATGGAAAATCTCATTTTTCATTTCCTGCTGGTTGCCTCAAGCTCGACAGTCCAAACGCAAACATATCATACCACCCTGTACCTGAATGCTGTTTTTCTTCCTGTATTTTCTTTCTCAGTGGATAGTTCAGTAACCATCCATACCTGAGAGTTACCTCCTAAGTCAGCAGAGTTGGAAAAAAATTAATCATAATTATACAAGACCAACTGTAATAACTTCTTTAAAAATAATTTTATTGTGCTTTAGGTGAAAGTTTATGCAGCAAATTATGTTTCCCTTTAACAACTTTTATACAAATTGTTCCACGCCATTTTTTACAATTTTTAAAATGTGTCAGCATTCTCATAATTTCCATTCTGTTTTTTCTGTTTCCATTGATCTTGCTTCCCTTCTCCTCCTTGCCTTCTCATCTTTGCATTTGGATAGATGTTGACTGTTTGGTCTCATGTAGTTAATTGTTTAAGGGAGTACATTAGTCACGGGTGATATTGTTTATTTTATAAAACAATCTATTATTTGGCTGAAAGGTGACCTGCAGAAATAGCTTCAGTTCCAAGTTCAAAGTGTATCTTAGGGCCATAGTCTCAGGGGTTGCTCTAGTCTCTGTGTCAGTCCAGTAGGTCTGGCCTTTTTTAGGAGTTTGAGTTTTGTTCTACATTTTTCTGTCACTCTATTCAGGACCTTCTATTCTGCCTCTGTTCAGAATGATCAGTAGTGGTAGCTGAGCACTATCTAGTTCTTCTGGTCTCAGGTCAGACGAGGCTGTGGTTTATGTGGGCTGTTAGTCCTGTACGCTAGTTTCTTCTTTGAACCTTTGATTTCCATTTTTCTCTTTTGCTCCGTATGAGTAGAGACCAATAGTTGTATCTTAGATGACTGCTCACAAGCTTGTAAGACCTCAGATGCTACTCAACAAACTAGGATGTAGACTATTATCTTTGTGAACTATGTTATGCCAGTTGATTGAGTTGTTCCCTGAGACTATGGTCCCAAGCATTTTGATCCAGTAAACCAATCCCTCCTTGAGTTGTTTGGAGATGTCTAGGAAGTCTTCCTAATTGTACCCCCTATGTGGTTTGTTGTATATGTGGATATATGCAGTACCACAAACGTGTATATACAAATGCCTACAGATACACCTATACTTGCACATGCATTTACTCACATATGCTTTCCTATACACATGTCTGCATCCATATCTACCTATGCAACCACACACATTCTTTTTTATTGTGTTTACTATTGTTGCAAAATTGTATATTTTATAGCATTTACCAAAATGGTCCCTTTTTCTGGTATACTTTGTAGTATCTTTATTTACCTTCATCAAATTGTGCTGACTTCACGTGTATTTGGGATTCCCTTTTCCATCACCAAAAGTAACAAGTGTCTACTATCTAGAAAGTGATTTCTCCTCCTTCTCCCTACCATACCTTATATCCATCAAAGAACATTGCTTTCTGTGTGTATATCTATTCTTGACTTTGTATAATAGTGGGACAATACAAATAATAGTGTCTTTTTGTGATTGACTTATTTAACTCAGCATAATGTCCTCCAGATTCATCCATGTTATAAGATGTTTTGCAGACTCCTCATTAGTCTTCATAGTCTTTATAGCATAGCAGTCATTTGTATGTATATACCATAATTTGTTTATCCAGTCATCCATTGATGGGCACTTAGGTTGTTTCCATCTTTTTGCTATTGTGAATAATGCTGAAATGAAAATAGGTGTGCATATGTCTAATCGTTTCACTGCTCTTATACCTCTAAAATATATATGTAGGCTTAGGATTGCTAGATCATAATGTATTTAAATTTATATCTTTTTGAGGAAGCTCCATACTGTTTTCCATAGTGGTTGTACCATTTTACAACCCCAGCAGCAATGTATAAGAGTTCCAATCCCACCACAGTCTTGCTGGCATTTGTTGTTTTCTTTTCATTTTTTTTTGTTTGTTTGTTTTGGATCATTGCCATTTTTTCAGGGGTGAGATGGTATCTCGTTGTACTTTTGATTTGCATCTCTCTGATGGCTAATGATTGTGAGCATCTTTTCATGTATTTGTTGGCCTTGTGAATGTCCTCTTTGGTGAAGTGTCTATTCGTCTCCTTTGCCCATTTTTGATTAGATAGTTTGCCTTTTTGTTTTCGATTTGTTGAAGTTTTCTATATATTTTAGAGATTAGACCCTTATCAGATAAGTCATTGCCAAAGATTTTTTTCCCAGTCTGTAGATTCTCTTTTTACTCTCTTGGGAAAAAATATTTTGATGAGCATAAGTAGTTAATTTTTAGGAGGTCCCAGTTATCTAATTTGTCTTCTGTCATTTGTGAATTTTTAGTTTTGGTAGACTATTTATGCCTAAAATTAGATCCTTTAGTTTTGACCCTATGTTATCATCCAGGAACTTTATAGTTTTAGCTTTCACATTTAGGTCTTTGGTCCATTTTGAGTTGGTTTTTGTGCATGGTGTGAGGTATGGATCCTGATTCATTTTTCTGCTTATTGATATCCAGTTTTGCCAGCACTATTCCTTAAAGAGACTGTTTCTTCCTCATTGAACAGATTTTGACCCTTTTTGAAGATCAGCTGCTCATAGATGGAAGGATTTACTTTTGGGTTTCTCAATTCTATCCCGTTGGTCTATATGTCTGTCATTGAACCAGTACCAGGCAGTTTTGATTACCTTGTCTGTATAGTAAATTTTGAGATCAGGAAATGTGAGGCCTCCTACTTTGTTCTTCTTCTTCAATATTGCTTTAGCTATTCTGGGCCTCCTTCTTTTCCATATAAAGTTGGAGATTAGTTTTTCCATTTCATTAAAGAATGTTGTTGGGATTGGGACTGGAATTTTTTATATCTATAGATCACTTTGGGTCATACTGATATTCTCATAATGTTAAGTCTTCCAATCCATGACCACGGAATGTCTTCCCATTTATGTAGATCCCTTTTAGTTTCTTGCAGTAGTGTTTTATAGTTTTCCTTGTATAAGTCTTTTGTGTCCCTGGTTAGGTTTATTCCTAGGCATTTTATCCGTTTGGGACTGTTGTAAATGGTATTGTTTTCTAAATTTCCTTTTCAGACCCCTCCTTTGTAATGTAGAGGAACCCAACTGATTTTTGTGTGTCGATTTTGCACCCTGCCACTTTGCTGAATCCTTTTATTAGTTCCAATTACTTTCTTGGGAATTCTCTAGGAATTTCTATGTATAGGATCATGTTATCTGTGAATAAGGGTAGTTTTACTTCTTCCTTTCCAATTTGGATACACTTTATTTCCCTTTTTGCCTTATTGCTCTGGCTAGGACTTCCAGTACAATATTGAATAAGAGTGGTGATTATGGGCATCCTTGTCTCATTCCTGTTCTCAAGGGGAATGCTCTCAATCCTGCTCCATTGATAATAATGTTGGCTGTTGGTTTTGTGTATATGCTCTTAATTATGTTGATTTCCCCTTCCATTCCTATTTTGCTGAGGGATTTTATCAGAAAAGGGTGTTGTATTTTACCAAATGCCTTTTCTGCATCAGTCGATATGATCGTGTGATTCTTTTCCTTTGTTTTATTTATGTGGTGAATTATGATGATTGATTTTCTCAGGTTGAACCATCATTGTATCCCTGGTATGAATCCCACTTGATCATGATGTATTATCGTTTTAATATATGGTTGAATTGTGTTGGCTATAATTTTGTTGAGAATTTTTGCATCTGTATTCGTGAGGCGTATTAGTCTATAATTTTCTTTTTTAGTGGTGTCTTTGACCTGGTGGTGCAGTGGTTAAAGCGATTGACTGTTAACCAAAAGGTCAGCTGTTCGAAACCACCAGCAGCTCCAAGGGAGAAAGATGTGGCAGTCTACTTCTGTAGACATTTACAGCTTCATAAACCCTGTGGTGTCACTGTGAGTTGGAATCAACTTGACAGCAGTGGTTTTTTTGCCTGGCTTTGGTATCAGGGTTATGCTGGATTTATAGAATGAATTGAGGAGTATTCCTTCCTTTTCTGTGTTCTGCAATAGTTTGAGTACAATCGGTGTCAATCTTATATCAATATTTGGTAGAATTCTCCAGTGAAGGCATCTGGACTGGTTTTGTTTTTTTTTTTTTTTGGTTGGGAGTTTTTTTTAATGACATTTTCAATTTCTTCTTTTTTATGAGTCTATTTGAATTTTCTACCTCTGTGTTAGTTTTAGGTAGGTAGTGTGTTTCTAGGAATTTTTCCATTTCTTCTTGATTTTCGAATTTGTTGGAGTACAGGCAGTCCCCAGGTTACGAACGAGATCCATTCCTAAGTCTGTTTTTAAGTCAAATTTGTAGGTAAGTCAGAACAGTTACATACAGTTTTTACTTAACGTCTGTTTGTCAAATGTTTGTCTTAGTATATTATATTTATTTTGACTTTCTATGCACATAAAATACTTAACACTTCCAAACTAAGCAATGTTTTCATGAGAGTCACAGAGTAGTGCGTGCATTCATAATTACAAACCACTGCACATATTTAACTTAAATTTTTAATGTAATAGGCTTTATGGCAGCCTCTTTTTAAGTATGAGTTTTCTGTGAGTCAGACATTCCTAACCCAGGGACTGCCTGTACAATTTTTCATATTTTTCCGTAATGATCTTTTTTACTTCAGTTGGTTCTGTTGTAATGTCACCCATTTCATTTCTTATTTTGGTTATTTGTGTCTTCTCATTTTTTTCCTTTGTTAATTTGACCAGTAGTAAAAATTTTATTGATCCTCTCAAAGAAACAACTTCTAGTCTTATTGATTCTTTCTGTTGTTTTCTGTGTTTTTTCATTTATTTTTGCTCTGATCTTTATTATTTCCTTTCTCTTGGTGACTGTAGACTTCTTTTGCTGCTCTGTTTCTATTGGTTCGAGTTGTAGGGTTAAGCTATTTATTTTGTCCCTTTCTCTTTTGATGTATGCATTTATTGCTATAAATTCTCTCTTGAGCACTGCTTTTGCTGTATTCCAAATGTTTTTGTATGTTGTGTTTTCATTCTCATTTAAGAATTTTTTAATATCACTTTTAATTTCTTCTATTACTTAATGGTTTTTAAGTAAGGTGTTATTCAGTTCCCATGTATTTTAATCTTTTTTCTTTGTTCTTTCTGTTATTGGTTTCTAGTTTTATAGCGTTATGATCAGAGAAGATACTTTGTATTATTTCAATTTTTTAAATTTATTGAGGCATGCTTTGTGGCCTAAAATATGGCTATTCTGGAGAATGATCCATGTGTGTTGAAGAAGAATGTGTACTGTGCTGCTTTTGGGTGGTGTGTTCTGTGTGTGTCCATGAGGCCGAATTGGTTGATTGTGTTATTTAGATCTTATGTATCTTTGCTGAGTTTCTTTCTAGTTGTTCTGTGCATCATAGAAAGTAGTGTGTTAGAGTCTACTACCATTATTGTAGAACTGTCTATTTCTTTTTTCAATTCTGTTAGAGTTTGTTTTATGTATGTTGGAGCTCCGTCATTGGGTGCATAAATATTTATTATGGTTATGTCCTCTTGGTGGATTGACCCTTTAATCATTAAATAATGCCCTTCTTTCTCTCTTATAAAGGATTTTGACTTAAAATTGATTTTATCAGAGATGATTAATGCCGCTCCTGCTCTCTTGGTTACTGTTTGCTTGATATGTTTTTTTTCATCCTTTTGTTTTCAACCTATTTATGTCTTCATGTCTAAAGTGTATCTCTTGTAGGCCACATATTGATGGATTATTATTATTATTTTTTAATCCGTTCTGCCACTCTCTGTCTCTCGACTGGTGCATTTAAACCTTTACATTCACTGTGATTATCAATAGGTATGAATTTACTGCTGCCATTTTATTTTGTGTGTGTGTGTATGTGCATGGTGTTAATGACTTCTTCGTTGCGCTCAGTTTTCTGTGCTGAATTTTTTTTTGTTTATGGATTTTCTTTTTGTATCCTTTGTTGATGTTCATTTTGTTTTTACTAAGTCTTTTTGATTTTCTTCTTATTTATTTTGGTGAGTACATTTATTAATTTTCTTTGTGGTTACTCTGAAATTTACCTTTATCTTCCTAAGTTTAAAACAGTCTGTTGTATCTTGATATTGCTTTGACTTGCTCTCCTTATGGGAGTTCTGTAACTGCACCATGTATCCCCCCTTTCTGTTTTGAAGTTGTTTACAGATCAACATCCCTGGTTCCCTGTTTTCAGTTTTGTAGCTTTATTCTACTTTTGAGAATTCTTTCTCTGAGTTGGTTTCTGGGTGATGCTGCTGTATGTCTTAATCTCAGCTTGTTGTCTGATGTTGTTGATTCTTTGTCCAAAAGACTCTCTTTAATATATCTTGTAAGGTTGGCCCGGTTTTTACAAATTCCCTTAATTTCTGTTTTCCTGGGAATATCCTAGTTTCTCCGTCATATTTGAAAGACAATTTTGTTGTATATATGATTCTTGGCCAGCAATTCTTTTCTTTTAGGGTTTTACATATGTCATCCCATCGCCTTCTTGCCTGCATGGTTTCTGCTGGGAAATCAGCACTCAGTCTTATTGGTGCCCCTTTGTAGGTGATATTTTGTTTTTCACAAGCTGCTTTCAGAATTCTTTGTCTTTGGTTTTGGAAAATTTGATTATGATATGTCTTGGTGAATTTCTTTTGGGGTCTATCCTGGATAGAATTCATTGAGCTTCTTGGATGAAAAAAACCTCATCCTTCATGATATTAGGGCTGTTTTCTGCCGATAAATTTTCAATAATTCTCTCTGTATTTTTTTGTCTCCTCATCTGGATTTCCTATTATTCATAGATTATTTCTCTTGAGGGTGTCCCACATATCTCTTAGGCTTTCTTCATTTTTTTTTTTTTCATTCTTCTTTCTGGTTGTTCCTCCAACAAATTAGTATCAAGGGATTTGTCCTCTATTTAGCCAATTCTTTCTTTCATTGATTCAATTCTACTTCTATGTCTTTCCATTGAGTTATCTGTTTCTGATATTGTAGTGTTAATCTTCTGAAGATTTCTAGTTGTTTTTTGTATGGTTTCTAATTGTCTATTTATTTTGTCATTTCATTTTATATTGTTTTCCTGAATTCTTCTAGGGTTTTGTCTGTGTTTTCCTTGATCTCTTTGAGGATCCTATATATAAGTCTTTTGAATTCCTTATCAGGTAGTTCTATTACAATTTCTTCTTCAGGAAAGTTTTTGCCCCTTTATTTGCTCATCTGTTTGAGCCATCTTATCCTATTTCTTTATCTGATTTGTTATTGTTTGCTGTCTCCAAAGCAGTAAAGTGTTAATTTATTTATTTATATATTTCTTTATTGATTGTATGTATGTTTGTTCTGTGCTAATTTTTTGTTTTGTTTTGATGTACCCAGAACTTTGTTTCTTCTCTTACTCTTTAAAATGTCTTTATTCCTTTGTTTTATTTTAATTGTTGTTTTGTGGTTCTGATCTGTGTGACTTTGGTGGTATCTGTTGACTGAGTGTGATTTCCTCTCACTAGTGGGTATGGTGGGACATATCCATGTGTGAGTCTTCTGTGGTTAGGCTTATATGTCTCCCCTTACTGGAATGAATGGAAGTGGGAGAGCAGGTTCTTTCCCTGATATTGGGTAACAAGTGTTGGGTGGTCAGGGTCCCTCCACAGCCCTTGTGGGACTGTGGGGTCCTTCCCAGTGGGTGCTAGCAGTTACTGTGTTCTCTGGAGGTCAGAGTAGGATGTCTCCATATCCACTCTGAGGGAGTGCTACCCAAATGGACAGGGTAAGCCACTGTGTGTACATGAATTAGTGTCTCAGTAGGTAGTGGAGATCAAGTGATTTCAGTTCAAGTGAAGATGGCCTGTAGGAACTGTTTGGGTGTGGGATGTGTGATGCTGTAGTTGGGCAGACGTTGGATGAAGGCACTAAGATCTCCTGCTTCTCATTTGGCAGAGGTGCGGATGGTGCTTGTCAGGATGTGACTGGTGTTTCTGAAGAAGTGATGTGTCTGGCTGATCACTAGGGTGTGGGTGCAGGGAACATTCTTGCCAGTTGCTGGGTTGGATGCTGTGTGTGCACATTGCCTGTTACTGGGAGGGTGGGGCATGAAGGGGTCTCACATTTCTCGTTGCTGGTCTGGCAGCAGGAGTGCACACCGCCGATCACCAAACAGTAATAACTTGACATTGAACATTATGTTGTAGAAAAAGCGCAGACTAGACACTTGGAAAATGTAGATTTCCATCCCAACTCTACCACATAATGATGGAGTGGCCTTTAATAATTATGTGACTTCTCTGTAATGATTCTACTTTATTCAAGATGACAATGTGAATGTGAGATGATGCACAGATCTGTAATTTTGCTGTACTGTGTAAGTCCTCAAAGAAATATTACATTCTTCCCATCTCCTTTCTCTTTTATGCTTGTTTTGCCATGATCTCACTTGAGCTCATAGTAAGGTAGAAAAACACAGACATATAGAGATAGATATAGCTAGGTCCTTGGTTAGGAACTCAGTGCTGAATGTGTGGCTGTATGGATGGGAGAGGCATATAAATATATAATTCAATATAAGGTGACACAGAATTATATGTATTTGGTTCAAATTCCAGCTCTTCCCCATTCAGTTCTCCTGAGGCTTGTAATTAAGTCAGGGTATTAAAAAGCAGACATTCCTTGATCGGTGACACTTTCAGGGAATGCTCCTGATTTTTGCCTTTATTAACTGTTACACATGTGCTTATCAAAATCTGCCACATCCAGGGAAATTAAATGAACAACTTACATCAGATGTGAAGTTTTGAACTGGCTTATGAAAAATGGTCACTGAGTCACTTGTGACCTTAGACAAATTAACAACATTCTCTCTCATGCAAATAATAGCCATCCACTACAGAGAACTATTTTAAAAGATTTAAATAAGATAATACATGTTATTTCTTAGCACAGTGAGTTGCACGTAGTAAGCACTTTAAAAAAGTTAAGCCATTATTATTGCTGATATTATTAGAATGATAAAATTCATTTCTGGTAGTCACAGCCTGAGATGGAATATCTCTTTAGTTTTTATTTCTTTATTTATACATATTCATTCAGCATTACTTGGTTTTTCCCGTAGGATAAAGCTAATGTACTCTTCTCCCTCCCAGTTTCATCCAGAGCTTTCCACAGGAGCAGCAAGAGAAGCTTGAGATGTGGGATTACATTAAGAAATATTGAAAGGAAACTGTCCATCTGTGGGCTGTAAGGATGGGACCCCTTCAACTGGTTGTTACTACCATATTGTGACTTACTATTTCTTTTTACCCATTTTAGTGTAGATAACATAACAATGAAAATAGCACCATGGGAGTGGAAAATATATATATATCTAGTTCTCCCCTTCTTTGTCCCAGTCAGCCCCTCATTTATTTGACTAGGAAGGACAATTATCCTTCCCTTTAATCTCTATAGTTTGTGTTGCTTATTTATTATTTTAATTGGCATTGAATCCTGGGGACAAAGCATATCTCAGGCAATCAGGCATTACTTTATACTGCACTCAGAAGGCATAGGACTTTGTGCCAAATGGTGAGCTGGCTTCATTAATAACAATAAAAGCTACTCCTGCAACCCCTTATATCTAAATATTCCCCCCAGATGTTTTGCAATCATAATGTTAACAGACCTCTCTTGGAGTGATGTGGGCAAACAAACTAGCCATAAGGATGGTAGAGAAGCACTTTAGGGAAATGCTTAAAAATGCCTTCATTTTCAGTTTCACCGACCAATTGGTATCTCCCAGAGGAAAATTTGAAACTCTCCAGCTGTCGCTGCTGTATTAGTATCCATCATTGTGTCCTGGACAGCAGGAATAGCTTGAAGGCATGGACAAATATGGAAGATTTTAAAAAGAGAAACAAAAATAAGCAGCCCAGAGGAGGAAGGGATTAGTTAAACCAAAAGCAAATTGTGAATACATTCCCCTAGGATAAGGCAACTTGGGAAAGCACCTTTTTCTTCCTTCATTCTTTGATACAAATGTAGAATAAACCAGTATGTCCGTGCATGAGAAGCAAGGGCCCAGAATAGAGAATGCCTCTTCCAGAAATGGCTCTCATCTCCTGGATCCATGCTTCTCAAACTAGCAGAGGCCTGCTCCTGGGAAGGGAAGGCAGAGAACTGGAGGTACATGAAGAAAAAAAAAAAAAAAAGGAAAATGTATCTAAAAAATAATTTATAACATTTACTGAGCACACATTGTAACAATATACATAATCTTACTTGATCCTCACATAAAGCCAATGAGGTAGGTTCTTTTTTTGTTTTTCTACTGATGAGGGAACTGAGGCTTAGAGTAGTTTAAAAGCCTTGCACAATACCACACAGCTGGAGGTGGGTAATTGGGATTTAAACCCAGTCTTCCTGATTACAAATCCTGAGTCCTTACTTTCCCTGGAGGATCAATTTTACTTAGCAGTAAGTAATTTAAAACATACATTATTAAAATAAAAAGTCCCTGTGTGGCACAAACAGTTAACTGCTCGGCTACTAACCAAAAGGTTGGTGGTGCAAAGCTACCCAGACATGCTTCAGAAGAAAGACCGTACAATCTATTTTTGAAAAGGTTACAGCCATTAAAAACTATATGAAGCACAGCTCTACTCTGAAACATGTAGGGCTGCCATGGGGCCACCATGAGTCAGAATCGATTGGACAGCAACTTTTTTTTTTTAAAACAAATGGGATATATTTTGTAGTTGCATAATTATCATGTGTTTGTTACTGCTTTTTTTGTTGTTTGTTTTTATGGAACTTTGGAGAACTCTTTGCTTTATGATGGATTGCTTTGGCCTGCACTTTCAGACCTGGAGTTTTGTGTTCATCATCCCCATTAAAAAAGTGAAAAGACAAGCTACTGACTGGGAGAATGTCTTTAGAAACCCTATATCCAATAAGAATCTAATAACCAAAACATACATAAAACTTCAACAGCTTAACAACAAAAGCACAAATAACCCAATCAAAAAATAGACAAAGGTCTTGAAAAGACATTTCACCAAAGAAGATATTCAAATGGCCACAAACATGTGAAAAGATGCTCAATGTCATTAGCCATCAGAGAGATGTGAGCCCTGGTGGCACAGTGGTTAAAGCGCTCAGCTACTAACCAAAAGGTTGGAGGTTTGAATCCACCAGCTGCTGTTCTGTGGGAGAAAGATGTGGCAGTCTGCTCCATAAAGATTTACAGCCTTGGAAGCACTGTGGAGTAGTTCGACTCTGTACTGTAGGGTTGCTATGAGTCAGAATCAACTTTATGGCCGTGGGTTAGGATGACTAAGATAAAAAAGAAAACAAATGTTGGCGAGAATGTGGAAAAATTGGAATCCTTATCCATTGCTGGCGGACAAGAGAGGCAGCACACAGAGTGAGGATAGTTGTACCTCCCTTTCCCCCAATGTGGATTAGTCTGTTAACCCAGCTCAGTTTAGCAGCTACTCTTTTTTTTTTTCTTATCCTTAATTTTTTTTTTTATTGTACTTCAGGTGAAGGCTTACAGAACAAATAGTTTCTCATGAAACAGTAGTACACATATTGTTTTATGACA
>NW_004444024.1:10874911-10899623 GCF_000243295.1 Trichechus manatus latirostris | reverse complement strand
TAGTAAGGGTGTTACAATCCCACCCTAATCCTCTTTAACATAAAATTACAATCACAAAATGGAGGACAACCACACAATACTGGGAATCATGGCCCAGCCAAACTGATACACACATTTTTTAGGGGGACATAATTCTATCCATGACACCCCACCCCCCACCCCAAGTTCTTTCTTCAACCATTTCCTTTATTTCCTCCAGAAGTGCTCTCATTTCTGGGCAATCTAGCATGTCTTCAGCAATTGCATTATGGGTTATTTTCCCCTAGAACAAGAATATCTCCTGCACATCTCTAATTTTGAAGAATAAACTCCCTAGTTATTCATATTTTTATTTTTCCGAAGTTCAGTGATTCAACAAGTCACATGTGGGTAGAGCAGCAAGAGCTCCACACCCACAAAATTTAGTATGATAAGGAAAACAGGAAAGAAGAAATAAGAGGCAGGCTCGTAGTCAATTTACACATCCATCTATATGCATAGAGAGGAAGAGAAACCCAAAAACCAAATCCATTGCCATCAAGTTGATTCCGACTCATAGCAACCCTATAGGACAGAGTAGAACTGCCCCGTAGGGTTTCCAAGGAGTGGCTGGTGGATTCGAACCACCAACCTTTTGGTTAGCAGCCAAACACTTAACTACTGGGCCACCAGGACTCCTAGAGAGGAAGAGAGGACCAGAAAAGACACTGCTATATTCAGGGTTTGCTGCCATCTGTTTACTCTATGAAGACAGAAAGGAGTAAAGGATGGACTTTACTTCAGTGCTTGACTCCACCTAATAGTGAAGGTGACTCAATCAATGCCCTGGACTCTGAAAATCCATATTGAATTTCCTTTTCCTTTGAAGAGGAGAGAAGAAGTGCGAGTGAAGAACTTAAGCTTTTAATCAAAGGGAGCAAAAGGATGTGAGAGATATACTGAGTTTTATTGGATGGGATCTTCTGACTAATACATAGATAAAGAGGTGACAGCCCTCAGCAATGGAAGAAATGAACTACTGCAATGGCCTATGGGATTCCTGTTAAAATAGCAAACTCATTAAACTATGGACTTTTGAACCAACTCACCAATTGAATACAGATAGCTGTATTCAAGCTTGACTACAAAAGCCCATGGCTGATGTCAACAATAATAAATAATAATAAATTGATAATTTATTGATTGAATGGTTTCCATTGGCCAGACACTGTGGGATACACTTTGCATATATTATCTAATTAATTAACCTGATGGTCATAATAATTCTAGGCATCTTCAACTAGTCAACAATGGGTTACATTAAGGATTAGAGAAGTTGAGAAACTTATTCAAGAAAACTGAATTTGTTAATGACAACACAAGTGTTCATTCATGCTTTCATCTGATAGACTCCAAAAGCTGTTTGGGCCCTGTGTTTCCATGTCTTCTGACTTTCAAAAGAAATTGGAAATTAGAATTTTAATATCTTGCTCTTTAAATATTAGCTCTATTTTCATCCAAATGCTGAGAGTACCAAAGCAAACATTTTTGTGGGCTGCATTCAGCCTACAGGCTGGCTGTTTGCAACTTGAGTATAATGTCTGTGACAGTTCACAGTAAAAGTGTACACATATAAGTTCAGAAAGTAGGTTACGAATATTGAGATAGAACTTAGTTTTATGCTTTATGTAATCCCACATGGCATTCTCTTATAGTTCATTATAAATATTCATTGTATGTATTTTATGTGACTGGCACTGTGCTAGATAGTGAGGACACAATAATAAACGAAAGAGATAAAATCTCTTTCCTCAAGGGAAAGAAGCAAGATAAGAAGCAAATAAAATTTAGTACCTTATGGAATCTATAATAAAGGGAGGACAAGTTTCTAGGGGAGGGCAAAGGAGTAACCAAGTCTTGAAGGGTTATTCTTATTTGAATAATTGATATATAATTTGATATATAAAAGAATTCTGCTCATACTAACTTATCAAGACATGAGAGACCATCCTCTCTTCGGGAAACTGAAGATTATAAACAATACAGTCAAGAGAATTAAGAATCAAATGAGAAGAGACATGGATGGAGAGCAAGTCGTGAGGGACTTTGAAAACTATACTGAATATGCACTATATTCTGAAGGTAATAAGGACAAAAGGGCTTTTATGAAGGAATACCACAATTACATTTTCATTTTGGAATAAACTGTCTGGCCACAGTGTGGAGAAGTAGATCAGAAAGGGCAAAAGTTAAGCCAAGAGAGCAAATAGACAGTTACTGCTAGAATCAAGGCAGAAGATAATGTGCCTAATACAGGTTCATTAATGGTGAGCATAAGTGGACAAGTGGGAGGAGTGTTTAGGAGACAGAATTAACAGATTCCCTTGGATTTCTACCTAAATGTACAAGTGATTGGTGGATACAGGTATGGTGGAAGGAAATACTGATGGACAACCAGGCACATCAGGTCCTGAGGCCTTGCAGTTTTCTCCAAAAATCCTCAGAAGTCCAAGAGTAGAGAAGCAAAAGAGCTAGACTAAGTGAGAATTAAGGTTTTATTTTACAGGTGAGTGACTGAAATGGCATTCTATGGGTTTTAAGTCAGATAGAGAAGAAAGAGAAAACAAAAAGAAATGATGGATAGAAAACACACAGAGACATCTAAAAATTGTTATGTGCTCAGCTGCTAACCAAAAGGTTGGCGGTTTGAACCCACCCAGAGGAAAGAACTTGGCAATCTGCATCCTTATAGATTACATCCAAGAAAACCTTATGGGGCAGTTATACTCTGTCATACTGGTGTCGCACACAACAACAGCAAAGATTGGATGTGTTGATAAGGTTGAGGGTCCACAGACATAGAAGAACTTAGTGAGAAAGCTGAACTCTTACAAGGTTGTGGTCAGAGAGAATGATGCTTGAATTTAAGATCTCAGAGGCAGAGCAGCATTATGGGAGTTTCTCTATCCAGAGTGTATAATATGTCAAGAAAGTCTGTAAGACTTTAGAAAATAAATGAAAGATCTGACCTGCAAAGAGTGCAAAAGAGTCAGACTTCAGAGGGACAGGCTGCCCAAATAAAATACAAAAGTATTTAAAGATAATACTGCAAAATAGCTGAACTTACCAAACGTCTAAGGTCTCTAGGTGGTGTATATGGTTTGCACTTGACTGTAACCTAAAGGTTGGTAGTTCAAACCCCCCCAGTGGCACCCCAAAAGAAAAGGCCTGGAATCTGTTTCTGTTAAGATTACAGCCGAGAAAACCCTATAGACCAGTTCTGCTCTGTAACACATGGGGTCACCATGAGTCAGCTTCATCTTGTTGACAGCTAACAACAAAAACTGCAACCAAATATTTACTAGTCCATTAATGGTAGATATTCAGAAACTTTCCCACATGATGATCATATTCATGCCATCTATTCAAACATCAGCAGAGTAAAGATCAGAGATAAAATTATTTTATAGGGAGTCTAGATTTATGGAGAGTCTTCACATCTGATTAACATGGGGACTAGAATTAATCAGGTGACCCTGTTATTTTTGGTTTATCTCCAAGTGCAAAGTGTTTTTTTTTTTTTTTTTCGGTCCGTTGTTGTCCACCTCCCCATTTGCCCCCTAATGTGGTATATGAAATACTTAGTTGTGTTAAAAGCAGATCATAGTGGCAGTTTTTTATTCTAAAGTCTTACTTATAGTACAAAATTGACTAAAAACCATGGCAACTATCAATCCTTACCCCTATTCTAGCTAATCCTAATGTGCTCACAATTATCTGCTTTATCCCTCTCAAAGAAACAATGAGAAGTGAGTGCACATGTCAATGGTTCTCTCCTTATATGTCACAAAAGCTTGGAAATAAGCATAACTGGCTTTTTTTTTTTTTTGTCTAGGGGATAGCTTCCTAAAATAAATGCATCCTTTCTAATACTTTGAATATAACATATGCTACTTTGTAGTGACAACTTTGAAGCACTTTTGAGATCTTTGCTATAGAATATAATAAAACCAAACCAGACCACCAAACAAACAAAAAATCAGAAACCAGAAATCGAGATCTATGGTTTTCTAGTCCATTCATATTCACTTATCTGAATGAAGACTCTCCCCCTTCGATGCAAGAATGTGCATGGCCTTTGTGACAGTTATCTGCTGTTTCTAAATTAGACTTTTGCCAAAATAACAACCTCATAATCAAGGTTGATCCAGAATACTAGGTAATAACAGATCCAACCCTCATAAATTTATTGTAAGAATTATATATGTGTATATATATGGAACCCTGGTGGTACAGCGCTTAAGAGCTACGGCTGCTAACCAAAAGAAGATCGGCAGTTTGAATCCACCAGTCACTCCTTGGAAACCCTATGGGGCAGTTCTACTCTGTCCTGTAGGGTCATAGGAGTTGAAATCGACTCGACAGCAACGAATTTTTGGTTTGGTATGTCTTGATTATCTAGTGCTGCTATAACAGAAATACCACAAATGGATGGCTTTAACAGAAAGGTATTTATTCTCTCACAGTCTAGTAGGCTAGAAGTCCAAATTCAGGGTGTCAGCTCCAGGGGAAGGCTTTCTCTCTTGGTTGGCTCTGGAGGAAGGTCTTTGTCATCAATCTTCCCCTGGACTAGGAGCTTCTCAGTGCAGGGACCCCGGCTCCAAAGGACACGCTGTTCTCTTGGCTCTTGTTTCTTGGTGGTATGAGGTCGCTATGTCTCTCTGCTCACTTCTCTCTTTTATATCTCAAAAGAGATTGGCTTAAGACAAAATCCAATCTTGTAGAGCTCACCAATATGACTGCCTCTAATCCATCTCATTAACATCATAGTGATAGGATTTACAACACATAGGAAAATCACATCGGATGACAAAATGGTGGACAATCACACAATACTGTGAATCATAGCCTTGCCAAACTGATATACATATATTTGGGGGAACACAATTCAATCCATGACTATATATATATATATATATATATGCACACGTATACATACACATACATACATATATATGTACCTGTACATATATATGTATAATATATATAACTGTATATGTGTGTATGTATGTTTATATATATTATGAGAGGTCTGGAACAAAATGAGGGAACAAAATGAGCACTCAATAAATGTGAACTATTATAACAATACCTATAATCTAATATGTCTACAACACTGAGTATACTCAGTATGTATTTGCTTATGGTGATGGTTACAATACTAAATAGAGAAGAAATTTTGTATAATGTCAGCTAATTCAGTTTATATTTGTTATGAAATTGAAACTTTAAGGCTTAAAAATGACACAAATTATGAACTAAAAATGAAGGAGATATAGTCACTTCCAAGGATACAGAAAAGGAAGAAGAATAAATGTTAAGAATAAAAAAAAACGAAAAGAGAATATATTTCATCATGTTCAGTTAAAGTTGGCAGTGGCACAGAGAGGAAAAGATAATGGAGACATCTGAAGATAAGCAAGTACAAAGTAGACAGAAGGCTGCAGGTGGAGAGTTAGCCTTGTGGGTTATTAATGTAGATGGGGTTGAATGTGAAGGCAGAGATTAGATTTCCCAGGTAGGATCAAAAGGAGAGAAATTAAAGACAAGAAAATTAAAAAGAGATTCCCAAAAAGACCCAGTGATGTGAGAAGAAGCATTGACTATTCATTAAAACATGTTCGAAGTATCAGTTGAAAGATCAAAAATGTAAAAGAGTCGGACTTACTCCATTCTTGCAAGAGGAGAAAGAGAGTATTCAAAGCCTTAAAGCAAGAAGATAGAAATGTCACTCTCCTGACACAGTTCTTACCAGTAAATGTTTACTATGAGCTTACAATGTCCCTCATTCACTGATAATAGCTTATGTAATTCTTTCTATTTGGAAAGTGATTTTTTTTGCCCTACTATCATCACCACTGGGGAGAAGCTCAAAATCTACCTTCCTCATGCCAACTTCCTTAGAATTCATTCCCCTCCCCATACTCTCATTGTGCTGGTTCTTACTTAAATCAAAATTACCATCTGCCTTCTATTATAAATACTTCATTCATGCATACATCTAATCTTATTGCACACTCACTATGAACCTGACATTTTGTTGAATTCTAGGGGTGCTGAAATGCCCTCAAGGATTTTATAATCTAATGATAGCAGATTCAGATATGGGCAAATAAATTTGATAAGGGATTGAATGCATGTTGACAAAAAATTTATATTGAATAAAGAGACATAAAGGAGAGAATGATAAATCCTACCTGAAGGTTGTCAAGAAAAGACATCAGAAGGGAAGTAAAAGTCCGTCTGTTGTTGAAAGATTGAGACTGAACTCTCTATGAATGGAGTGAACAAAGCAAAAAAACCATAGCAGATGAGTCATCATGAGCAGAGTTTTGGAGGTCTACTGAGTGCATGTGTCTGTCTTTTCTAACATTTTGAAGATCATTTGAGGTCAAGGTGTGTGTGTGTTTGTGTGTGTATGTAAAATTTATATACATACATTCTAGCAGTCTTCTACCCTTTCTTTCAACTAATTTCCCTGCCCAACCCCCAACCACCAGCCCTTAGTTTAATGCCTTGTATGTAGTAGGCACCTTGTCACTGTTTGTTGGAAGAATGGATAAATGGCAATACAGACCTGTCGGCTGCTGATTATTGTAAAAATAAGAAATGAGCTTTATTCTAAGTGAACAGTAACTGCCAAATTCTCTCCTTGCTGTATGTTTGTTAAGCTGCAATAACTAGGAACTCCTGCCAGCATCAGAATATCATATAAATCAATGCTCAAAAGCAATATTATTGTACATCATCTTGCTTTTTGGCTTTTATTTCAGGGCTCCTGAAGTCTGGTTACAAATAGGTCATTTATATTAGCACATTTATTTTTTATAGTTTTCATAATGAAAACTCGGTTCTTACCATTGCTATATATGTACTCAGCTTTTATAAGCAATACTCTGTAGAAGATGAATTGCTCCAAGTTGTAATGCAAATTGTTAAAAAAAGGCATTGCTTTCCTCAATGTAAATGTTTTATTGCTTTGTAAAACTCTTGGAGTTTTTTGGGGGGGCAAACATTTATTTCTTTAGTATTATTAATATTTATAATAACTTTAAGAAAATCCATCTAAATAAACAACATTTTAGGAAGAGTAACCGAAAGCAAAAAAAAGAGGGAGGGGAGCAGGGGGAAATTTAGAATCCTACTCCTCTAATAAGCCAACTGTTTTCATTTACAATGGTTATTTTTTAGACTGGAAATGCATGCATTGATAAAGAGTAACTGTGGAATTAATTTTATGGGAGCATAACAATCAGTTTTATCTTTTCTGTAATAAAACTAACTTCTTAGGGATGAGGGAGTTGAGCTCAAATGGTCCCCAAGGTTCATCTGCTGTGCCTTCCCTCACTTTCCTCTCTCGGGCTGTTCTCAAGGGTTGGTCTATGGGAAAATAATTATGAATGATTGCAGAGCCAACAGCTTTGGTTTCTTAGTTTCTTAAGGCTATGGTATCAAAATACCACAAACTGGGTGGTTTAAAATAACTGAAATGCATTCTGTCATAGGTGGCTAGAAGTCTGAAATCAGGATGTTGGCCATGTTGATTGCTTCTGAGGGTTCTGAGGGAGAAACTGTTCCATGCCTCTCTCATACCTTCTGGTAACAACCAGCAAATAATCACTAGTGTATTTAGGGTACTGTACCAGCCCCAGGCCTGTGGCACCACTGAGCAGTTTCTATTAACCCGGTATGGCCCAGTGTTCTTCTTGAAGCACAGTCATGTGTTAATTAAAAGATTAATAGGTTTGACTTGTATTTTTGAGCTGATATTATGGTAAAGTTATCTCAAAGAGGGTTGTCAGATATTTGGAGAGAGGCTGAATTTCAGTGCTTGCCATACGCACCATTCTCTGTAGATATACCGCTGGCTGTACCAAGTTAATACAAGCTGCTCAGTGGCGCCACGCACCCAGGGCTGGTGCAATACCTGACATACTTTCCATACCCCACTTACGTCTCTGCAGCAATCCTTGGCTGTTTCTTGGCTCGTGGCATCATGAATCCAATCTCTGCCTCCATCTTCACATGGCTGTCTTTCCTCTGTGTCTCTTCTCTTTTTATAAAAACACCCATCATATTGAAGTAAGGCCCATTCTACTCCAGTCTAACCTCTTGTTAACTAACTGCATCTGCAAAGACTCTACTTCCAAATAAGATCACATTTACAGGTACTGGAGGTTAGGACTTCAACATATCTTTTAGGGGAACACAGTTCAACCCATAACACTTGACTACCTCAGCTACATGTTAACTTTTGAGAGCGGCCAAGTTGAAGTAAAGTTTACAAGAGATGAAGAAAGAAGGGTTGCTGATTCAAGCGAGTGCAGTGGTTAAGAATGCGGGCACTGGAGTGTCACTGTTTACTCCAAGTTGATCCAGGCTTTACCACCTACATGTAGTGAGGCTTGGGCAAGTTACTTAGCTTTACTAGGCTTTAGTGTTTGTTTGTTTTTATCTGTAAAATGTATATGACAATAGTACTTAACGCATAGGATTGATGAGCAGTAAATGATTTAACATGTATAAAGTGCTTAGCACAGTGTTGTTTCTAAACCTGAAACATACTCTCCCTCTCCCATCCATCACCAGTTGTACTTTCTTATGTGTGAAGAGAAAATCAGCTAAACACAAAATGCTACATGGAAATAGTACATATGGAATCTAGAGGAGTTGGAATATTAAATAATATTCCCTCAGGTAAAAACAGATTCCTTCTGGTGTGCAACCTGATTACACATAGCCATAAATCGTTCCATTTGATCTGAGTTATGTTGGCGTCTGGTTGAACTTGTTTCCATATACACATTTCTAATTCTGAAGTCTTCATATTATCAGGAGAATAAACATGGCTTAGGAGAATGAGTTCAAGTCCCAACCCTGCCTCTCATTAACTCTGTGACTGACAAGTTCTTTCATTGAATATGAACCAAGTCAAATGAGGACTCTTGAGTTTTCCACTTAATTGTTTCTTGATCTTGGTCAATGCATCTCATTTGTCTGACCATTAGTTTTCTCATAGTAATATGAGAATAATATTATGTATTCTCAGAGGCTTTATAAAAAACTCCAATGCTATAAGATACATTAGTGCTTTATAAAAATCTTCTGCTCTCTCTCTCTATATATATATATAATAATTGTAATTATCATTGTCTTCATCATTGTTATGAATTGAATTGTGTCCCCAAAAAATATGTGTTGTAAATCCTAACCTCTATGCCTGTGGTTATAATCCCATTTGGGATAGATTGTCCTTGTTATATTAATGATGCAGAGTTAGTGTAGGGTGTGTCTTCAGTCAATCTCTTACAAGATATTAAAGGAATAGATTAAGCAAGCAGAGATGGGGGAAGATAGATGCCAAGCCACATGATCTCCAAGGAACCAGGAAACAGAAGCTGAAGAGACAAGGACCTTCCCCCAGAGCTGTCAGAGAGAAAGCCTTCCCCTAGTACTGGCACCTTAAATTTGGCCCTAAACTGTGAGAAAATAGATTTCTGTTTCTTAAAGTCATCTACTTGTGCTGTTTCTGTTATAGCAGCACTAGATAACTAAGACAAACATCAGCTCGTCATTAACATCATTGTCATCATTATCATCCTTTCTATGTAAAGCAAGGACCTGTTTGTATTTGTCCAAATCTATCTATTTGATAATATTTTTCAAGTTTACCTGATTTGTACAGATTTTTCCAACTTTAATCACTTATTATGCTTGTTAAGAATTCTGAATAAAATATGAATTTACTGGGATAAAATAATAACCTTATGTGTTCATAAAAACTCTGTATGTCTTTAATGTAAATGCTGCATTCAGGAGACTTTACAAATAGTAAGAGTGATTAACACAAAAAGTAAAATTTCTGTATACTTTAATACTTGTCAACATACCTTCATATGAATTCAAACATTTAATTTTCATAACTGCTTTATGATATACTTATGTGCTATTATCCCAAAATAGTACATGAGAAAATTGATAATGTGCAAGGTTAAATAATTTACTCAAGGTCAAATTCAATCAATAACAGAAGTTATAATAGAGCTTAAGGCTAAAATATCCTAAGTTAGTACTATTTTATTATGTGAAATTAACATATGCATCCAAATCCCAACTTCACCACAACTTTTGCCGTTATCACTTATAATGGTAAAATTTCATCTTTTTTTTTCTTCTTAATAATAGAAGAGGCAGAGTGTACAGAAAATCATATTCACTTGGCATCTTTCATCTTATCCACCAGCTGTTCTTACTTGTAATTTATAAAATGGTGTTAACTGGACCCCCAAATAACGAGGCTTTAATGACGGACCAGAATTGCTAATTCTTTTCCTTTGCCAATTTTTATTCTTTGGCCAATGAAGTAATTATTGAAGGGAAGCTTAGTAATATTTTTCCCAGTTCACTTTTAGACAATTATCAAAGAAGTAGGAAGAAACGTGATAGTGCCTAGGGACAGTTATTGCAACTATTTTTCTTGCAGGTTGAAAGGCACAAAGAGAGGCAGTGTTGGGGAAAGGGTGTTTCTTTCCCCAGGCAGAGCATTGCTTCATTCATATGGCCAAAGAGCAAAGTCATTTATGGGAAATCATTGTCTCTAGCAAGATCATTAAAGGAAATAAGCACTTCCAGAGCAGATGGAAATGTTAGATAGTTGGACCTAAATTAGGGAAAACGTTGGCCACAAGTGAATCCCCAGCTATATGCATAAGCCTGATCTGATTAACTGTTTTGAAAATTGCTTTTGCAGTGAAATTTAGAACATACAATAAAGAAGGACGGCTTTTGTAGGATGTTGAAAGTTTGGCTCTAAGTGTGGAAACTTAAGAGTTGTGTTAGACCACCCAACTCAAACAGTTTTCTCACTTCATTCAAAGAATGATAACTACCTTTGTTGAAGGATTTTTATGTTCTAGGAATTGTTGGGTGCTTTCCATTTAGGCAGTTTGAATCCACCAAGCGCTCCTTGGAAACCCTAAGGGGCAGTTAGTTCTACCCTGTCCAATGAGTTTGGTTTGTTTGTTTTTTTGCATTTATTATCTCGACACTTGGAAAAAATATTAGAGGATGAGATGAGGAGGCTGAGTCCTATGATTAATAATAATGATGTGAATCATAAAGATGGTTCATATTCACTGAAAATTTACTAAGTGGTAGGCATCGTTTTTCTTAACTCTCAAAACAACACTTTGCTATAAATTCTATTATTTTTATCTCTACATACAGATAAGAAAACTGAAGCCAAAGAGATTAAGTAACTTTCCCAAGGCTGTGTTTACTAAACAGCCAGAATCTGAACCCAGGCAATCTGTTTGTAGTCTCTAATGCTAGTCACAATACTATACTGACACGAACCAAGGAGCATGGACTGTCCTACTCAACACATGGCAGGGACTCAATAATTAAATTATTAATTATAATAATTAAAAATATTTTCAATTATATTAAAGTATAAATAAATTAAATAAAGAAACCAAGGTGCAATGAGAATAAAACAAAAAACCTTGCCAAAATTCATACTATCTCTCTGTCAGATTTCCCCTGCAGACATCACACTGCAAAACTTAGGTCTAGTGGTGTTGACGCGTCTAAGAACATTCTGAATGGTCATATTGAAGATGGTCTCTGTAGCGTGGAGACCAACAGAGAGCTAGAAAGGAAATAATCTAGGCTTGCAGATAAAATTACGTCTCTATAGCTGCCTTATTATTTAATTTAAAGAATTCCAGAGCAGATGAGTTGATAATCTTTCTGTGCTTCACACAGAAGTTGTTTTATATTTGTTTCAGTTGAGGTTTAAATACATACTGGGACACTATCTTCTTAAAGGTGCTATATGGTAACATCAGATAACACACAGATTTTGTTGATCAGGACTCATGGATCCTGGATAGGTTATTTAACTTATCTAAACTTCCTTTTTATCATATCTAAAATAAGTAATAATATGTGCACTCAATGAACAATGTAAGTAATAGATATAGCCTCTGTAAAGTGTTCAACACAGTACCTTGCAAAAAATAGATGCAATAAATGGTGGTCATCATTACTCAATCATGACATGTCTAGTAAACATAGGTTTTGGTCTCTGTGCTTGATACTGAGTATACAGTAGTAAATAAGAGAGAGAGGCAGTTCCTGCCTTCCAGAAGCTTACAATCTAATGGGGAATACAGACAAAAAAGGCAATTCCTACAGACTGTGAACAAGGCTTTGACAGGGTTGGAACAAGCTGCCATAGGAATTCATAGAAGGGACACTGAACTCAGACTGGGGAAATCAGGGAAGTCTTACTAAGGAAAAGATGTTGACCAGGGACCTAAGGCATAAGTAGAATTCAGCCAGGCAAAAGGAGGTGATAAGAGAATTCTCAGCGAGAGAATCAGCATAAACAAAGATCTGGAGGCATGAATAAGCAGCGTGTTCAGGAAACTGGAAGAGAAGTGATGGGGGTTGGAGGTGAGAAGTACTGGGGAAGGTCTGGGAGGTGAGAAGGGCCTTGAAATTAGCGTTAAGGAATTTTTATCACAGGTAAATATTCATATAGGAGACACTAAGTAATTTTTAAGAATGGGTGTTATTTTTATCATGTCATGTTTTATAAGGTTTCTACCACCTTTCCATCAAGATCTTCACTGGAAAGAAAAGTGAATGCCACATAGAAGTATTCCTGGGTTCCATCTGAAAGGGTGTATCACATGACGTGGCATAAATTTCAGATCTTTAAAGTTAGAACCATACTTAAAAATTAGTATTTACTTCCAACAAATTGAAGGGATTCTCTTAATTAGAGATTTTTTTTTCCCCTCATGGGGGTGTGCATTTCATTTCCTTGTTAATTAAGACAGTCTGTGAAAAGAGTCCAAGATCCTGCTTAGTTGAACCAAGTGCAGCCTGAATGATCAGAGACTGGAGCGCACAGAAACACACCCATGAACTCTTTCCAAAGCAATTGTTTGAAGTGGAGCAAAAAAAATCCACAAGCTGCAACTTTGATTGAAGAAATATGAGGGGTAATCCCCAAGTCTGACGAAATTCTCCATGGGTATTTGTGGCAATTTGACAGAAAATTGTATACCCTCAAATCCCTATGGAGTACATTTGAGGTTTGAAGAGACATGAATAATCAAGGAAAATGGAAATTTGTAAAGTCCAACGATGTTTATTGACAGGGGTTATTTCACTTTTCCCAGGCCAGAGAGATGAAAAAGTTTTCTCTGTTTTTCTTTAAACACTCGATCCACTCCAAAGAGGACAGCTGAATAATCCCTGCAGACAGGAGGAATTACTGACTCGCAAGAAATACACAGACATGGGAAAGGCAGTGCAGTGCTAATTGCTAGCTGTGTGAATGATTAGTATATCTGGACATCACTGTCCATTTTTTTAAATTTGCTAGTTGATCTTTGGTGTTAATTGATTCCCCATGTTCTATCTTCTGTGGTCCACATCTGTTCAAATGAAGGGGCCATATAAAGGACTCACTAAGACTTGTGTCATATAATGCTAACCATCAAATGAGAGCTTTAAAGGCCAATTGCCTATATGTTGAACCATTTCTTTTTTCAAGCACATGTTTGCAATTAGCTAGACGGAGTCAGACTCTGACCACAGTTACAGTGGGAGTGGGAGCTGTAACAGTAGAAGTGTTGCACAGCAATGAAATAAAGATAGCAAATAGAGAAGTAAGGGCAGTCCAATATGGGGTCACTCAGCAGAGGGAAAGAAGTGGCCAACCACCAGGGATAAGCCCTGGACAGGACTTATTCTGATAGGACTGTGATTAGGAGGCAGCCGAACCTCAGTTTTGTCACTTACTAGGTCTGTGGCCTTGTCCAAGCTGGTTACTTAATAACTCTAAGCTGAAATGTGGAGAATGATACTTACTTTCTGATTTATTTAAGGATTCAATAAGATAACATACATAAAATACCTAGTATGATAGACCTTCATTAATGACAACTATTAATTTTTTATTACTATTATTAATATTAATAATAGTAGTAATAGAATCATCATAACTTGATATGTCTTCCTTGGACAGCTGATAATTAGCTTCATTTAGTTAATTTCCCTTAAAATTACCTCAATGTTTAACCCAATCCATTATATAAATAGTTGCAATTTATTTATAAGACATATGTATATGTCTTATACATATTCACATTCATGTATGTGTGTATATGTGTGTTTCTATTAACGATGTGTATCTTACATATAGTTAAAACAAATCCTTTATTTTTTCTGGTATCATTTCAAACACAGCCAACTATGAAAAATCTTACAGTCGAATTATTTGAAATAATCATTTCTTTCCCCAATGTTATTAGAAAAAAAACAAAAAACTTTTAGATTGTTTTCCTCCTTGGCTTTTCCTTTTGACAATCCTCAATAAGCAGATGTTTGAAAACAGTGGATTTGGGAAGACTGATCATTTTTTTTTTCATTTTTTGGCATTAGGTGCAAATGTACCTTATTAATTTACCTTATTCATTATATCAATCCATGTGCAGACATTATTAGCTAGAGGTTTTAAAAAGAGAAGTATACTAATATGGACAAAGGATTATCTAACAGTAGCATTCCATAGTAAAGTGATCAAATTAAGCACTTAAGAACTGAAAGCTTCTAATGGCAGGATTGCTGTATTAAAAATGTATGGTTTATTTCTCACTGCATGAGAACATTTCCCTGAATTATAATGTTAATTTAACCCTGCAATATTGTTATTCCCGGCTATGAATATATTATTAGCTTGACCAATTTGGTTGATTTCTTTGTCTTAAAGAATTCTGCATACAAGGTTGTATTTAAGTTTCATGACAAACACTTCCCATGGAATAAAGAGAACAATAAGGCAGAAATGCCCAAGGTGTATGAGAAATATTGAGAACAAATTTCCTGTAAGGGCAACTAATACAATTAAAACATCTGTGGAATTTCTGCAATGTCTGTAATAAAAAGAGTGTGTTGTCACTGCACTTTGTAACTACAGAGAGTAAACTGAAGCTCTCTGCAACAAATTATCTTAGCTAAGTCACATTTCCAAGATTTACCGAATGTCTAATTTTTGATAATCTATTTACTGAAAAGTACAAAAATTGTAAATGCAGAAAGGAGTGTATCTCTTCAAGATGTTTTAAATTTAAATAAAAAGGAATGTTTTCCCTCTGAGCATTGGTAAAACAAATATAGAATAATGTGCAGTCTGGTGTTAGAACTTTATGTTAAAGGTGATAACAAATTTTTGAAAGATCATTGTAGATTGCAATAAGTGGGGCCTACTTCAGAGAGGAAGGCTTAGAAGTAGTACACAATATAGGAGGAGCCCTGGTGGTGCAGTGGTTAAATGCTGGGCTGCTAACTGAAAAGTCTGTGGTTCGAGCCCAGCAGCCACTCCACAGGAGAAACATGTAGCAATCTGCTTCTGTAAAGATCAGCCTTGGAAACCCTATGGGTCTGTTCTACTCTGTCCTACAGGGTCACTATGAGTTGGAATTGACACAATAGCAATGGTTTTTCTTTGGTTGTACAGGATGTAGGTAGGCATATATAACAAAGGAGGGTCCTCCAGATGGTGGCATAGTATTAACATAAGCAAGGAGCCAAGAAATAACATGGTAGGTTTTAACAGTACAAGGGGACTTTATTATATAAGACAAGTTTCATTTCAGGGAGTGTGAAATGAGGCTCAACACTTAATTGCCTACTGTAAGCTCCACCAAAGGAGGATTTGTCCAGAGGAGGAAATTCATATTATTCAATTCATCCATGAGATTTAGAGCGCTTTGAGATGAGGGTCTGTGATGAGGTATTTCCCTTTTATCCACTCATAACACCAAACATGATGGTCATATAATGAGTATTTAACAAATATTCATTCAACAAAATGGAAACAACCCTGCTTTCTCAATGCTTGTCCACAAAGTCAAGTTTATAAAATTTTATTAAGCTAAATCATTTATTTGTCTCAAAATATCTGCTTCTGTCTGGAGGGATAGAGGTCTTAGGTAGGTTTTGACTGTTGGTGGTTTTAGATTTTACTGAAAGCATTTAACTGTATTTCAGCAAGGTAAACACAAAATAAGGTTAAAAAGAGTAGTCTTTTAGACAGCTAGGTAGCTAGTATTTGACAGTGTAAATTGAATCTGTCCCTTATCTTATAAAGGCAGAAGACACTGAGAATGAGTGAAGAAAATCAAACTTCTAAAATGATAAAATATTCAGTAACTCTACTGGAACAAAGATCTTGTTTTTCATAACTTGCTTTCTAACCAAATTTATATTATGAATATAAAAAATAGTGCATAGAAAACAGTTCCGTCTTCCATTTCATGTAAAAACATATCAGTGATAACAAAAACAATGACAACACAACAACTGGAACCATTAAGTGGGTTTCTATAATGTGCCTACATTATTCTTTGTGCTTTGCATGTCACCTTGGTAATCTTTACGTCGACTGTATTTTAGAGATAGTGAAAGTGAGGCGGAGAAAGGGCAAACAAATGCCCAAGGTTCTCAGCAAGTATGTCGCAGTGCTACGTCACATCCAGGGTCTGTCTGATCTCAAAGTCATGCTCATTTCCTGTGCCAGTATTTCCCAACTTTCAATTATTTGGTTAGCATTGCAATGATTCTTGCTATATCTGCATATCACCTCAGTATATTTTTTTGTTCAATATGTATCTCCACAAATCATCTCCTTTTAAAACAAATTATTTTAAAAGGAAACTTTCATCACTGTTGTAGTTGTCAGGATCGGCTTGGTTGAGCTGCAATGATAACCCCCACAATAAAAGTTTAAGTCTTGCTCCTTCTAGATGTCCCATGTAGGTCAGTGGGAGAAAGGGGAATTCAGCTTTATGCAATCCCTCCAGAGCCCATGCTGGCAGAGGCTCCACCATTAGGAACAGGAGAACTTCTCAGTGGCTGTGGCAGGAAAATCTACTCCTAGGCGGTCTCACAAAGGCAATTACATATTTTATCCAAAAAATGACTCACATCATTTCCACTCTCAGCTCATTGATCAGAAATAGTCACACGCCCCTGCCAAACTACAGGGGTGGCTGTGGAATAAAGTCCTCCTCGTCCAAAGGAGTCCCTAGGTGGTGCAAACATTTAACATGCTTAGCTGTTAGCCAGAAGGTTGGAAGTTTAAGTCCAGAGTTTCTTCGGAAGAAAAGCCTGGCAATCTATTTCTGAAAAAAATCAAAATCAGCCATCAAAAGCCCTGTGGAGCACAGTTCTACTCTGACACACGTAAGGTCATCATGAGTCAGAATCAACACGATAGCAATGGTAAGTATCCAGAAAAAGAGGAAAAAGTCTCTTCAAAAACCAGAAACCAATACTAATTTCTTTATGGAATATAACCAAAAAAATACCTGTGTAATTAAAAAATTTTTTTTTTCACTTCCTAAAATAACTTCAATTAGCACCAGAGGTATGCACACTGTCTTTAATAAATTATTGCCTTAGGTTAAATTATCACGGCTTGTGAAACAGTCCAGCCAGTAAGCGTAACCTTTTGTTTTCATTGCCTCAAACTAGAACAGTCAATACCTTCATGTGTGTATAATGTGTGTGAGTGTGTGTATTTATGATATCGTGACATGAGAAGTGGATCAGGGAGAAAACAAAAAGTACAAAATCAATATTTGTAAATAAGAATTTGAATAAAAGAATGAAGAGAATTTCTATGAGGAAAAAATATTGTTCAAAAGAAGAAAACCGTTCATTTACTTATCAGCTTATACAAATATATATTGGTTGTCAAGTACTATTTAAGATGCTGAGAATGCAGTAGTGAACAATATAGAAATGGACCATAACTTCAAGGAATTTAACTATTACTGAGAAATATATACATTAAAATCAGAACTATCAGATGTAATAATTACTATAAAAGAGAATTGCAAGAGATTTTCGGAGCATATAACCAGGTATACCTCATCTATTATGCGTGGGTTTCATGGAAGATTTTTATGTGGAGGTAAAATTTAAATAATAAAGATGAGAAGGAGTCTGGAAGGTGAGGGAGAAGATTATTTTAGGCACAGCAAACATTATCATCAAATTCCTGACAGAAAGAACAAGGCAAATTCAAAACTATTAAATAAATCCAATAGTTCTGAAATATAGAAAATAAGAATTGGCAGTGATGAAGTATAGAAGGCACTGCATAAGACATGCTCTCAGGGCTGTGAGAAGAGATGAAGTCCACTGTGGTGGCTCTTATTTTCTCTGCTTTATTAATGTTTAAATGGAGTCTCAGAGAGGTTAGTGCAGGCAGTGGTGGTTCCGTGGTAGAATTCTCACCTTTCATGCAGGAGACCCAGGTTTGATTCTCAGCCAATGCAGCTTATGTACAGTCACCGCTCGTTTGCCAGTGGAGACTTGCATGTTATTACAATGCTGAACAGTTTTCAGAGGAGCTTGCAGACTAAGACAGACTAGGAAGAAATGCCTGGCAATCTACTTCCAAACTTAGCCATGAGAACCCTATGGATCACAATGGTCCCATTTGCAATGAGTCACAGGGATGGCTGAGGACTGGGCAGTGTTTCATTCCATTGTGCATTGGGTCACTATGAGTCAGGGGCGAACTCAGAGGAAGCTAACAACAACAAGAGAGGATACATAATAACCCCAGAACTTGTAAGTTATCAGAGCACCTGTACTCAAACCTAGTTTTTATGGCTACATTATCAGTGTTCTTTCTAACTCCACAATTGCCATCTATACTGAATATTATAGCAGTGTCTGTTCACTTTGGAGAAAGAATGTAGGAAATTAAAACCTAGGGTGTGTAAGTTAATAATTACGAAAGGTTGAAGGAAAAAGAAAACTTTTAAACGGTCTCATGTAACAAATTATGGATTAGAGTATGGCCAATCCACTATAAGATTGAAAAAATTATTCAGCCTCAATAATTGTGATAATATAATACTAAAAAATGAGATATTTTAACCTTTGCAGTTGGCAGGGTCTATTGTTGGTGGTGGTATTTTTTGCATTTTCCCCTACTTAAATACTGGCATTCTTAAACACTGGTGGGAATGAGAGTTGGCAGAGCCTTATTGTATTGCCATATGTATCAAGAGCCAAAATAGTTTCTCTCATTTTTTCAAGAAGTAATTTCGCTCCTAGGAATTTAATCAAAACTATTAGAAATATACACAACAATTAAAATTTATATAAACAAGGAGCCCTGGTGGCAGCTCACCGAAAGGTCAGCTATTTGAACCCACTATTCACTCCATGGGAGAAAGATGTGGCAGTCTGCTTCCGTAAAGATCTACAACCTTGGAAATCCTATGGGGCAGTACTACTCTGCCCTATACAGTAGCTATGAGTCAGAATTGACTCAATGGCACAGGTTTATATATATATATATAAATAAATGTATATAATATTATATATATAACTTGCTTATTTAGACTTTTTCCCAAAATTTTCTGCAATTAATATTCTTTACTTTTGCCACCAAGAAAAAAATGTGAAATGAAAAATAAAATAGTCTTGATTAGAAACGAGCTTACTTCAGAGGTGCTGGATGGTAAATTATAAAGTAATTGAATGATATATAGCATAAAGAGATGCTTTAAAGAAATTGGAATAGTAATGCCAATATTCTGGAGTAAATTCAGAGCACTGAATACCTTTTTAAAACAATTTCCATGTTTCTACATATAACTATCATACATATGCCAAACTCCATTCATTTCCTCCACAAATCTTTTCCTTTTTGCTCTGGCCCTTCTAAAAGGATGTGTTCATGGCCCCATTTTAGATTGCCTGTTTCCATAGTCTTATAGGCTGCAATTCAGTGATGCCACTTCCCAGTAGACATTTGGGCTAGAGAAAGCACCTGAACCTAGCTGAGCCAGCCAGATCGTGTTTTCTGCTGATTGGAACCTCAATCTGCTAATTGAACAGAGAGGCCAAGTGAAGCCAGGGCTGCGTGCGTGTGGCAAATTGGAGGAAAGGGTCTGTAGAGAAAGAAAATGGATGAAATGCTTGGAGAGAAGCAGAGATGATGAAATAGCAGGAGCAACCTGAGACCCTGATTTACTAGTTTCTGGTTCTAGGGTTTGTAAGCCCTGCCCCTCAAAATGTCTAAAACCTTCAATCAATTCCCCTTTTTGATTGAACTATTTTGATGTGACTTCTGAGTGCTCACAAAAGATCCCAGGCTAAGACAATACATAGTAGTTATTAAATAATTCAGGCTTGATTTATATAGGACTTAAGTTTGGTTTCAGAAGTATAGAGAAATATTGAATTTGAGAGTTTAGAGGACATTTTAACTATGAGTCAGAATCGATTCGACGGCAAGCGGATTGGTTTCCTAGACCAATCTCCTCTTCATACAAGACTTACCATAAGAATATTACTAATATTCATTCACCTGCTTTTTGCTTACCCCCAGCAAACAGAAGCTATCTCATATGATGAGTCTGTACATTTTAGTTTTTATTCTCCTTGTTCTTGTTATCAGTCCTTCAGGTAAATGAATATATAGCATCACCCTTAAATCTTCTATTTTTTAGATTAACATTGTCTAATTAGTCAGAAAGTTTGGATCTTACTTTCCCCCTTTTATTTATTGATTTATTTTTTCTAACACTCCATCATCTTGGACACCCACTCCACAGTAAGGCATTGACTTCTTTAAAATACATTTCATTTCACACTCCCAGGTTCCTTGACTATTGACATCTCTCCCTTCCAAATATGATTATGGCTTCTGTATGTTGGGATTGTCAGGCCATGATAGGTCACCTAATGTATTGTGATAGAACATGGACTTCGGGACTACACAGAATAACTCACATGTGATTATAACAAAATTCCCAACTGCTCTGCTTCATTGCTAAATGGAGTTATAACCTTTAATTCATAATGCTGTTATCATTATACTTTGGATGAAGGATCAAGGCTAACTGATGATAGGAAACAAATGAATAATTTAAAAGTCAATAAATAGTAGGCCCAAGGATTCTGTGTCCTAAATATATCTTTTCCTACAACTATACCTACTTATTAGATAAAACAAAGAACTATTGATAATTTTGGATTGATATTTACGTAATAGTAATATTATTAAAGGCCCCTGGGTGGTGCAAACAGTTTTCACTCTTCTACTAACCAAAAGATAGGCAGTTTGAGCCCATTCAGCAACACCATGGAAGAAAATCTTGGCGATCTGCATCCATAAAGGTTATAGTCAAGAAACACCTAGAAAACTCAGTTCTACTCTGTAACACATAGGACCAACATGCTTTGGAGTTAACTCAATGGCAATGGGTTTTAATATTATTAATCATTATGAAAGCTACCTTTTTCTGAGCTGTTGCCATGTGCCATGCATAGTACTACCTAGATGTAACTGTTCCCGTTTTCACAGGTGAGGAAATTTGGAAAAGTTAAATAATTTATCCAAGGTCACACAGAGAATAAGGTAAAGTCAGTATTTAAGTCCTGATGTATCCAATGACAACATCATTGTTCTTTCTAGTACAATTCATTGCCTCCTAGAAGAAACACAGCTTAACAGTTTATGAAAGGAATGTCATTTCATGTTGATTGGATCTAATTCATTTTAATATTTTGTCAGGTGTATAAGCAGAAAAATTTAGATTCCTACTTTATCAGTGACCTTTCTTACAGCTATGTTTTAGATAAAAATAAGAGTGAAAACATACCTTTAAATTATCTTTGTCTTACCAGTGTACCAATTATCTTTTGTTTGTCCCTCTAGATCTATGCTCTATCCTGCTCCATCCTGCTTTCTTCTAGGGGAGGCTGACCTGCAAGACTGTACCCAGAGAACCTCTTACCCTCTGGCTCCCTGTTGTGCTCAACCAATGGGAAACCCTGGGAGGAGATGGGGTTGGAAATGGAGGAGTACTTTCTCCTTCCCTAAGCCCTTCAATCCTGGAAGTTATAACAGTGCCTTTCTTACTAGCCCCAGGGTGGGGCTGGGGGAAAATCTACACTATCCCTTGAGTTTTCCTCCACCCTGCCAACACCATTGTCAATGGTCTCTTTATTAAACGCTCCCTGAATTATCTTAATATGATATCCTTCTGGGACCCTGCCATTAGCTTCCTTCCAGGACCCTCACTGATAACAGTGGTATGTGAGAGAGAACTTGTGTGGTGGAAGAATGGATAAATAAATAAGGCAGTGATATACTCATCTTTGTTAGGTGCTGTCAAGTTTATTCTGACTCATAGTGGCCCTCTATGAAAGAGTAGAACTGCCACATAGGGTTTTCTAGGTTGTAATCTTTACTGGCACAGATTGCTAGGTCTTTTCTCCCATGAAGTCACTGGGTGGGTTTGAACTGCCAACCTTCATTTAGCAGCTGTCCACTTAACCATTGCACCACCAGGGCTCTTTTATACTCACAGAAGACAAAAGTGGCTAAAGTAATTATTGTAGGGGTCTGATAATCCCAACATTGTTTCCTATTAAATGGAGGGTAGTACATACACCAAATAGAAAAAGTAAGTTTCTATCCAGACTTCATTCTTATTTTATAAACAAGAGCGTCTTGGAGCCTGTCTTGATTATCTAGTGCTGCTAGAAATGTCACAGGTGGATGGCTTTCACAAACTGAAATTTATTCTCTCAGATGCTAGCAGGCTAGAAGTCCAAATTCAGGGTGCCAGCTCCAGGGAAAGGTTTTCTCTCTCTACTGGCTCTGGGGGAAGGTCCTTGTCATCAATCTTTCCCAGTGGAGGAGCTTCTCAGTGTAGGGACCCCAGGTCCAAAGGATGCACTATTCTCCTGGCTCTTGTTTCTTGGTGGTATGAGGTCCCCCTGTCTCTCTGCTCACTTCTCTCTTTTATATCTCAAAAGAGATTGACTTAAGATACAACCTAATCTTATAGATTGAGTCCTGCCTCATTAACATAACTGCTACTAATCCCGCCTCATTAACATCATAGAGGTAGAGTTTACAACACATAGGAAAATCACATCAGATGGCAAAATGGTAAACAATCACACAATGCTGGGAATCATGGCCTAGCCAAGTTGACACACATTTTGGGAGGACACAATTCAATCCATAACAGAGCCCTGTGAAAGCTGAGTTTTGGTCATATAGCCAGGCTTCTGCTGTCTGGATAATGTGACAGTAATTCAGAAAGGGGTTTCAGGGGGCTCGCCCAGCAGCTCCATGATGACTCTCGTCTGGCAGAGAATGAATACCCATGGTTAGGTTGAGAGATTAGAGCTGAGCTCCCAAGCCAGCAGTCTTTCAGTTTGAGTTGTAAAGCATTAGCCAACTTTGGACTAGGATGTCTTCTGAGAAGGAATACAACTTTAAAAGAGAAATAGTCAATGTCTCAAATATAAGTTAAAGGCTAGGGTCTTTCTTGAATAAAGTGATACCTCTCCCCTTTCATTTTATTAATTGAGGGCATCCCAATAACAAAAAAATTGGTTAATCTATCTCCCAGGAATGATTAAATTGCTTAGCGGTTAATTTCATCTTACTGTGGATACTGTGGTGGTTGTGGTGGTTGAGACAAGGAAGAGGGCATTATTTCCTTCAGGCCTACAAAATACTTTTATCTGAGAAATTGTGTTCACAAAAATAACTTCTGTGTTTTAAAGAAGGCATCAAGTATTCACAGATCATTTATTGAAGCAATGTTCCTTTCAGATCACTCAACACTACTTACCACGTGCCAGTAATGTGTTGGGCACTGTGATTGTGAAAGACATTTGATAAATTGCTATTATGGTACAAATATGAAATCATTGTGCTGCAGGGGTACAGGCTATATGCTCCTCTCTAGATCCTCGATACAGAATATGCTAACCTCCCATCTTATACTGAGAAACATGAAACTCAGAGAGGTGAGGCCATTAGCTTAAAGTTTCATAGTCACTTATTAAGGGAAAAGGTAGAGTGAGCACCCTGGCCTCCTGAGTTCTCCTAACACATCAATTTCACCAGAAAAAGGTAACCCGGAGCCTTCCCCAAGCTTTACCAGAGTTCACACAGGCACACCCAGGTATCACTGTAAGCTATTGGACTGGCTAAGAACACAAAATGAAGGGTAGAGGAGTGATCCTGGTTTTCCTTCCTTCTTTCCTTTCTTTCAAGAAGTTTTGCTCTTTCTATATGTGTCATATTAATGTATTGTAGAAGTCAACAATAGAAACTGCTGTTATTGGGTTTTGATTTTGAATGGTATTTGTTCGTTTAACAAATACAATATTGATGTCCTGGCTCTAGCCCCAGATACTCTGATTTAATTCAAATGCTATGTAACCCAGGGATGGGTGTATTTTCAAAGCTTTCCTGGTAACTTTAATTTGCAATCAGGGTTGAAAACTACTGTTTTGTGAATAAGCCTTATCATTGCCTTAACTCCTCCATATTTCCCCTTCTAATCTGGTACAATGTATCAGCAACTATGCCAAATAAACAAGGCCTCATCCTGGAGCTGGAGGACCTGGCCATCTCATGTCAGAGTAGAGAGACAAGGAAGATGGTGGGTGATAAGTGCCATACTAGAGACATACACACGATGCTATAAGAACAGAGAGGAAAGGCGTGGAGAGGGCAGGTGAGCAATGAAAGTTCAGTCCTGAGGACAATGTCTAAATAGAGTCTTAAGCAATATGAGTCTTAAGCAATAAGTTAGCCAGATGTTGGAGTGGGTGA
>NW_004444024.1:10871640-10873412 GCF_000243295.1 Trichechus manatus latirostris | reverse complement strand
AGGATCTGTAGTTGGAAAATGTGGTCTTGGAGATAGAAATGATGCCGGTGATGGCATGACAGAATTTTGCAAGACCAGTGACTTATTCATTGCAAATACTTTTTTTCAATGCAAAAACGGTGACTATACACATACACCTCACCATATGGAAAACACAGGAAACAAGCTGACTACATCTGTGGAAAGAGATGATGGAAAAGTTCAATACCATCAATCAGAACAGGGCCAGGGGCCAACTGTGGAACAGACCATCAATTGCTCATATGTAAGTTCAAGCTGAAGCTGAAGAAAATTAAAATAAGTCTATGAGAACCATAATATGACCTTGAGTGTATCCCACCTGAATTTGGAGATCATCTCAAGAATAGATTTGACACATTGAACACTAATGACCAAAGACCAGATGAGATGTGGGATGACATCAAGGGTATCATACATGAAGAAAGCAAAAAAGTCATTAACAAGACAGGAAATAAAGAAAAGACCAAAATGGATGTCAGAAGAGACTCTGAAACTTGCTTTGAATGTAGAGTAGCTAAAGCAAATGGAAGAAATGATGAAGTAAAAGAGCTGAACAGAAGATTCTGAAGGGTAGCTCGAAAAGACAAACTAAAGTATTACAATAAAATGTGCAAAGACCTGGAGTTAGAAAACCAAAAGGTAGGAACATGCTCAGCATTCCTCAAGCTGAAAGAACTGAAGACAAAATTCAAGGCTCAAGTTACAGTTTTAAAGGATTCTAGGGGCAAGATATTGAATGATGCAGAAAGCATCAAAAGAAGATGGAAGGAATACACAGTTACTATACCAAAAAGAATTGGTCGATGTTCAACCATTTCAAGAGGTAGTATATAATCAAGAACCTATGGTACTGAAGAAAGAAGTCAAAGATGCACTGAAGGCATTGGTGAAAAACAAGGCTCCAGGAATTGGTGAAATACCAGTTGAGATGTTTCAACAAATAAATGTAACACTGAAAGCACTTACTTGTCTATGTCAAGAAATTTGGAAGACAGCTACCTGCCCAACCAACTGGAAGAGATCCATATTTGTGCCCATGCCAAAGAAAGGTGATCCAACAGTATGCAGAAATTATCAAACAGTATCTTTAATATAACAGGCAAGTAAAATGTTGGAGATCATTAAAAATGGTTGCAGCAGTACATCGACAGGGAACTGCCAAATGTTCAAGCCAGATTCAGAAGAGAATGTGGAAAAAGGGATGTCATTCCTGATGTCAGATGGATCTTGGCTGAAAGCAGAGAATACGAGGAAGATGTTTACCTGTGTTTGATTGACTACGCAAAGGCATTCAACTGTGTGGTTCATAACAAATTATGGATAACTTTGTGAAGAATGGGAATTCCAGAACATTTAATTGTGTTCATGAGGAACCTGTACATAGACCAAGAGGCAGTCATTCAAACAGAACAAGGAAATACCGCATGGTTTAAAGTGAGGAAAGGTGTACGTCAGGGTTGTATCCTCTCACCATACTTATTCAGTCTGTATGCTAAGAAAACAATCTGAGAAGCTGGACTATATGAAGAAGAATGGGGCATCAGGATTGGAGGAAGACTTATTAACAACCTGCACTATGCAGATGACACAACCTTGCTTGCTGAAAGGGAAAAGGACTTGAAGCACTTACTGAAGAAGATCAAAGACTACAGCCTTCAGTGTGTATTACACATCAACATAAAGAAAACAAAAATCCTCACAACTAGACCAATAAGCAACATAGTGTTAAACGGAGAAAGGATTGAAGTTGT
>NW_004444024.1:10828217-10870719 GCF_000243295.1 Trichechus manatus latirostris | reverse complement strand
ACTGACAAAGTATTTTAAAATTAATATTAAACCAGCCCTTTTTAGCCCTCCTGAATCACTTCTGTAGAGCTGTAAGTTTCTGTAGAACTGTTTGGGAACTTTAGTGACAGGTGGCATGATAGTGTAGAATCAAAAGGAACTGTTATTTGCATTTCTTAGCCCTAACTTGTTCAATGAAAACAGGGTTTTGTATTTAAACAAGTGATTAGATATGTCAGTGCAAATGTAAACAGCAACATAATTCATGCAGCTGTGGCTCCTATTCTCTATACTTCAGTCCTATTTTTAAAAATGCAGTTGTAACTTAAAGCTAATAATTTGATAAATTCAGAAAGTAATAGTCAATAATGATTTTTATATGTGACATTATAAAGGATGACGGCTGCCTTCCTAATCACATTTGCACTGAATTGGGACGATACTGAAAAAGTCACAAAAATGTGATTTATAATGCTGATCAAAATCCTCCAATTTTCCATAAAATTCATTTGGTGTTACTTTCTCATAGATGTTAATAAACTCAAATAGCCGTGCTTATTGAATCTCCCTTGTAACTCCAGCTGTTGCTAAACTACACAAATTGACCAGAACAGTCTACCCTCATAACCTTACGTAGAAGAAGGCATCTGTCTGAATAGAATTAAAAGAAGAAGGTATTGGACCTGGGACTGCAGGGTGGTGAAAGAAAAATCCATTGCAAGGCAGGAACCACACACATAATAAGCTTTGAGCTTAAATATCTAAATCCATATACACACTTTATTATTCTGTAAATTTTTTCCAAAGTGTTTTGTTAAAGCAATCAACACCTATCTATTGAGCACTTGCTGCTTACAGGGACTTTTGATACCTTAAAATGCACACTTCTGTAATAGGTTTTCACCAAGAGTACAAAGCCATCTCTTCATACAATCTGTGTCACTTAGAATGTACCAAGAAGTCTCTCTTTCATAGAAATTTGATCTAGCAAGAGTTCCTGTATTATTTTTATTCCTATATTACAGATGGGAAAAAAAATGAGTCTCTGAGAGGTTAAGTGAATTAATTGACCCAGGTCATTCAGGATTTCAACTTAGGTTGCCAGACACTAAATTTCATTCCCTTTCCCCCATGTTAACATTATCTCATATCCTTTGCTTTTCTCTGATTCAAATATTTTTGACAAATGGGAGTTGTTTGGTACTAGTTGTATGTTTCTAATTCCTAATTATTTTATGTATAACTGCTTTATCCAAGAACTTTGTTTTAAATAGTAAAGAATAGAAAAGTAAAATAGATTTTAAAGATATGATATTAGGGGATGTTTAATATGGGACTGTAAAATAATAATTGAGTTGAATAACACTGAGTACACACTTTGAGGGGAAAAGATATTGTTTTCAATATGTCCACATTAATAGCTTTTCTCCTTTGTTCTCATGGTTCTAAGTATGTTTCTGATCTCTACAGCCCTTGTATGTAAATCAAGTCACAAAAACATGATTTATAATGCTGATCAAACCCCCCTCATTCTTCATAAAATTCATTTGGTGTTACTTTCTCATCAATGTTAATAAAGAACTGTAAAACCTACTAAAGATCTTTGTAGTGGCAAGGAAGAGGTCATTGTGCGTATGTTGGATTGTTTTTATCAGCATGGTCTATGGTCCCTTTATGATTGTGGCGCAGACATACAAACAGAAAAATATGTATTCAAGAAAGTTAAATTTTATGAAATTTGTGATTGTGTTCAAGTTACTTAACCTCTCTGAGCTTCATTTTCGTCTTTTATGAAATGAGAGTAATAATCAGATATCATAGGGTTGTGGTGAGGAATAAATAGTCAATAGTTTAGGTAGATTGATGGATGATCAGGTGGATAGATAGATAGATAGACAGACAGACAGATAGGTAGATAAGTAGACAGACAGATAAGTAGATAGATAGGACCAAGAACAGTTATTTAGTAAGTGAAGTATAAGTCTTAGGAAAATACAAGATGTGTACTTAATAAAGTTAACATTTACTAAGCATTTTTAATGTGAATGGCCTATTCTAAGTACTTCATCTACATTATATTAATACCCATAACCCTATGAGACATGTATCTTATTATCTCTATTTTACTGTGGATAAAACAGATTTAGAACAGACAGGTATTTTGCCAAAGGTCCTACAACTATCAATGAATGGAGAAAAGATTCAAATTCATGTCCTAAAATCCATGTCTTTAAATGTCTTAAAATTTGAGTCTTTAAATCCATGGTGGTAATGGAGTGGGGGTTGTTTTATTGAATAACTGAATAGGTCACTGTGAGAAAATAGAGTAATAGCCTAGAAAAATATTGAGTCCCACGATATCGTAATATAGCAAAAATACATGTTACACTCTTCTAATAGGGTTGCAGATTATTCTAACCATGACGTGCATCTTGTCTCCTTTCAGTGAAATTTTGTAATAGCCGCCAGCACTCATGCCATTGAGCAAATGTCACGAAAGCCTACAGCATTAGCTCAGCGCATGTATCCTGGGTGGTCTGTGAAGGGCTGAACTGCAGATCTGAGTTCTCTAGATGATGAAAACCTGGCCTCTCAAGTGCCATACCTGGGATATGGCACTAAATGGAAGTTTTTGATCAATAGATTATCTTTCTTTCCTTTATAAACAATATATTGAAGAAATTTGATATTTTCAGCTTTGTTATAGAGTATTACTGATTATATTTTGTTATGACACATTGATCTCCCTATTTTTTCCAAAATTTTTATCACTATATAATACATATATGTATATTAGGGACCTGATAAATATATAAAAACACAACGATGAACAGAAATGTCAAGGGCTCTGTCTTCAAGGAGCTTATGCTCTATTGGGAGCAGTAAAACAATAAAATAATTGTAATGGGGTGGTAGTGGTAAACAGTGTGGTAAGGAAGATCCATGATAATATGAGAGCACATAACAGGGACACCAAACTCAGATTCAGAGAATCAGGAAAGATTTCTCAAAAGAAGTGACACCCAGACTGACCTTGTTGTTGTTAGTTGCTGCCTAAGTCGATTCTGGCTCATAGTGACCCCATGTGTATAGAGTAGAACCGCTCCATAGGGTTTTCAAGACTGTGGCTTTTTGGAAACAGCCAGGCCTGTCTTCCCAGGTGCCTCTGGGTGGGTTCAAACTGCGAACCTTTTGTCTAGTAGTTGAGCGCTTAACTGTTTGTACCACCCAGGAACTACAGAATGAGCTTAAGAATGAGTAAAAGTTAACCAGCCAGACACTAGGAAGTAGAAAGAGAAGACTATTCCAGAATATGATATGTAGCCAACATGATAGCCTATATGATACCCTGTATGACGTAGGGTATATATGCAAAGGACCACAGGCACGTGAGGCATGTGGTGTATTCTGGAAAGTATAAGAAATTCAGTATGACCAGTGTATGAATTGCCAAGTGGACAACACATTGCAAAGAGATGAAAATAGAGAAGTAAACCGATCGTGGGGGAACTTTGCATGAGACAAGACATAGAATTGTGTATGTGGCTGTTCAGTGAAAAACATCTCTAAACTTTATGTTAAATGTCTACTTGCTCCACTACTCAGCAGTGTCCAAAGACTGGTGAGAGGGTCTGAATTGATGTACATAGAGAAAAACTATTATAGCATGTTGTTTGCATGTTAAGCATGGGATGGTCTTTGGCCTTCTTCTCACAAACTCCCAAAGTAAAGAAATCTTCAGAAGTCTTTCAATAGGAAGGTTAAAAGCCCCTACGCTGACTCTCTGTTCAGGCCATTGCCCATGACTTCAAAAAAGAGGGGGCCCCAGCCCAAACCCAGGAGTTCTGGGTAGTATGAGATAAATAGGCTACAGCTGGGGTTGGTCGTGGAGCAGGGCCTGTTGCTTAGGCTGCTCCCACAAGGTAATCCAAGTCTTAGGAGGAATCAGGCGAAAAGAGTAAACTTAACATGTCTGGCCACTGATATATCCCCAGGCCTGGGTTCCAAGCACCCCCTGCGCATGCTCTGGAAAGAACTTGCCAAAACACAGGCTGGCTAAGGGTGGCATTTGGCTGGGGTAGGGAGTAAAGGCCACAACGTGACTGACCCTCTTCCCAAGGAAAGAGACAGACATGTGAAAAAAAAAGCCATTCTACTGGAATGGGGTAGCGGCTATTAGACACGTCCACAGCACCTCTCCTGGCCACAGCAGAAGTAGACAGAGCACCAGGGTAATGTGAAGTTACAACAGCATCCACTTTGCTATGTACAGACGCCAGGAAGGAATGCAGGTGAAGGGCTTGTCCTGCACATCAGAAATTAACAGAATAAATTTGGCTCAAAATAGAATGCCAGTACTCTCTAATTCTTTCTCCTACAGATGTTTACCAATAGACTTACAGAATACTCTTCATTCAGCCATTCAAACAATGATATTTGAGCACATACCGTGTGCTAAACACTCTTCTAGGTGTGAGGATACAGAATTGATAAAAAGAACCAAAAATCTTTGCCACCATAAAATTTACATTCTAAAGGAGAATGCAGATAACAAATGAGTATATAATTTAATGTTAGGTATACAGATTACAGATGATTTAACAGCTTGAGACTGAGGTAGAAAGCAAACAGATCTCTTTTGTATTACCTGTGTTATTCTAATAAAAGAAACACTACTCTTTTTTATTAAAATGTATTGTGCTGTTAATTGCATAAATGTATACCATGTATGTCATATTACAACCTAAAATGGCATGCTGCCATATTATGGTTAATAACAGAAACTTCTAAAACAAGGACTATGACAAATGAGCAAAACTGGAAATAACTTCATTCCTTCATTTTATGTATATATTTTTTTCTAGAGGCAAATTAAATAACAAGGAATACATCTTATCAAAATAAAACTCTACAGATCACTCATTTATTTACTGAAGAAATTGGCTTTTTCTCAAATCTACAATTTTTTCCTCTCTTTTAAATGTCACTAAAAGATAATAATTTAATTCATCTCTCAGGTGTCAAAATAATTTACCTCGTTTAGTATTGTTTCAGGGTTTAGAAACATGCTTTCTTATCCAAGTTGTGCTTGCACAATAAAATTTAATGATAGAAATTATTGCTTATGATCCTTCACATTCACTCTAGCTACTATAGACTATAATGCATACATATATTTCGAAAGCTTTCTAATATAATTCAATTACAGGAACTAAATACAGATTGTGTTTTCCCTTGACCATTTATTCTCTCTCAAGCCTTGGACACAGACTTTTTAATTTTATATTTGTTCTTCAATAGTGTGTATAAAAATTGCACTAAAAGCTGCTGCTTTCTCAACAGTATCATGGTCACAGTTAGTTAAATATTTAATGCCACCAAGCACAAGGCAGGGCATGCCACGAGCATGAACTTGACTATAAAACCACTGTAATGAGTTTAGATCCCATGGGTGCCCAGTGGACTCTGTAAATGAGGGAGAAGGCTCATCAAGATGCAAGTTTAAGTAGGAATCTGTCCTGATGCATCTACTGACATGAATAATTTTAGATCTCTGAACCTGATGTGTTTTCTTAGTATCTATCATCACTTTACTGGCCTGCAGTCAAGGTGATGTATTAGGTGTGGCTTTATATAATTCTGAATAATTTTCTCTTCCAGAGTGACACTTTTCCATATAGTCTAAGCTTTGATAACTTACTTAGCCTCTGATAAAAGCTTCCATTAGTGATTTGCTATTAGTCTTTGCTTTTTGTCCACTGAAATTAGGACAATCCTTTTGCAATAGAAGCAAAATGCTGAAAGAAGGCAGGGACACACTCCATGAGAGAAATCAACCATCTTCTCTCGGACATATGTCCTCAAAGAAAAGGACAAGGTAGTATATACATTAAATGTTATTAACAAGATATGAAAGAATAGGTTATGTATCAAAGAGGTTAAAACTATAAGTTTACGGGGAGACAGACATAAAATTGAATCTGGATATCAATGTTTACTAATTGGATAAAATTTTTTTATTTCTTTGATATTTGTTTTCCTCTTTTATAAAAGAGAAAAAAGAGTAACAAATTTCAGGTTTGTTGTGATGACTAATATGATACACACAAGGTGATTATCACAATGCTTGGCCCATGTTGTTGTTGTTAGGTGCCTTCAAGTCAGTTCCGACTCATAGACACCCTAAGTACAATAAATGTCAACTTAACAATAAAAACATTACTTCGTACAACCTGAATAACTGCCTAGACTTTCTACCATCTCAGTCCTCTCCAATGTGAATGCTAGAAGTAACTTGATAAAAATCTTTATACCTGATCTTGATGAATACTCAAACCATCCTTGTAATGGATGCTGGGGGTAATCTTTATAGATACACTGCCTTCAATATTGTTAAGTGAAAATCTGATAAGCTCAGCCAGGTTTTATTTTATTTTTTCCCATCCTCTCTAATATCTAGTACAATACTTTTAGCTGCAGGGCATAGTAAGATTTAGCTGAGCTTTCTGAAACGTCTTCACCAGCTCTCTCCACATCTGAGCTTCTCCCCATCATATGGACCAACCTCCTTACTCTCTTCAAGTCTGCCCTGCCAGAAAGTCTGCCTTCCTGCCACTGACTTGACCTACCTTCTTTCTCTTTGATCTCATTTTTTTTTTCCTAATCATGTCCAATACCATGTCCAATGCAGAGGAAGATACTGTCAATGTTCTGCTCTGGAGTTGGGGGTGGACTGGCCAACCATATCTCAGTATAGAGGAAGACAGAATCCATGGGCTAAATGTGCACCTGGAAGGCAGGTCACAAGATCACTGTGGAGCAGAGATGAAGCAGTACTCAGGGTAGATAGATGTGGGTTGTCAAAAGGCTGGAGGTAAGCTGGGCAGAATTCAGTGAGGAAAAGATGAATAAAAAGAAGTAAGTTCTAAGACCAAGGAGGAGAAGTTAGTGGGTCAATGAATGGTGAATATTCTATTCTGGAAGTGATATGAATAGTCTATTCATGATATTTCTTTAGTGTGGGAGCAGGCTGTTAAATGAATCAAGCTGGACAATAAATAAGCGCCATGGTTTTTGTCTTTATCACAATAGTTATTATCATCATCGTATTTTCATAAAAATAGGAAAGTAGATTAGTGTTGCATTGAAACAGTTCGAAAAATAGGTTAAAGAAAAACTAGGTTATTATTGTGTAATCTTCATTCACCCAGGTGATTGATTAATTCATCCATTCAGTTGTTTTCTTTTAATTTTGCTATGATTAGTATAACATAAAATTCACTTTTTAAAGTGTATAATTCAGTAGTTTCCATCCACTCTTCCACCCCATGCCTAAGCAAGCTAAATGATTGCTTTCTTACTATTTGGCCATGTCTTCAAAAGTTGTAGATAATTTTAGTATAAATCAGACTCCTAGTTAATCAAGATTTTACTAATCTGGGTTGTATTAGTTTCTTATTGCTTCTGTAACAAATTACCATAAACTTAGTGTCTTGAAACAATACAATACAAATTTAGTATTTTACAGCTTTGGAGATATTTATTAGGCTAAAATAAAGGTGTGTAGATCTGAGGCATTTCTGGAGACTTCAGGGGAGAAGCTGTTTCGCTGACTTTGCAGCTTCTAAATGTTGCCTATTTCTTTATGGTTCCTTCCTCCATCTTTAAAGTCAGCAGCATAGCATCTTTAAAGCTCTCCCTGACTCTGTCCCTCCTGAATCCATCTTTCACTTATAAGAACCCTTGTGATTACATTGGGCCCACCAGGATAATCCAGGATAATATCCCCACCTCAAGATTTAAATTAATCACATCTGCAAAGTCTTTTTTGCCATGTAAAATAATACATTCATAGAGTTTGGGGATTAGAATTTGAAAATTTGGGGGGCATCATTATTCTGCCTACCACGCTGAGATTAATACTTAAATGTTACATTGCATGAATAATAGTATTGTAGTGTATTTGATGAGGTCCTTAAACTCTTAGGAGATATAGTAAAAATTATTTGAACACCTCTCCGGATTTTATGGACTGTGAAATTTCAAAGTCCTCTCTCAGATGTATGCTAATTACCAGGGAGTTTACGCTCTCCCGCTGAGTCAATTCCATATGCAATGCATTCTTTATTATGATTTCCACTAAATTATTTTGATCACAATTATTTGTGAGTTTTGTCCATTTTAATGAAAAATTTGAAGTTTATGGGAAGGGATCACTCTCTTTTCAGCATGGTCCTTGTAGTTGACTCTGAGATGTCCTTTCTGATATAATATCAGCTGTACACCATTGGAATGTGGATTTTCCATTAGGGTAACTGCCTGAGATTTGTACCTTAAACTAACTAGCACATTCATAATATCACATCACTCATGGTAAATTACACATATATACGTATATGTGTATGTGTGTGTGTGCATGTGTTTATATATGCATGTATATATATTACATGTATTATATATTTATGTGCTGTGTATTTGTGCATTGTGTGTCTGTGTGTGTCTGTGTGTGTCTGTGTATGAAATTTTACTGTATTCCCTTCCAGGGACCATCTGTTCTTCTCTAGAATTAGGGTTTTACGGTTGGGACCTGGGTAGTTTCAGTAGATTCCTCAGGAGCCCTGGTGGTGCAGTGGTAAAGCAATCAACTGCTAACCAAAAGGTCGGTGGTTCAAAAGTAGCAGCAGCTCCACTTGAGGATGTTGTGGCAGTCTGCTTCCGTAGAGATTTACAGCCTTGGAAACCTTTGGGGGTTGTTATGAATTAGAATCAACTCGACAGCCATGGGTCCTCAGAAGTAACTCATCTGAGAAACTTTCTCTGTCTAACCTCATTCAAGTTTTACTATTCCTCTCATCTTCAGTTTCTAAAATATTTATAGAAATTTTGTATAATTCACATTTGTGTATTTGATATTCTGTAATTAATTTATCTTTATCGTGTAATTTTTTCTTTTCCTAAGTAATTTAATAATTCATCCGGAGAAAAGATTAGAGGATTTTTTTTTTCCATTTTTATTCACCCATCCATTTATTTCACAAATATTTATCAGCATTAAGCTAGGTTCTTTCCACTTTCCTTTCTGCATCTCCATGCCCACATAAAACTGGGCTCGGTACACAGTACATACACAGTAGCATTGCTGACTGACTGAAAAACATCCTATTATGAAGCCATCATTACTGAAGTTTGCAGGTTTCTTTTCCTAATTTTGAAATGTCTTTTTTCATCTTAGGTTGCCCCAGGTAGCTGTCTCACAGCAACAAACTATTGATTCTCATTGCACAGTGTGAAGAAGAAACCACCAGCTCAGGTATGACTTCCAGTATCAAAAATTATCTACTTGAAATTAAATATATATATATATATGAATGACATGCTTTAGAGTGAAACTTCAAAAATATTCTTACAAAAGAACTTGAGGCAATTGATTGTGGAAATTACTAGAAGTAAGGAACCTTTTTTTCCTACTACAAGATCTCTTTTGTGGAAGAGAAACTATTTATACAAGTACTTGTTAAGCCTTCTACATTGCAATTTACTCCACCTAATAATTACCCTATCAACACATATTCTGTCTAAATGTCTTTAGTCACAGTCCTTCTAATGTAATCTGGGTATTCATTGTTCTTCTGTTTGATATGCACTGGAAGCCTGCAGCATCTTCTTATTCTAATCAGTATTTGAATGCATTGTGTGTTGAAATGAAAGTAACAATGATTAGTAGGACAGATGTTTCCCTTGAATGTGAAATGTAGGGGTTAAAACCACAAATTAAACTGAGTACTCACAGCCTTTGCATGCATTCTTCAAGATGGTGGGATAAAAATTGTGAAATGAAAATAAGGTACTAGTCAGAACTATAAAGTAGATAATATTTGGAGTAGCTCAACTGTACATTCTGGTGAATGGACACATGCCCTTAATATGTTGGTGAAATGAGATATCATTTGCCTTTATGGATGGTGATTTTGACAAAGAGACTGGAAGGAAGTTGGAAAGGGAAGGCAGAACAGTTGGAGTTTCATGCCAGGTGCATCAGTACATAAGAGGATTGGAAGAGCTCATGCAGTTTTTAAGCACTGGATGAATGGATTGTAATTATAAACTTTTATATAAACATTCTCCTTACTTTTAGGTGTTTCCTCTGCTTGTTGGTTGAAAATGCTATGAAAATCAGTTGTCTATTACATTTAGTTTTCAAAAATACTAAGATTTTACAATAGTTAATTGATTTCTCTCATGTTGGTCATACTTATTTCTTGTTTCTACGTTTATTCGTTATTTAGTATTTTTTATCAGGATTTCTAATTACATGAGTCCATGTGAAAGATTTTTAAAAACCATATTCAACAGTTGAACTGACATTAATTTCATAGTCATACTCAAGGAAAGAGTTGAGGCCGGTGTGATTCCTGTTTATTGTTTCGTTGTTTGTAAAAGCCATGTATTGTATTTCATACCTTTTATTCAAATAAATTTTGTAGTAGTCTCTTCTCTTCAACCTTCACAAATACTTGTTGACCATAGACATTGAATGGAAGCTGCAGAATATAGATGAACAGCTAACTTGGGGAAGGGTGCCTAGTTAGCTAATGGCCCAAGGAGGAACTCTAGGGTCGACATTAAAACCCACATTTAGGATGCAAGTTACCATCACTTCAAGAGTGAGAGCGTGTGTTTTTCTGATTACAACAATCTCAATGATCAGACTGACTTGGGAGTAGCCCGTTGTTTTTTGTCTGAATTACTTGAACAATTATTATGAAGAGGGGAGACTGTCTTTGGATAGGAATGATTCCTTTGACTACTGGCCTGCTCTGAATTTGTAACAAAATCATTATCCACCTCTCATTTGATTATGGAGTCATGGGTCTAATATGCATTAAAGTTTTGTTCGCATAGAATTAGGAAGTTCAAAAAGAAGCTTCTTTGGAGTCAGTGCCCACAATTAGGAGGTTATTGGCCTTCCTGGTAGAGAATGGGGGGCTACAGTTGGATTTCTGTGCTTCCTGATGCCTTCTCTGCTTCCTATCTTACCTCTCCAAGCAGGTTCATGCACGCATGTGCACACACACACACACACACACACACACACACACACACACACACACACACACTATTGCTTTTTGACCACAGCAGTTTACTTAACATGTACTTTTGTTTGTTTTAATTGCATTAACCTAATCTGTCACCCTTCAGTTAAGGTCATATTTGAAAACTCAGTACATAATAAATAAAACAAAGTCATAGTATTTCATAGGACACACCACTTCCTTCATGATGGCAAACCACTTAACCCCTTCTCCTTCATACTCACTGGATGTAAAGCCCCTTCTGAACAGGGCTTCGAACCTGTTCTGCTAGGTTCAGTCATGACTGATGAAGTGAAACTGGAACAGACTCGAATTTTTAAAATTTGGTAGAAGTAGAACCATAATCAGAATGGAAAAAATTACAGGTCAAAGCCCCGCTAGAAACTTAATCTCCCTCTTAGAATTCAAGGGCAGCATAACAGTACATAGCAATCAAATCTTTTCCTCATTAGATTTTGAGCAGAGGTGGAAGCGGTGGTACCCCACTCAAATATGGTGGCAGGCCATGCTGCTTGGAATGTATGCTGCTGTCCACAGTCCTGCCAATAATCCAATCTCTCACATCAGGCTTCTGAAAGAGCTCACAATGCCTTTTCCGAGTCTCCCATTCCAGGGCTTCACCCATAATTTCTCCCATTCTGGTTATCGTTGCAGTTCACTCAAATTTTGAAAATTTGAATCTATTCCAGTTTGGCTTCATTGGCCATGACTGAACTGGTTCAAACCTGTTTGAAGCCCTGCTTCTGGAGGGAGGCTATCTCCTCTCACACAGAGATTTAATATCCTCTTTCTATTTACTTAGTTGGTATCAAAGGGATCAATCTACCTATATTTCATTGTCCCTTTTGGTAACTACGTGGCCATTTGAATCTCCTTATAGCATAAATAGAGCACAAACAGGTAGGCTTAGGTTCAAGTCACAGTCTCATCCTTTATCATCTGTGGCTCATGATCTCTGCCACAGTTTCTGCATTTGAGGGCTGAGAATAATAACATTTCCTAAAAGTTTTTCTGAGGATTGAACTAGATAATATATTTCAAGTACTTAGTACACTAACTAGCACAGAGAAAGCACTGAAAAATGTTAGGTGTATCAGGAAATTTCTTAGATTATTAATCAGAGTGATATATATACATATATATATATAGCCATGCATCATGTAATGTCCATTCGGGCAATGCTTGACTGCAGATGTATCCGTGGTCCCATAAGGTTATAACAGAGTTCAGAAATTCCAATCAGAGAATGGGACATGGTGGATATAACAGACCGTAGTGAATGCAAGTTTCTAGCATGCAACACGTGTATCTCATGTCTTTTGCATATAAAGCAACTGCACTGCCAGGCATATAATGGTACAGTATATATATAACCTATAATACACATGTCTTAATAGTTATAATTAAGACTATAAGGTCACTATGAGTTGGAATCAACTCGATGGCATCAGGTTTAATAATAATAAACACCTATGTTATTGGCTTATGTATATACTGTACTGTACTTTCTATCATTATTTTAATGTGAACTTTCCCTAATTAAAATAAAATGTTTATCATATAATAGTGTATGCTTTGACTTACAGGCAGCAGCATCCAATCGCGTGTATTGTGTATCTCGAGTGTTGTAGTGTTACCTCTCTCTTTAATTCTCTTTCAAAAATATTATCATGATGTGCACCATGGCTCCCAAACACAGCAAAAGCAGTGCTTGTGATAGCAGCAGCAAGAAGCAAAGCAGAAGTATGAATTTGGAATTGAAACAAAAGGTTATTAAACAACATGAAGGTGGAAAATCAGTGAACTCTATTGCTCATGATTTAGGCATGTCTGTTTGCTGAGTATATAATATGGTGTTTGCACAGGGTTCAAATCACATAATGTCCTATTTCACAGAACATATTGTGGACGTTAAGCGATGCATGACTGTATGTGTGTGTGTATATATATATATATACATATATGTGTGTGTGTTAATAGAGTTGTCACGGGGAATAGGAATGGCTTAACGCTTTTCAAATAATTTGAATAGAAAAAAAAAATCTTAACATTGAAAGTGCCGTGAAGATAGTTTGAAGACTTGCATTGCCTCAGGTCTTTATCAATATTGATCATTACTGTAAACACAGAAGTCTGAAAGAACAGAATGTTCTATATATGGAGTTCAATAGCTGAGAAAGCCACAGTCAAAAGTGGCCATGGATATTGTCTAGCCAAAAGAATTTTCAGACTGGATTTTTTGTTTTGTTCTGTTTTATTTGACTTTGTTTGGTTTCTTATGTGGAACTCCTATGTGTGTGTATATATATTATCATATATTATATATATATTATATGTAAAATATATATATATAATATAATATATATTATATATATTATGTATATATTGTATATAATATAAGGACAGCTGCTCTCTTTGGCAATGGAAGAGGCTCAGATTCTTGTACATTCAACTCCCCTACCAAGGCTATTAGTTTGCTCTGAAAACCCCCACGTGCTTATAGGACACAATTTAAAAAACACTGACCTACTCCAGTTTCTTAATTTTGGGGGGTGGAGAAACTGAAACCAAGAATAGCAAAGAGACATGCCCAAAGTCACAGATGAGAGGACAAGTCTAGGTAGTCTGATTCCCATCTACTGGAAGATGCTAACTCTTTTGCAGAATACATTGAAAATCTGGGACAACAAATGTGGCTTTGGGAAATGTGGCCCTCTCTCCCTTCTTTACCAATCACATTATTTTGGTCATTGCATATGTATAATAGATCCTCAAAGTGTGGTACCAACTAGCAGCATCAGCATCACTTTTTAGAAATACAATATTTAGGCATACCTCAGACCTGCTTGATGAAAAACGCTGGTGGTGGGGCCCAGCAACCTATGTTTTAACAAGCCTTCCACGTGATTCCGATAGTAGAGTTTGAGAACCTCTTCGTTAAAGAAATGCCTTGGAAATTAGCTCTACCTGTACAATAAATTAATCACACTGTTTAATAACCAATGGGCAAAACTCACTATAGAGATATATGAAAGATCTGAGAGGGAAGAAGGAAACTAACATTTGCTGTTCACCTACTATATTAATTTGCTAGAGCCGCCTTAAGAAGTATTACAAACTGGGTGGCTTAAAACAACAGAAATTGTTAACAGTTCTGGAGGTGAAATGTCAAAATTCAGGTGTCAGCAGGGCTGCGTCTCTGTGAAAGTCCTAGAGGAAGATCCTTCCTCGTCATTTCCAGCTTCTTTTAGCCCCAGGCATCCCTTGGTTTGTGGCAGCGTAACTCCAATCTCTGCCTCAGTCTTCACACTTCACACAGCTGTCTTCCCTCTGTGTCTCTGTTTCTGTGTCTCTTCTCCTATTTTTATAAGAACACCGGTCATACTGGATTAGAGCTCACACTAATCTAGTATACGAAGACCCCATTTCCAAATTAGGTCACATTCACAGCGGTTAGGACTTAAACATATTTCTTGGGGGGACACAATTCAACTCTACACCTACCATATAACAACCACTGTTTATAGTAATTACCTTTTTTAATGTTTATAACAACTCTATGAGGTATATATTATTATTCCAATTTTATAGTGAGAAAATTAGACTCAGAGATTAAATAACGTGTTCAAGATCCTTCAGCTGGAAATTACAGAGTGAGGATTTGAACCCAGGTGTGGTTGACACCAAAGATTTAATTCTTTCTATTATGCATTGAAGGCCACATGACTTACACACACAGCTGGAGTGAAAAATCTATAACTCTAGGGAGAAATCCATGCATTTGATTGCATTGCATTATGGAGCACACTGATGTTCATTATACTCAGGCTGTATCATATCTCTCTGATATTACATAGAAATAATGGCTTATCACTCTGACATGGGTATGTCTTTTCTATCCTATTTCATTATACTTACACCTATTTGAATATCAGTTCTCAAATTTATATACACTAGCCTCACTATGACAGGCTAGTATTTATGTATATATTTATTTTTCTCTCCAGCATTTGACGTAAAAATAAAGATAGCTTCAGTGTGTCCTGTTTGGGGGCATCTAAAAAGTTTCTGAAAATGGATCATCACCTTAGATATTATGTAAATAAAATCATGTAAGTATTATGTAAATGTAATTACATAGAGAAGTAATTATGGGGATATACACTGCAAACTTCAGAGCTATATTATAGGGAATTATAGGACAGGGTAATTATATATCATGTTCACTAAAGCTTCAACATCTAGGAAAAAAATTCATCATTTTTTATACTTGAAAGAAACATTAAATTTCTTACTGTGTTTTGCAGAGGGTGTGGTGAATGAGTGGTCTGATTAGGGAAATACAGGGTCAAGGGGTATTGTGAACTTGGAGGGTGCTCCCATCTTGGACGCATCTCAGTTCCAGAGCTGTTAAGATCAAATGACAGTTATAGGCTTTGCTGAACTCTACTACAAATTGGTTTTCAATGGCCAGAAATGGAAAATTCTTGTTACCTATTCAACATTCCAGGTTATTGCTTGTAACAGTGTCAGACACACGAGCAAGTCTAGTACCTGGTTAGGTTCTGGACTGGGCATGTTGTACCAAAAGCTGCCAGAATAACAAATAATCTAAGAGATAAAGTGCAGAATTTAGCAGAGAAGTGGATGCAATATTGGCACTCGAGAACCTGCACCAAATATGATATCTGGAAGGTGATTCGGAGACTTTATATGAGAGAAAAAACTGGAAATCAGAAGTTAACGGCAAGAAGAACAAAGAAAGAGGGACAGATACTGAATCTTACTGCCATATTACCAAGTGATTGGGAACTAGATCAGCTTACTTTAAGACTCAAATCCGAGAAAACACTTTCTTGTTCTAGGACAAACATAGCAATCTCCTGTGCTAAGCCCATGTCCTATTCAAGGCCAAGACCTGTTCATTTTTTTAAGTAAATGTCCCTCCACATTCTCTACTTCTCTTCACCTCTGGTGCCATTACTCTACTCCATACCACCGTCATCTCTTGCCTAAATGACTGCAATTGCTTCCTACCTGTTTTCCTCACTGCCACTTGTTCTTCCCACAACCTGTTTTCAGTATTGGAGCCAAAGTGATTAACCTTCCAATCACTCTCCATTGCTTTTAGGGGAAATATTGAAATCCGTAACATGGTGTGCAAGAGTTTCAGCTTCCTCTGATATTTCTCTCACCTGCACTCTCTCTGCTTAGACAGCTTTTCCCCTTAAAGTTTCCTCATTTAGGTCTTTCAGGTTTTAATAAGCAGGAAACACCTCCTTGATGATACCATCACCAAACACACACACAGGCATGTACACACACACACACTCACAGAGACAGATTAATTTGGTCCCCAGTTATAATTCCTTGAAGCTCTCTGTTTTTTCCTTCACAGCACTAACTAGTTTGTAATTATATATTTTTCTGTTAATATGAATAAATGCCTGGCTCTCCTACTAAACTCACTGTACATAAAACAAGAACTATGTCTCTTTTGATTATACGTGTTCCTCAGGGCTTAGGCCCATGCTTCATGTAAAGAGTTAGACAAAATATAAAAGTACAAGTGGCAAAAGAAAAAAAAATAGATAAATCGGACTGCACAAAATTAAAAACTTTTGTGCTGCAAATGATGTCATCAATAAAGTGAAAAGACAACCTATGGAATAGGAGAATATTTGTAAATCATATCCAGTGGTAACCCTGGTGGCATAGTGGTTAAGTGTTCTGGCTGTTAACCAAAAAGGCGGCAGTCCAAATCCACCAGCCACTCCTTGGAAACTCTACAGGGCAGTTCTACTCTGTCTTATAGGGTTGCTATGAGTTGGAATCTACTCAACGGCAACGGGTTTGGTTTTTTTTGTTTTTGTTGTTATATATCTGATAAAAGACTTGCATTCAGAATATATAAAGGACTATTACAACTCAGTAATAAAAAAGATAAATAACTCATTTAAAAAATGGACCAAAAATCTGAATAGACATTTCTCCAAAGAAGCTGTGCAAATGTTCAATTAGCACATGAAAAGATGCTTAACGTCATTACCCATTAAACTTGTTGCTATCAAGTCAATTCAGACTCATAAAGACCCTACAGGACAGAGCAGAACTGCCTCTTAGGGTTTCCAAGGCTATCAGTCTTTACAGAAGCAGACTGCTGCATCTTTCTCCTTCGGAGCAGCTGGTTGGTTCAAACTACCGACCTTTCAGTTAGCAGCTGAATGCTTAACCTCTGTGCCACAGGGCTCCTTATTACCCAAACAAATAATCAATGAGCAAAATATTTTTACATATACTTTTCCAAAGAAAGTAATGGACAGCAAATAAGTTTTAACAATGTATTATTAGGAAACAATAAGTTGAAACCTCAATGAGATGCCGCTACACACCCATTATAATGTCTAAAAAGAATAATTACACCATGTGTTGGTGAAGATATAGAGCAACTGGCACTCTCCTTTTCTGCTGTTAGACATATAAAATGGTACAAAGCCACTGGAAAATATTCTGACAGTTTTCTTAAAAAGTTAAATACACCTCTCATTCCACTCATAGGTAATAAACTACCCAAGAGAAATAAACGTATATATCTATACAAAGACTTATAGATAAATGTGCATAGAACATTATTTGTATTAGCCAAAAACTGGAAACAACCCAAATATCCATCAACAAATGAATGAATAAACTGTGATATATACTTATCGTATTTTATTTTGCTCAGCAATAAAAAGGAATGAAGTGTTAATACATGCAACAACATAGAAGAGTCTCATCATAATTATGCTAACAGAAATAAGCCAGATTAAAACAGAAATTCCATTTATAGATGTATTATTCCATGTATATAAAATTCTAGAAAATGCAAACTAAGTGACAAAAAGCAGATCATTGGTTCCCTGGGAATTGGGAAAATGGGGTTCAGAAAGAGGGATGAAAAGGGCCAAGAGAACTTTTGGGAGTTATGGATGTAGTCATTATTTTAATAGTGGTGATGCTTTCATGGTTTATATGCACACACCAAGGCTTATCCAATTGTATACTTTAAACGAAAATGAAGCCTGGAGGTTTGAAAGAGCTGAAAAATAAAATTAAGACAGGCAGTAGCAGGAGATAGAGTGAGGGAGGTTCACAACACTTTTCCCCAGCCTGCTTGGGGCCCTGGACTATATTCTTCAGGCAATGGAGAGCTCTTGAAGCTTGTTAATGGGACAGTGACATGAGTTGCATTTAGCAACATGACTGGCGGCAGTGGAGAGGGAAGACAGCCAACACACTTTTTTTTTTTTTTTAACATGGTAGTAGGATTGCAACAAAAGAGGTTCCAAATAATCTCTGCAGGATTTCCAGTGAAACCAATTAGCACACATTTGAAAAAGTCCTGGTGGGTTTAGGAATTTATTCTGCAGCCATTAGAACAAATTAGTGCATACTGGCATACAAGCTAGTAAGTGGCAGAGCAGTGACTTAAATCCAGTCTGTCTGACTTCAGAGCCCATTTCTCTTTCCACTGCCAGGACCTCCTCCACCTGGATGCAAGTCCCATTTCAAAGCCTAGTGGTGATGAGGACACATGTAATCAGAGGAGAATTTTCAGGATTTTCCTCCAGCAATCAGGTGGACCAGATGTTATATAGTGCTGCAGCCTCCTGCAGTGGCTCTTAAGGGAAATCAGACAGACTATTTTCATATGGCTGAAGTGTGCTGTACTACTCCTGGATCACATCTATACCTCTTTATTTGAAAATATATGTCAGAGTCCAAGATCATCCCTAAAGCTATGCAGATTGAAAGTAATTAGAATGACGTTTCACTCTCTAGCCTAAGGAAGGTGAATTCAGTAGGCCACAATGTCACTTCTATGTGCAGTGTTGCTTTAAGAACAACATCTGTGGTCTCACCCTGATTAGACTGTATCTTTGGGAAGAACTAAGAATAGAAAGCAAAAATGCCAAACTTAAAATAATTTAGCAAAGAAAAGGTTAAGCTTTAAAATTAGTGGTCTCTCTGGAAATATGAAAAGCAGTTCCTCCTACCCCACCCCTGTTTGGAAGCCTTTGAAAGAATTTGACATTTTGAAAATCTGAAATGTCAGTCATTCCTTTTGTGGCAAATGCATAGAAACCTATGTGAAATTTTCTTTTCTGGTGTTTCAGAAGTGTTGAACAAAAACCCCTCTCTGGGCCTTGGCGAATAGTACTAATCAAAACTTGAATAATAGACTTATCATTCACCCACTTTAATATGATATAGATGGGTCTGGAGGCTGCTTATGCAGTTTACACCCAAAAGAATGAGTGATGAGTGTTTCAGGCCTGTTGCAAAATCAGTTTATAGGCAAGGAAAAAAAGGGAATAAAACTGGGCCTAAAGATTAAGGAATTCCTCTCTAATCTGGCTGATTTAATTAATCAAGGGATTAATTATCATTTACTCATCCATCAGTTAACTATTGAACCTATGCACATCATGTACTACACAGGCCAGTAAAGATACAGTATGAACAGGTTAGACACTGTCCTGTTGATCATGGAGCTCACAGTGGAAATGAGTATAGCATAGAGATTAAAATGCATGGCATGAAATTTGGGGGACCAAAGGGTAGAGTGCTATGGGCTGAACTGTGTCTCCCAGAAAAATAGGTTGAAGCCCTAACTTTTGTAACTGTGAAAGTGACCCTGTTAGGGAAATAGTTTTTTCATTTGTTCCTTTTGTTATGTTACTGAGGTCATTAACATGTAGGGTAGGTTTTAAACCTAATCCATTCTGAGTGGTGTTTTATAAAACGGGAAAACAGATACAGAGAGACACACATACAGGGGCAAGACAGATACCATGTGACAATGGAGACAGGTGCATCTACAAGCTCAGGAAAGCCAAGGATTATGGGTAGTTATTAGAAACTGAATAAGTCAAGAAAAAAGACCTTCCCTTAGAGCTGACACTCTGAATTTGGACTTCCAGCTTCCTGAACTGTGAGAAAATAAATTATTGTTCTTTAAAGCCAGTAACTTGTGGTATTTTTGTTTTGGCAGCACTAGGAAACTAAGATAGTATGATGAACACAATGTCATTAAATTTTCCATATGAAGAATGTTAATATGGTAAATGTTATGTTATATATCTATATTTACCATAATTAACATAAATGGGTTAACAATATAAAATCAATTTTCAAAAGGAAATTTGCATTTTCTCATTGAGAAAGGTAATTTTCTCAGAGAATTTCCTAATGAATATGCCCCCTCTTCTCATAAGTGTTTGTATAGATGAGTTTTGGTTGAATTTTCTAGTTATGTTTATGGTGATTTGTATTTGCTGAGCCAAATTTTAAGCAAGTTCTAAAAACAAATAATGATTCTTCCTAAAATTGTATGTAAAGCACAAATATTTAGAATCTTTAAAAGTACTTGAAGCAAGCTCTTCCGAAAAGACTGGCTGTATTAGAGGCTGTATTGTACAGTGATTGACTGAGGTTAGAGAAGTGAGGGTAGTTGAGATTAGAGAGATTAGCACTGGCATTTCCACTTCGTCAGTGTTTAGGTATGTGGTCATGAGCAAGTTAATCTTTGAGGTTCAGTTCCTGTCAACAGTAAAATAGAAATAATAGTTACAGCATCCATGCATGGAACTGTCTTAAGGATTAAATGACATCATGGTGCAGATTAATTAGCCCAGTGCGTGTCAGGTAGAACTGTATAAACTGTGGGTATGGTTGTTGGCGCTGTGTGGTTGTGTAGGGCTTCATATCCGAGTCTTCTTTTCAAGTTTAAGGAAAACATTTTAACAAATTGCTAATCCACAATGATAAATACATTTGTAACACTGTATCTTGACAGAAAATGTACCTTACAAACCCCAAACCCAAACCCACCGCCATCAAGTCTATTCCTACTCATAGCGACCCTACAGGACACAGTAGAATTGCCCCATAGGGCTTCCAAGATTGTAAATCTTTATAGAAGCAGACTGCCACATCTTTATTCTGTGGCGCAGCTGGTGGATTCAGACCACTGACCTTTTGGTTAGCAGCTGAGTGCTTTAAACACTGCGCCACCAGAGCTCCTTATACCTTATAAAGCTCTCCATTTTCAATTTTCTTTCAATTATTCTGACTGCTTCAGAGAAAGCCCTCAACTGGGTGTTAATACACGGTAAACATCTGGCAACCTTCACTTCACCAAAGAGAGGTATCAGTGAGAAAAGACTAGTCTACAGCTGGTGTAGGAGTTAGAGATGAAGTTCGCAAGATGCAGGCCTGAGAACTGTCAAATCACAAAGCTCAACCTGAAATACTGAAATCATCAAATTTACGGTAATGTATACATTTATAGAAAAGGACAGAATGCTTTCATCAAAATATAATATGACCTAGCACCCAGATCTTGGTTTCTAATACCACTCTCCATTATACAGTATCAAAGTTCCTTGTAGAAATGGCTGATTTTAGAGCAAGGGCATGGACTATGTGAGATGAGCTTCGACCATCTTTTAGCGCCAGGAAGTAAGGAAAACTAAAAATGAAACTATAAGGATATGTCAAAAGGACACAGGAGTCAACTGAAAGGGTAAAGCTCCCAAGGGTAAAGGTTGGAACAATTTGAGCAACAAAATAAATTATGTAGTATTGGTTTATACTCCAAAGTATAAGTCCTTACTGATGTAAATAAATCATTGAATAAAAAACAATGTAGAAGAGACAAATCTCCTATACAGAAGAATTTCATGTATGTAGATTCCTTCCTCCACCTATTAGTTATAGGCTATGCTTAGTGACTTGCTTCCAAAGAGTACAGTATGAAAAAAGGGAAGAGGGGAAGAGAAATTTTATAATAGAGAAACCTGAAAAACACTACTTTAGCCTTAGTTGATTTAGTTTAATATCATCAATGATAAGTCAGGTTGATAGCATGTGCCTTTGATATGATATGTTGAGAATGATACTTTACCTGTGGAGTCTTCCTCCCAAAACACATAAGCCCAGTCTAACCATAAGAAAAACATCTGACAAAGCTAATTTGAGGAACATTTTATAAAATACTTGACCAGTACTCTTCAAAACTATCAAGGTAATCAAGAAAAATCTGAGAAACTGTCACAGCATAGAGAGGAGGCCTAAGGGAACATGACAACTAAATATAATTTTGTAATGCAGCATCCTGAATCGGGATCCTGGAACCAAGCGAGGGCATTAAGAAAAAAATTACTGATGAAATCCTAATAAAATATAGAGGTTTGTTAATAATGATGTATCAATATTGGTTCATTAATTGTGACAAATGTACCTTATTAATAGAAGATGTCTTCAATAGGGGAAACTGTGGACAGGGTATACAGTAATTCTCTGTTATCTTTGTAACTTTTCTGTAAATCTAAAATTATTCCTAAATAAAAATTTGTATTTAAAAAAGATAATATGCAAGGTATTCCTAAAATCTTTTAAACTCATTTCTTAATACTTTACAAAAATGTTTCTCACCATTCAATGTGATAGTCACTAGTCATATGTGGCTATTAAGCACTTGAACTGTGCCTAGTTAAAAATGAGATGTGCTTTGAGTTTAAAATACACAGATGAATTGTAAGATTTAGTCTATAAAAAAGTAAACCATTCTCATTAATATGTTTTATACATTGACTGCATATAAAAATGATAATATTTTTGATTTGGAGCCCTGGTGGTGCAATGGTTAAGAACTTGGTTGCTAACCAAAATGGCGGCAGTTTGAATCCACGAGCCACTCCTTGGAAACCGTATGGGGCAGTTCGATTCTGTCCTATAGGGTGACTATGAGTCAGAATCAACTCAGTGGCAAAGGGTTTGGTTTTTTGGTATTTTGAATATATTGGGTTAAATAAAATATATTATTAAAATTAATGTCACCTTTTTTTTTAAAGATGGCTTCTAAAACATTTAAAATTTCATATGTGGATTGGATTATATTTCTATTAGATAGCATTGCTCTAAGCTATTATCAAGTGCATGTTTGGGTGTCTTAGAGGGACTTGGTATTTGTCTGAGTGTGTGTTTCCTTAAATGTTTGTGTATATTTGGAGTTTCTAAGTAATTTTGTTTAAAACAAGAGAAAACTCAAGGGCTTGAGGGTGAAATCAAAATGAAAAGCTTCAGTCTTCTGGGCAGATTTTACGTATGATTTACCGGAGATAGCACTTCAAGACCAGCATAGACCCTCTACAGTTTGATGGATGATGTGAGAACCTAACTTCTCACCTCAGATGTTGCTCGCAGGGCCCATTTGCTGCTTCATTAAGATTGTTCTATTCAGTCTTTTCCCTGAAGGATTCTCTGACATACCACAGTCAATATATACCAAACACAGACAAGATAAACATTATTCTTTGTCCTATATTATCTAAAACCATAGATATTCTTCCCATGAACAATGTGTAGCTATATCCCAACCTTCCAAACCCCATTGCCTGAAGTGAATGATAATCTATGTGAGTATAGGAGCACTGGTTTTATTCACAATGCCTTCTCCTATCTTGATGATTCACAAAAAAAAAATTAATGAACAAGCTACCATTTCCTTCCTTCTTTACCTGGAGAAGTCTTCCTTTTTAAAGGCCTTGCTCAAGGCACTTCTTATTAACAAGATTTTTCTCATTCCAACCCTAAATGTCTCTGTGCTACCAGAACACTGTGTGGAACACACTGTCTTTGACAATATCACGTTTTTGTCAGGTTCATAGGGGTCTCACCCACTCAATTTTGAAATCCTTGGCAAAAGAGACCGCATCCTTTCTATGGTAGTAAGATGTGGTAGAGGATTTTCAAGACCAACTTAGGTGCCAATCCTTGCTTTGAGCAAACACAAATCCAATGAGGAGTCAAATAAATATAGGAAAAACTATCAGAACAATACAAAACGAAACAATAGGTAGCTAATGAGTACATGGGCCACACTAATGTCAACTCATTACTTAGGATTAGGTCAAGTTCCTGAATGTGCTACTTAACTCCAATTACATTTATACAAGTCTGGTTTGTAACCTCCCACCTCTTCCAAATATAATGGTTCTCCCTGCAAACTGTTTTGTTATCTTCTGCCCTACCCCCTTCCGAAATTACTGAATGATGCTATTTTGTTCTTCTAACACTCATGATGCTCTTATACATTTAATGTCCAGAGCTAATTTTGGAAGAAATGGGAAAACAAGAGAGACTTTAGGCAACTTAGGGAAGACAGATTAGTTCTGGTCTCCAGTACATCAAAGAGGAGCACAGGCCTGACTGAAAGCATTTAAGTTATGTTGTGTGAAAATATGGGAAGCCCTGCTTGGTGGCACAGTGGTTAATAAGTCGGCTGCTAACCAAAAGGCTGGCAGTTTGAATCCACCAGCTGCTCCTTGGAAACCCAATGGGGCGGTTCTATTCTGTCTTATAGGGTCAGTATGAGTCGGAATCAACTCAGTGGCAACAAGCTTGTTTGTTTGTTTTCTTGGTGGCACAGTGGTTAAGGTTTTAGCTGCTCACTGGAAGGTTAGTGGTTTGAACCCAACCAGCTGTTCCATGGGAGAAAGGTATGGCAGTCTGCTTCCATTAAGACTTATAGCCCTGCAAATCCTGTGGGGCAGTTCTACTCTGTGCTGTAGGGTCACCATGAGTCAAGAATTGACTCGACGGCAACTGGTTAAGGGGTTTGTACATTACTGCACTCCTACTATTTTTGAGGAGTTAGGGTTGTTTGTAACAGAGGCAGCAGGACTCATAAAAGAAATTTTAAAATTTTCACAAAATCAAAACATACAATTAAGAACATTCACTTATCATGAAAGCAAAAAGGAATCTCACAGAATGGAAAAAGATATTTGTAATACATATATTTGACAAAGGATTTGTGTCCAGAATATATAAAGTTCTTCTCTAAATAATAGGAAAAATCTAGATAACTCAATAGAAAAATGGGCAAAGGATGTGGGCACTTCACAGAAAAAAAAAAATATATACAAATGGCCATTGAAATATATGAAAGAGTGCTCAACATTATCAGTCATCAGGGAACGTGCATTAAAATCATAATGCTATATCACTACACACCCACCAGAATAGCTAGGATGAAAATGACTGAACAAGTTAGCAAGGATGTGGATGAACCAGAACTCTTCTATAGTGCTGGTGGGAGTGTAATTTGGTACAGTCACTTTGTAAATGGGCAGAATCTCCTAAAGCTGAACATATGCATAAGCTATAACCCAGCAGTACACTCCTAGGTATATACTTAATAGGAATGTATAACACCAACATCCATATACTAGAATGCTTACAGCAACTCTGTCTTCATTGTTGTTGTTAGTTGTTATCAAGTCAGTTTTGACTCATGGTGACCCCTTGTGTGCAGAGTAGAACTGCTCTATAGGGTTTTCAAGGCTGTGACCTTCTGGAAGCACATCTCAAGGCCTCTGGATAGGTTTTAACCACCAACCTTTGGCTAGTAGTGAAGTGCTTAACCGTTGGCCCAAATAGCCTCAAATTGGAAACTACCCAAATTCTCATCAATAGTAACATGGATAAATTAGTTGTGGTTCACTCACACAATGGAATATTAAAATATAAAGCAATGAGAATTGGATGAGCTATAACATATTAATAAATACAAAAGAATCTCACAAACTTTAATACTGATATGAAAAATTTAGCCAAAATGGAGTCCACACGTTTGAACCGACTTACATTAAGTTCAAAGCAGGCAAATCTAATTTGTGCTGTTGGCAGCCAGGACAGAAGTTATCCTGGGTTGAGGGTAATTATAATGACTAGATGAGAACACTGGGGGCTTCTGGAGTTCTGATAATCTTCTGTTCTTGATCTGGGTGCTAGTTACAGGGTATGCTTAGTTGTAAAAATGTATCAAGTGTTACACTCATGGCATATAAGGAAATAATTCCAATGAAAGGGTTAAAAATAAAATGCTGTGATAAAAATTCTTGTATATTTTGTTCAGTGCAGGGACTAGATAGAGTACTACACAGTCCAGGGACCATCTGTATGAGGTTGCATAAGAATGGAGGCTCTAGGTAGGTGTGCCTGGGATAATCTGTCATTAACATTCATGAAGCACCCACTCTATTCCAGGTACTGTGCTGAGAACGCTAAGTACATTATGCCATTTAGTCTCTGTAACAGTCTCAAGAGGTAAGAATTATTATCATCTCTGCTTTACAGAAAAGAAAATTGATGCTTGAAAATTTTAGGGTCATAGTAGGGTCATGATAGACTCTGGCTCATATCCATGTCAGTCTGACTTCAGAACCTGACCTCTTAGCTGCCATATTCCATGCTACATTCTTTTTTTCTATTCTCTTTATTAAATTGGATTCCTTGATCTTCAGGGGAATATTTTACAGGGCAGGTATTGACTGCCAGAGAGTTACTGGCCTCTCTGCAGAGGCTTACATCTGCTCATTCTGGACTTGCAATATGAGATTTGCGAACCAAGTTATGCTGTGTGCCTAGAATGTGGATTAACTCAAAATGCTGATATACCCTTAACAGAGCAGCTAGGAATTGATGCCTTATGGGATATGCATTTGATAAGGAACCACTGATGAACTCAGCATAAGAAAGAGCCTCGACCTGCTTTGAGAGGACTTGAACCTAGTTCCATTTGGAACACAGCATAAGGTTGTATGATGCTGGACATGGTGCTAATACTTGTCTATTCTGTCTCTGGTTTTGCAGCTGCAGAATGAGAAAGATACTAACTTCCCTGATGAGTCTCAAAGTGTAGTTGTCTCCTCTTTCTTTCATTTCTACTTTTGTTTCCTTTTCCTTTTTGCTTTGATTTTTTTTTTTTTTTTTTGCATTTTTGAGGACTTATTCTGTGCCATCTACTGCACTAGCCATTCTTGTATATGCTACCTGTTTATTCTGAAAGTAATCTAAGCGTTATCTATTTTTATTCTCATTTTTATGATGGGGAAATCAAGGCTCAAGATCAGGTAGTTTAAGTTCATATGTCTGGGTTATTTATCCTTTGTTACTTAATGTCTCTCAGCCTCAGCTGCAAAATGGAAATAACTGTAATTGTTCCATCTGGCCCCCTGGTGGTCTTTATTTATTGGTTTGTTTGTTTAAATTTTGTCATTGTTGTGTTATTGTTTAATTTTAACATTTACTGGAAACCAGCTATATTCCAGGTAGTCTACTAAACCTGTTGCCAGAATCGAATCGATTCTGGCTCACAGTGACCCTGCCCTGAGGCAGAAATTATTAATTGCATTTTACAGATGTGGACACTGAAACTCACAGAGACCCAGCCATTTTTCTAAACCTATCCAGCTAGGATCTAAGCACAAGAACATGTCTATCTCCTTCCTAGGTGCAAGCTCTGTTTATTATGCACAGATGCCTCACATTTTATGGTTCTAAAATTAAAATACATGTGTGAAGAAAAAAAAAATTAAACAGAAGTATAATGAAAACATTTAATTCTAAACACTACTGAATGATTTTTTTGTGACCAACATCAAAGTGTTTAACTTCTCCCTTTATCTCTCTCTTGAACGTTATTTGATATTTAACCCTTACTTTAGTCATCCATTCATTTATTTATTCATTCAGGAAGTAGCAATTAAGTGTCTAATGTGGACTAAGCCATGAGGAACTAAGAAAGGAAACCTATATTTCCCTCCTTAAGGAAGGCTTGAGTTAGATGAGGAGTGAAGGTGGAAATGGTGGAGGCTGGGTGGGAGGACAGACAAGGGAATATTGTTAAAAGGCCACGTGGTGTGACAGAAATAAACACAGAGATGAGGGCCCTAAACCATCTGAGGGGTCAGGCAAAGTGACCTGAGCAGGACAAGTTTGATTAAGTCTTGAAGATGGTAGGAGACAGCCAAGCAGAGAAGGGGAATTGTTGTTGTTGTGTGCTATTAAGTCAATTTCAGCTCACAGAGACCCTATGGGACAGGCTAGAAATACCCCATATGGTTTTGTAGGCTATATTCTTTACGGAAGCATATTGCCCGGTCTTTTCTCCTGAGGAGCAGCTGGTGGGTTCCAACCACTTACCTTTTGGTTAGTAGCTGAGCACTTAACTATTGCACCACCAGGGCTCCTTAGAGGGGGAATTAGGGCTCTAGGATAAGTAGCAGTTTATGTAAAAACTCTGAACCTGACAAATTCTGGTGAATTTTAAAACTAAAATAATTCCAAGTATTTGCACTATAGTTCAGGGATAAATGGCAGAAGGCAGTGGCAGAGCCTGGTGTTTTGACATCTGAAGCTTACAAAAGTTAAGGAGTCCTATTTTGGGGGAAAAAAAAAATACACAATTATGTTAGCAAGACATATGTATTTAGAATGAGAAAAAAAATCATGATAAATAATGCATCCTTGTAGACGTAGATACCTTTCTTCCTGCACCAGAAATGCTTACATAGAAATGCTTATATAGAAGTGCTCCTTATCAAAATTTAGCTTCCTCTCTCTACCTAGAATACTCTGTAACCCCCAGCCATTTCCAGACAGTGGCCCACGCAAGTGAAAAGACCTGAAATTTAAGCTGCATTAAATACCATAAATCTGTATCTGACAGGAGGTGAAAATCATCAGGTATGTGGTAGAAATCTGTGATGTCCCCAAGATTCCCACTTACTTGGTAAAAAAGCCCTGTATAATCCCCTTCCCTTCCATGCAGGTGAAATCTATGAATCTGATAGATTTCACTCACTCTCATGATTAGGATACATTACGTGGCAAAGGTGAAGAGATTTTGCAGATATAATTAAGGCCTCTCATCAGCTGACTTTGAGTTAATCAAAAAGGAGATTATCTTGGGTGGTTCTGAACTGGTCAGATGCTTCCTCAAAAGGGATGAGAGGGTCTCCTGCCAAGCTTAAAAAAGCGAGCTGCCATGTTGTGAGAGGGTCTGTGAGAAAGGGCCATGTAGCAAGGAAATGCGAGTGGCCTCTAGGAACTAGGAGCTGGCAGCCAGCAAGAAAGCAGGGACCTCAGTCCTACAATGGCAAGGAATTGAATTCTGTCAAGAACTATGTGAACTTGAAATGAGATCCCAAATTCCAGAAACAAACAGCCTGGTCAACACCTGGGTTGCAGTCTTGTGAGACCCTGAGCAGAGAACCCAGATGAGCTGCCTGTGCCCAGACTCCTGACTCAAGGAAATTATGAGATAATAAATGCATGTTGTTTTAAGCTATTAAGTCTGTGGTAATTTGTTCTACATGCAGCAATGGAAAACTAATACATCGGGTAAACAGAAACAAGAAAGGTTCAGTATGCCATACTTTCAAAATTCACAGACCTGCAATGTTTGTTGCCTCCATAACAACGAAAAATGGTGTGAACTACAATTTGTGGCACTTTTAAATTTCTCTGTGAGCTATAATGTGTTACCTAAAGCAGGTTCTGCTCAGTGCGGCTTCCCATCAATAAACACACACCGAGGTGAGGTGAGGAGGGAGGAAAAGCATTTACTGCAAATGTGCAGGCAAGGAGCAAGGAGGTGTATACCTCAAATCAAGCTCCCTGAACAAAGGGAGGCAGAACCTGTTATACTGTCTCTCCCAAGTACATACAAACATAATGGATTACATAGGTTATCATGGCTCATAGGTGCAGTAAGTCATATTGCATTTTTTTCTTTGGCTTGTAGGCTAGTAAACTGGGTTTGACTGGCTTGAGCCACACCCAGTGCTTTGAGGACAATGGACTGGAGGGGCAGGTTGCACTTGGTCTGAGCAGCTCCCAGTTGAGCCACACCCAAGTGCTATCAGTTTGTTTGCTGATGGACAGGAGGAGCAGATCTTGCTAGACAATGGCCAAGCAGCTCCTGGCTTCCTTGGCTATTATAAGGGCAATTGTTCTAATTTCAAACATTGACACTAATTTACTGGGTGACCTTAGGCTCTGTATTCTAATCTTCACAGTGAGGGAATGGAATAAAGTGATCTCCAAGGTTCTTCCCAGCTCTGACAATTTTATGAATCTAGTGCTGTCAAGTGACAAGCTCCAATGAAAGCCAACAGCCTCTCTGTACTATTGGGTAGGCTCCTTGAAGTGAGTCTAGACATCCAATTCTCTTTCCATTTCAAAGCGGACTAGATACTGTTTTGATATTTCCTTTCAACATAATATAATTACAGAAGAGCAGATGATTCATTCTCAGAAATAGCCTATTCACTTAGATTAACCACACCTAAAACAGGAACGTTCTTGACCTGATAGTTTTCCTTTAGCACTTGCTGATTCAATAGAAAGACATCAAATTATACCCACTGTTAATTTTAAATTAACTTAAAGTATTTAATTAACACCTCTTCAAACAGAAAAGAAATAAGATTACTTGGCACTAAAGGCTATGAAAACCACTTAAGAGATTTTCGTAAATCATATTTAAACTATATCCATTCAAACTCTTTCACAATTAAGAATATTCAAGGTACAGATGTATATAAAGCAATTAACAGCTCTGGGGAATGGGTGGAGGAGGATTCTAAGCAAGATTTGATTAAATGTTGAAAAGAAGAGAAGCTGAGGCTTTGCATAATTGTAGAAGAGGGACCTGGCACTTCCAGTATATGGTAAACAAGAAGGAAACATACAAAACTTATAATATCACTAAAGACCATCAAATCTGATGAAGCTCATCGAAATCTGGTCAGAACTTTAGGTTCTAAAGTCTTTGTAATGGAGAAAGCAATAGGGCTGGATGAGTAGGTTCAGAAACTCTATTACTTGCCCACTAGTTGATCTGGACTAGGTCACCCAGCTTCTTTGATCTTTGCTTTCCTCACTTTAACCAAAATGATATGTTATATTATTTATATTAAATCAGTATTTTCTGAAATGTATTCCAGGAACCACCTGTTCCTTGGGCTGCTAAAATGTGTTAAAACACACAGACATCATTTTACATGACAATACTAGGATAAATGGATTTACTCAGTTGGGTTTCTTTTTAATTGTAGGATATCTTGGAGCCTTTGCTAGGTTGCTGGGCTATGTGGTCTCTCCCAGGTGATGACCCTGTCATCTCATTTGACAAAAAGATCCCCTGTTCTTAGACAATATCGGGGACCTGGGTTGAGCAGAACAGATGTTGGAAGGCTCTAGACGAGGTGCTCTCTAAAGACCTTGCGAGCCCAGCATCCTTTGAATCTTGATCATCTTGTCTGTGCTTTAGCTCTAGGTACACGCATGAGCTGGAAAAGATGCTAATAGGTGTAACATCTTTGGCAGTCATTTACTAAGTCTTCTTGATAAAGTTAAACATTTAATTAAATATTCATTGGTTTCAAACTTGAGCAGCTTCGTAACCATGGATTCAGTTCAAGTGTGCACTGAGGGGCCTTCCCTTTTTAAGGCCTCATTATAGTTTCAGATGCACACACTCACATCCCAAAAGTTAAAACTGTTGTTATCATGAATCAAATATAAATTCCTTCCAGGCTCCACTGGGCTCCACTGATCCTTTCCCTGACCTTACCTAGTTCAGGTAACCCCCAAGTAAACATTGGGACAGAATTAAACTGCATATACACAATGTATAGAAAGGAGAGATAGCATGGTACATGGGGAAGAGAAAGGGCTTTGGAATGAAATGAGCTGAGTTCAAATTTCAGATCTGTCACACTAACTGTAATTTTGGGCCGTATACTCAGTCACACCAGGGTGTTTTTCCCTCATCTCCACAGGTAAGTGTAACCAAGCCATATATTTATTAAGTACAACTAAAACTCATAACTTAAAGCTTTTGCATTTCCTATAACATGGTCAAGGACTTCATTTTACTTGGATCCACAATCAACACCCATGGAAGCAGCAGTCAAGAAATCAGATGACACATTGCATTGGGCAAATCTGCTGCAAAAGACCTCTTTAAAGTGTTAAAAAGCAAAGATATCACCTGGAAGACTAAGGTGCACCTGACCCAAGCGATGGTGTTTTCAATTGCCTCATATGCACGTGAAAGCTGAACAACGAATAAAGAAGACTGAAGAAGAATTGACACCTTTGAATTACGGTGTTGCCAAAAGAATGAACAAATCTGTCTTGGAAGAAGAACAGCCAGAATGCTCCTTAGAAGTGAGGACGGTGAGACGGAGTCTCACATATTTTGAACATGTTATCAGGAGAATCAGTCCCTGGAGAAGGAAATCATGCTTGGTAATCTAGAGCAATAAAAGAAGAAGCCCTCAAGGAACTGGACTGATACAGTGGCTACAACAATGGGCTCAAGCATAATAACGATCATGAGGATGGCGCAGGACCAGGCAGTGTTTCGTTCTGTTGTACATAGGGTCGAACAACAACAACATAACTGGTCAAATGCTTCTTATGTGTATTTTCTCCATCTATTGGGTAATATGACAGCTTTGAGTTGGCTAATTAAGCATACTTGAGTCTCTTTAGAAAGGAACCCTGGTTGCGCAGTGGTTAAGTGCTTGGCTGCTAACCAAAAGGTACGTGGTTCGAACCTACTAGCAGCACCGCAGAACAGTATGCCAGGCAGTCAGCTTCTGTAAAAATTATAGCCTTGGAAACCCTATGTGGTAGTTCTGCTCTGTCCTTTAGGGATACCATGAGTTAGAATCGACTCTACGACAGCGGATTTGGTTTCTTTGTTGTTGTTGTTATTGTTTTTCTAAGTCACTTTAGGTTTACCAAGTCTCCTTTCATTTAAAACTGTCATTTTCACGTAAAAGTTTAATCTTTTTGAGTTCTGTACCCTTTTCATCCTCAAGAATGACATTGGGTCATTGAAAAGATCCTATACATAGTACCCTTCTTCACTCATGGCTTGAGCCAATTCAGAAATAAAGCAAAGGAATAAAAAAAACAATCAAACTAACCATATTTATTTAAATCTAAGGAAACACACACCATTGATTTTAATACACACCATTATTTTATAACATACTATTTACGACACCATTGTTTTATATATTTTAGAAAGATAAAAACACTTCTAGTTAAAGCTTTAACACAATGTTTTTTTAATAATTTATCATTTCTATTTTAGACTTACTGAATGACTGAATGAATGCCTTCAGACTTAATTATATATACATTTTTTTTTTAGCATGTATCAATCTTATGCAAACATAAAAAGGAAAATGCGAACCAAGTAAACTGCTGAAGTTTTTCCTAACGTCCTCATATTTGAAGATTGATTTTTGTCTTTCAGATGGATCAATTTATGTGCTTTTTCCACACAATGTCGCCATATATGCCATCTGAAGCCTTAGGTATACAGCATTATTAAAATAATCCATTAAAAAAGACCTCAAAGCCACCGGTGCTGGGTTTTTAAGCTGGCTTTGCAATGATGTGGAACTGCTTTGAGAATATTCCTAACACATCTGATACGCCTTCTCATTAATTAGTTCTTATGGCTTAAATAGGTTTATCACTATTGTCTTCAGGATTTTCTCTCAGTTTTCTCATATTCAGCAAATTTTGACACTAGCACTTTTGATATTAGTATGTGCAGGAAATGACAACTGCCATGACTTCTTTGTGGCCCATAGTGATTGTCAGCTGCTATGGATTGTAAGATGTACCCCAATTTCAGAGCTGTTAAAGTGTGAAAATGATACGAGTCTCAGAATCACTGAAATATGACATTACCTTTACGACTGACGAAATAGATTTTTAAGAAGGTAACTAATATCTCAGAGCAAATGATCTTTCTAATATTGAACAGTGGAGTTAGACTAACTTAGTTAAGCAGGGGCACTGGTCTAGGGTAGGTCTGCAGTCAGCCTCTGGCCTTGTTCTGACTGATGGTATTGAGCTTCTCCATTGTCTCTTTCCGCAGATATAGGCAATTTGATTCCTGTGTATTTCATCTGGCGAGGTCCATGAGTATAGTCACCGTTTATGTTATTGACAAAAGGTATTTGCAATGAAGAAGTCGTTGGTCTTGCAAAATTCTATCATGCGATCTCTGGTGTCATTTCCATCACCAAGGCCCTATTTTCCAACTACCAATCCTTCTTTGTTTCCAACTTTCACATTCCAATCACCAGTAATTATCAATGCATCTTGATCGCATGTTTGATCAATTTCAGACTGCAGAAGTTGGGAAAAATCTTCAATTTCCTCTTCTTAGGCATTAGCGGTTGGTGTGTAAATTTAAATAATAGTCATATTAACTGGTCTTCCTCATAGTTGTGTGGATAGTATCCTATGACCGACAACATTGTACTTTCAACGTTGTACTTTAGATCTTGAAGTGTTCTTTTTGATGATAAATGTGATACCATTCCTCTTCAATTTGTCATTCCTAGCATAGTAAACCATATGATTGTCTGATTCAAAATGGCCAATACCAGTCCATTTCAGCTAACAAATGCCTCGGATATCAATCTTTGTGCGTTCCATTTAATTTTTAACAACTTCTGATTTTCCTAGATTCATACTCTGTACATTCCATGTTTTGATTATTAATGGATATTTGCAACTGTTTCTTCTCATTTTGAGTCGTACCACATCAGCAAATGAAGGTCCCGAAAGCTTGACTCCATCCACATCATTAAGGTCGACTCTACTTTGAGGAGGCAGCTCTTCCCAGTTGTATTTTGAGTGTCTTCCAACCTGAGAGGCTCATCTTCTGGCACTATATCAGACAATGTTCTGCTACTATTCATAAGGTTTTCCCTGTCCAGTGTTTTCAGAAGTAGATCACCAGGTCCTTCTTCCTAGTCTTTCTTAGTCTGGAAGTTCTGCTGAAACCTGTCCACCATGGGTGACCATGCTAGTATTTAAAATACTGGTGGCATAGCTTCCAGCATCACAACAACACGCAAGCCACCACAATACATTAAACTGAGAGACACATGGGGATGAGATATAAACTCAAACACCATTGTTGTGGGGCATCATTGGTTTTTGAGTAGCGGAGAATATTTAATGTTGCCTTGGTGGATGTATTGGTTTCCTAGGGCTTCAGTAACAAATTACCACAAAGTGTGTGTCTTAAAACAAGAGAAATTTATTCTCTCAGAGTTCTGGAGGCTAGAAGTCTGAATTCAAAGTATTGGCAGGGTCATATTGTCTCCAAAGACTCTAGGGGAATATCCTTCCTTGTCTCTCAGCTTCTGGTAGTCCCAGGTATTTCTTGGCTTGTGGCAGCATAACTCCATCTCTGCCTCCATCATCACATGCCATTCCTTCCTCTGTGTTTGTCTCTGTCCCTCTTCTTCTTTTTTATACGGACACTACTCATATTGGATTAGGGCTCACCCTACTCCAGTATGACCTCGTGTTAAGACCCCCTTTCCACATAAGATCACATTCACAGATACCAGGGTTTAGGGCTTCAACATATCTTTTATGGGACATAATTCAACCCGTAAGAGTGGATCAGGGGAAAAGAGATCCTTGAATTCATTCTGTGTTCTCTGCATCTCCTTGGTCTCTGCTGCAGAATGGATTATCTGGTCTGCGTTTCATTAAGATGACACACACTGCTTGAGTGAAGTTCTATAAATGAGTGTCACTGTTCCCACTGGAAATCTTTATAGATCCATTAGCACATTGATGTCCCCATGCCACGACATGCAAGGATTCCCATTTTTCTGCACACCTCATTCCGTGCTGTGGGATCCAGTAGAGTTTCTTCAACCAGCCCCTCTAGACACATTCCCCATGCCTGCTGCTTCTGTTCTATAGCCCTGTGCCATCTTGATAGTGCTACATACAGAGCTTCTCCTAGAGACTTGAAGCTTGGAGTGTTGAAACTATAAGCTACATAGGGAAGTGGGTTTCTATAGGGATGCTTCTGATGTTCACAGGCATCCCCAGGCCCCATACCCCTCTGGATGTTTCTATTCCCCTGTGCTCCTCTAGGTTCCACAGTGACAGTAGCAAAGTGAGGACACACTCCTCTTTGCCCTCTTACTGTCTCTCTTTTCCTGTCTGCACTCCCCTATGGTTAAAAGGGACTAGCTTTCAAGCTTTTCTTTCTTTCTTTCTTATTGGAGTATTCCTTACATTGTTTTTTTCTTCCGTTGTCTTCTACCTTTCTCCGGGTCTATAATGGTCAAATGGCTACCAGGGAACATGAATGAAGGGTAGGGTAATCACGTAATTTGTTTCAGATAAGGATAGTTTTGAGTGTGAAAGGGGACAAAACTAATAACTACATTGGGAAAGCATGAATTAACCAGGAACAATGAGGCATGGTGGATGTTGTGATAGACCACACAGATCCCCCTTCAGGAGATGGTCTCAGGTGGCAAGAATCAACTCAGCCAACATCACATCAATTTCTCAGAGCAGCCCTCGTCCCAATGACCAGTCCGTTGTGGGTGCATATGGACTCAGCCTCCTCACCTCTAAGCAAGAATACTCTGTATGGCCATCCCAGCTACAGAGCTCCCCATAGGATTGTCTGGTGCCACCACTAAGATTGCGTTGCAGCTCCCCTTTTTCTTCTGTCCAATTCTGCATCCTTCCCTTCCCTTCTACAGGGGTAGATCCCAAGTGGACTCCCTAATAAGCCACCTTCCCTCTAATGTCCGTCTCAAAGTCTCCTGCCCATAGAAACCAACTTGCAACACCACGCAAAGTGAGATGTATGGTCACTCTATTTACGGACGAAAGTGATAGAAAACCCACAGACGTTTAATAGGATGTAAGTTACTCCCCAATAAACCCGACTCAAAACACACACATACATTCATACAATGTTTGCAAAATAAAATATCTTTATACTTTGCAATGTTGTAGATAGCCTACCCTCACCTACAAATCGAATGAGAAATGATAGAGTCATTATGAAGATTCTGAGAGCAGGTCTAACACTCAATAATGGAAGAAGCATCCAATCCTGGCTTTTTTTCCCTTCCCTTTCCTCATTCTTCCTCAAAAGTAAGAATTTTAGTCTTCACAAAAAAATGTGATTTTACTCTTCAAAATCCTGTTTCAAATATCCTGAATTCTCATTATAGCATGCTTTATTATAGAACAGAATCCAGACCCAAAATGTTGATTTCTATCATGTAAAAAGAACTTCGTTAATTATACTGCATCATGTAAAAGGCAGAATTATCACAAAACCCCAACAAAACATTATAGGGAAAATCTCACCTAGAATAAAAACAATACATTCATTGTTTTTAAATTATCATCCTCATTCATTTATTCAGCATACTTTTATTTATTGAATGTCTACCATTAGCACACTTCTTGTTGAAGGTATAGAAATTTATATTATATTGTCCTTCCCACTTCAGAAACTATGTTTAAGGGTAAAAATAGATATACAAATAAGCATTTTTAATAATGCCATATATTCTGATAGATGAGTACTTGGGTACTGCGCAATTTAGAGGAAAATCAATTAACCATGGTAAGAAAAATCAAGGAACTCTTCAGAGATGAGTTGACAGAACTTGGTTCTAATGGAAAAGTAAGAGTCTTCCAGACCTCCAAAGGGGGAGAACATTTAGGCAAAGGAAATCATGCATGCAAAGGCACAGAGGTATTACAGAACTGAGCATTTCCAGTAATCCACGAGTAATAATGTAGGTCAGTGGAATACTCTACATGCATGGGGGGAGGTAATAGAAAGGAATGGAAGAATAAGAAATAATTAACATTTACTGAACACCTACCATAGGCCAGGCAATGTTCCAAGCATACTACCTATATTATTAAAGCCTCACAACAGCTCTATGAGTTAGGAATTATGATCATCTCCATTTTACAGGTCTTGAAGCTGAAGCATCAAAAGATGGAATAATTTGTCCAAGGTCACACTTAAGTAAGGACTGGAATCAGGATTTTAACCTAAGCAGTCTGGCCACGCATGATATGTTCTAATCCCATGTACTGTTGTCATTATTTTGAAGGTAATTTTGTATCATTGGAAATCACACCTTTTAAGGTACACAAATTGATGGTAAAAATTAAATTACTTAGTCATTTGGATCCATGGTTGGAGAAGGTAACGCAAGTTGGTTTGGGAACACAAATGTTACAGCAAAGAAGGATAAATTAAACACATCTTAAATTTTAGGTGTCTATAGTGTCAATCAGCAGGATTATAAGGTTGTACCTTATAATTATCATCTTGATAGTTGATAATTAGTTTAAGACTGATTTTATTTAAAATTATTATGTTTGACCATATTAGACAGACTTAATTTCAAATCCTGGTCCTGCCTCTCACCATATTTAAGACTTTGAGCAGGTCACCTAATATTTCGGCCACCAATTTCTGGTCTTTAAAACTGGGGAAAAATATAATTCACTTCAAAAGACTTTTGTGATGATTAAATAAATTAACCTAGTAAAATTCCTGAACCATAATAGGCTCTTGATAAATGTTAATTACCTTTCCCTGTAACCATAGAGAATATTTTTTAATAAGAAATATTGTTGTTTGTATCTAAGGCTTAAAATGCTAATGACTGGCAAGCTCTAGCTTTTTTCTAAGGGACATGCTTTTCTGTTTTTGATGTGCATCAAAAAAGACTCCTTCCACTGTAGTCATTTTGTTTAAAACTAAGTAACTTTGACCTTACGAAGTCAATATTGTTGTTTGTATTCCTTGAATTTGGCAGAAAACAAGGTCCCAACCACTGAAGCAAATCTTTTTCTGTCTCGCTTGATCTATTTTTCCTGCCTTGAAGAAAACGTTTCATGTATTTGACTCCTCTATTTATATCTCAATTCACAGTTTTTACCAGATTTGCATGTTCACATTCACATTTTCATTTGTAAGATTTATATAGAACCTGTCCTTTGCATAAGTGTGCAGTATAAAATACAGACTGTATATAAAGAATAAAATGCATTTCTTCTCCAGGAATGTGTGAGCTAAATGTACCAGTCAAAAGACAGAGAGTGGGAGAATGGATTAAAAAAAAAATGACCTATCAATATGTTGCCCACAAGAGACATACCTTAGACACAAAGACTTAAATAGGTTAAAAATCTAATGATGGAGAAAAATATATATATCAAGCAAACAGTAACCAAAGAAAGCAGGAATGGATAATAATCTCTGATGAAATGGACTTTGAGTCAAAATTAAATCCATTATAAGAGACAAAGAAGAACATTATATTATGATTAAAGGGTCAATTCACCAAGAAGACGTAACAATAATAAATATTCACGCACTCAATGACAGAGCTCCAAAATACATAAAACAAACTCTAACAGAATTGAAAAGAGAAATAGACAGCTCTATAATAATAGCAGGAAACTTTAATACATCATTTTCAATGATGGACAGAACAACTAGAAAGAAAACCAGCAAAGATACAGAATATCTAAACAATATAGTCAACCAACTCGACCTCATAGACATTTACAGAACATACCACCCAACAGCAGCACAGTACATATTCTTCTAAAACACACATGGATCATTCTCCAGTGTAGACCATATTGTAAGCCACAAAGCAAGTATCAAATTAAAAAAACATCAAAATAACACAAAGCATCTTCTCTGACTATAACGCTATAAAATTAGAAATCAATAACAGGAAGAACAAGGAAAAAAATAAATGGAAGCTAAAGAACACATTATTTAAAAACTACTGGTAATAGAAGAAATGAAATACAAAAAATACTTAGAATCAAATGAAAATGGATACACAACATGCCAAAACCTTTGGGACACAGCAAAAGCAGTGCTCAAAGGAAAAAAATTATAGCAGTAAATGCATACAGCCAAAAAGAAGAAAGGTCCAAAATTAATAAATGTAACTTAAACAAATAGAAAAGGAAGAGCAAACAAAGATCATAGTCACCGGGAGAAAGGAAATAATGAAGATTACAAAAGAAATAAATGAAATAGGAAAAAAAAACAATAGCAAGAATCAACAAGACTAGAAGTTGGTTCTTTGAGATGATCGGTAAAATTGACAAACTACTGGCTAAAATGAAAAAACTTAGAAGGTGGAAATAACCAAATTAAGAAATGAAATGGGTGATATTACAACAGAACCAACTGAGATAGAGGATCATAACAGAATATTATGAAAAATTATACTCCAAACATTTTAAAAACCTAGGAGAAATGGACAAATTTCTAGAAACACACTATCTAAACTAACACAAATAAAGGTAGAAAATCTGAACAGCCTATAACAAAAGAAGAATTTGAAGATATCATTTAAAAAAACACCAAGCAAAAAATAAGCCCAGATGGCTTCACTGGAGAAAAATGAAAAACAGGACCTATAACTCACACCATACACAAAACTAACTAAAAATGGATCAAAGACCTAAATGTTAAAGCTAAAACTATTAAGTTTCTGAAAGAAAAAATGGGGACAAAATTAGGGGTTCTAATTTTTGGCATAAAAACTTTATAAAACACAACTAAAAGTGCATGAACAACAGAAGATAAATTAGATAACTGGGACCTCCTAAAAATTAAATACTTACGTACATCAAAAGAATTTACCAAAAGAGTAAAAAGAGAACTTACAGGCTTGGGAAAAAATCTTTATCAATGACATGTCTATTAAGGGTCTAATCTCTAAAATATATAGAAAACTTTAACAACTCAACAACAAAAAGAGAAACAATCCAATCAAAAAATGGATAAAGGACATGAGCAGCCACTTCACCAAAGAGGTCATCCTGACGGCTAACAAATACATGAAAAGATGCTTGCAATCATTAGCCATTGGAGAGATGCAAATCAAAACTACAATGAGATACCATTTCAACCCTATAAAATTGGCACTGATCAAAAAAACAAAAAACAACAAATCTAGCAAGGTTGTGGGGAGATTGGGAACTTTTATATACCGATGGTGGGATTGTAAAATGGTACAACCATTATGGAAAATGGTATGGAGCTTCCTCAATAAGCTAGAAATAGAAATACCTTATGATCCAGAAATCCCACTCCTAGGTATATATCCAAGAGATATAAGAGCAGTGACACACATATGCACACCTATGTTCACTGCAGTGTTATTCACAACAGCAAAAAGATGGCAATAACGTAAGTGTCCATAACTGATGAATGTGTAAACAAACTATGGTACATACATACAATGGAATACTATGCAATGATAAAAGAATAATGAGGAGTCCACAAAACATAACATGGATGAATCTGGAGAACATTATGCTGAATGAAATAAGTCAATCACAAAAAGTCACATATTGTATGGTCCCACTATTATAAAAAGTCCAGAATATACACATAGGAAAAAAAAAATTCTTTGATGGCTACCAGGGTTAGAAGTGAGAGGGAGGGGAATCACTTAATAGATAGCAGACACTTGTTATTTTTTGGTGATAGGAAGAGCAATGCCAAATATAGGTGAACACAACTTGACCGAGGTAAATGAAGACACTACACTAAGAAGTACACAAGAAAAAGGGACAATCTCAGTAAATGCTATAACTTATACAATTTTACAACAACAGTAATAACAACTGAAAAAATGTGTGTGGTTACATAGGTAGAAGTGTATGCATATAAGTGTATAAGAAGGCATATGTGAGTACATGCACGTGCAGGTATAGATGTATCTGTAGGCATATGAAAATAGATGTTTGTGTGTGCTGTATATAATCCATATGTATAACAAGCACATAGGGGGCACAGTTATGGAAACTTCCTAGACATATACAAACAACTCACAGGATTGGTTTACTGGGTTAAAAGGCTTAGGACCACAGTCTTGTGGGATAACTTAGTCAATTGGCATAACATAGTTCATAAAGCTAATGTTCTACTCTCTAGTTAGGTGAGTAGCGTCTGGAGTCTTAAAAGCTTGCGAGCAGCCATCTAAGATACAGCTATTAGTCTCTACTCATCTGGAGCAAAAGAGAATGAAGGAAACCAAAGACTCAAAGAAGAAACTAATCCACAGGACTAATAGCCCACATGGGCTATGGCCTCTTCTAACCTGAGACCAGAACTAGATGGTGCCTGCCTTTCACTACCAACCGTTCTGATCAGGGACACAATAGAAGGTCCAGGACAGAATGGGAGAAAAATGTAGAACAAAACTCAAATTCCTAAAAAAGGCCAGACCTACTAGATAGAGACTGGAGAAACCCCTGAGACTATTGCCCTAAGATACCCTTTTAACTTGGCACTGAAGCCACTCCTGAAGGTCATCTTTCAGCCAGATAATAGACTGGCTTATAAAATAAACAGTATCAATGGTGAGTAATGTGTCCCTTAAACAATCAACTCTATGAGATTGTCAACATTTACTCAAAAGCAAAGATGATAAGACAAGGAGGGGAAGAGAAGCTAGATCAATGGAAACAGAACAAAGAGAATGGAAATAATGAGAATGTTGACACATTGTGAAAATTGTAACCAATGCCATGGAACAATTTGTATAAAACTATTAAATGGTGTCATAGTTTGAATTATGTCCCCCAAAAATGTGTGTATCAATTTGGCTAGGCCATGATTCCTGGTACTGTGTGATTTTCCTGTATGT
>NW_004444024.1:10821599-10828117 GCF_000243295.1 Trichechus manatus latirostris | reverse complement strand
GTCCTGAGGCAATCTCTTGAGATATAAAAGACAGAAGTGAGCAGTGAGACAGGGGGACCTCATACCATCAAGAAAGCAGTGCCGGGAGCAGAGCCTGTCCTTTGGACATGGGTCCCTGCGCAGAGAAGCTCCTAGTCCGGGGGAATACTGAAGAGAAGAAGGCCAACAGAGAGAAAAAGCCTTCCCCTGGAGCTGATGCCCTGAATTTGGACTTTTAGCCTGCTTTGACTATGAGGAAATAAACTTCTCTTCATTAAAACCATCTACTTGTGGTATTTCTGTTGTAGCAGCACTAGATGACTAAGACAAATGGGAACCTAATTCGATTTGTAAATTTTCATCTAAAACACAATAAAATATTTTTGAAAAAGAACATATGAGCCCCAAACATCAATTCTATGATGTCACTCTCCTGGGGAAAAAAATTCCAAGTATTAAACAACTGTGTGGGAAACTGAAAACACTGAAATTTTCTCTGTAAGATGAGAGGTAGGTCAAGTCTTTGAATGAAGAGCAGAGTGAAGGAGGCTGAGAAGAAGCTATAGTAAGAAAGAGAACTGAAAGATGGTAGCACTGGGCAAGCCAAAAAAGGGAGTGCCCAGTAGAGTCAAAGCCTGAAGAGTGACTAAGTAGTAGGAGGCTTAATAAACATTATGAGTTTTACCATTTAGAAAGTCACAAGTGAAAATACATAGCGTCATCGAGTTGTTGGAGAAGGAGGCCTGAAGGGTCACAGGTTGAGGAGGATCACTAGGTAGCTGTAGCCCACTTAACCACCAGTCCCTATCATGTGACCAGAGGCATCTTATTTAATCTCTTGAGTCTAATTTCTCTAACTTAAAAAAAAAAAAAAGGCTAAGATAATGCTTGCTTTACAGTGCTGTTTTGAGTGCTGCTCTGATAATAACATGGAAAGTATGTAGCAATGTTTTTTTTAGCAAAAAGGTCCTCAACAGATGGTAGGTATTATTCTTACTGAAGTCAACATTTTTAGTCTATATTCAGGATGGTAAGTAAGAGAGGGAGATTGATTTAACTGTATACTTAACTGGAACGTTTTAACTTCTTAAATCTTACTCAAACTTTGCCTGCTCTTTTGCCGCTAAAGACACTATAGTTTCATTTTGGCACGTTATCATTTCCTTTTGACATTTCACTTCATCTCCAACCCTGAAACGGACTTGACTTCTGCTTTCTGTTCCCAAGGACTTTGAGCACTAGTGCTTTCTTATTAAAGGTGGTATGAAATGCCAGCTGATGTTGCAGCCATTCTGCATTCTAGAGTAACACATTTGCTTTCTTTAGTCTTTTGAACAAAGTTATCTTGATATTCTTTTCTGAAAGACAAGTGGAATTAATGCTATTATACTATTTTGCTCTTCAATAAAATGGGCTTGATCTGTATAGATTCAATTGACCACATTACTAGAAATACTATGCATGTCTCATAGTCTTAGTTATCTCTTACTACTCTAAGTGATAAACCCCCAAGTCTCAGTGGCTTGATATAATAGCGGTTTATTTCTTATTCACGTAGACAACAGTCAGCAGAAGGCAGGGATAGAGGAGGGTTGCTGGACTTAAGGGACCCCGCTGATACAAACTCTGCCCTTTCACCATCTGGATACATGACACTTCTTTATTGTTATACTAAAGTTTACTCTACTTTCCTCAAATATTCAAAATTGGCAGTGAGGAATGAGGCCCTTTTTTGCTGTCAAAGAGACTGGGGTTTGAGTCCCAGCTCAGGCCTTTACTGTCTGTAGAGGAATTACTTAACTTTCCTGAGGTCTGGTTTCGTCATCTGTAAAACTATGAATATAACAAACCTTGCCGATGTTTCTGTGAGGTCAGGAGGTAAAATATGTAAAACATACAAAATAGCTGGCAGACCGTCTATTACAAACTGGGTGCTTAAAAATTATTAGCTGTTATTATTGCAATTGTTATTTACATTAATATCAAGTAATCAATGATATGCAAAAGCGCCATCATGGATCACCATCTTGATATTCACAAGAGAGCCAAGCACCTTAACATCACCTTTAACTCACTGGGGACACATTGATAAAGGGTTTGTTATAGGCCTGTTAAATACTGGTGGCCTTTAGAGTTCAAGCTTATATAGATGATGGTCTTAATTTCTTCACTCGGCAATATTTCCACCTGAATCACTTTAGAACAATAGGGGTAAACAATCAAACACAATTGCTTTTGTTGCTTATGGTGTCTAAATATCACTAAATAAATTTTTCAGTAAATTATCTTCAGATTTTTAGTAAAAAAAAATCTGTGTATATGGTACCCATGAGCTTGAAGGGCACCTCATCTGCCCTCAGACATTTGTTTTATTTGCTTCAATATCTGAAGTCACCGTAAAGAAGACCTCTTTAGAGGGTTATTTTGTTTATTTGACATATCCAGTCATTGCTCAATATTTGAACATGAGAAAGTATGTTAAATATGCACTGTGGCTATGTCCAAAGAAGGTATCTCTCTATAACTAGAATTGGTGCCTTTTCAGAGTGGAAGTAACTTCTGGAATCAGTAATGACCTTTTTAATTTTTAAACTAATTTTCTAAAGAGTAAAGTTAGTAATTAATCTCTCATTATGAGAAGTGTTCAAACCTATTTGAGTTTCTCCTTTCAAAGATTCTGTAGAAATTATTTCTCCGTGGGACAGAAGTAAGGATAGATTATGAGTCGGAATGGACTCAAGGCAATGGGTTTGGTTTGGTTTTGAGCTCTATTTCGACTTCAACCACAGGAAAATAATTTAACCTCTAACAGTCTAAGGCACGTTGTCTATAAAATGGGAGTGATACTGTCTACCACACAGAGAATGAAACCATACAGAAGAATACAAGGACAAATTGGATTCTCCATATGTATTAGTTTTATTTGAATCTAAATCTGAAGATTCTGCAATTCTATGAAAGGATTAGAAACTTCAGAGTTTTGCATTTCTGTTATGGAAGTGGTTACCCTCTAAAAGTCACTAAGTCTAGAATTCAAATAGAACACACTCTAAAGAAGACCATAAATGCCCTGTTTGCTTGACACTATTTACATATGTTTTCCAACACAGTTTACTGGGGAATGAGATAAGTGGAGATGATTGTTATTAAACTCTGTTCCTTGCATTTTAGCTACATCAGTGAAAGCAGGTTTCTGGATTCTAAGTGCTAGAAAATGAATTATTGAAGTGTGAAGGCAGAACTGTGTATTGAAAATTGCAAAATATGCAGAAGCTGGCTGGTATGCCATATCACAGAAGCTAGTTTTGCTAGAACTTTAGTGGTTAAACCTTAAAGGCACCAGGGTTCATCCCTCTACCTCTTTACTAAAGGCAAATACTCTACCCCTTCTTGCCTGCTTTTTGCCCCTGGAAAAAAAAAATCCCATAGCTAATATGTTGTAAATGTTAATGAATTCAGCACTTTTTCTTGCACTATCTCCTGCATTTTAATTGCCATATAGTCTAAATTGGTGACTATATTTCTTAAATCCCAATACAGGACACATTGCCTGACATGTGGTTTGACCCTGGGCTATAAAGTATGCCAGGAGAAATATGCAGGCTGAGTTACAGACTAAAACCACAGGACTTTACAACCAATAAATAGCCCTATAACATCAGCCAACACTCTTCATTCCTTGGGCAACATACTCACTCAGAAAATCAGGAAAATATAGATGAGATATGTAATATACATAAGATTTTTAATTTCTATATCACTTAATGCAAGGCATTCTGAGTGGTATCAATTGATAGAGAAATACTGGAATTTCTGGAGTATAATATGTATAACTGGAGTCATACTGGAATTCTGGGATATGTAATGAATGATAATCTACAATACTAAGTAGCCTGTTCTAGAAGTTAAATTGAAGAAAGAGAAACAAAGAAGGGAGGGTGAAATGAACAAATACTGAACACTTATTAGGTGTTCAGTTACTGGGAACAACCCTGCATTTACAGTAACTAATCTTTCTAACAATCTTGTTATGAACATTTTAGTTTTATATATGGAGAAACAGAGGCTCTAATAAATTAATAAATTATCTAATAAATTGTCCAAGGTCGCACTCATTCTAAATGGCAGAATCAGAATTTAAGCCAGATGATAGTCCTTTGGGGAAACTAAGTTAAACTACAAGTTTCACCCATTCTTTTAACATGGATTACAGCTGCAGCAGAAACTTTGTCCACAAATATGTTTAAACTTATCAAACAGGGCCTCTAGTTTAGAGATAAGAAAGTCTTTAACAAACTAAGTTAAGGTCCTACAAGATTGAAATCTATCAATCCAGGTGAGCCAGTTCTTTTTTTTTTTTTTTTTAATATTACAGCCTAGAAAACCCTAGATAATTCGTTGCAATGGGGGCAGTTCTACCCTGTCACATGGGGTCGCTATGAGTAGAAAGCTGAGTTGATGCCACCTAACAACAATGGCTGCTTTTGCCCTGCAGTGGCAGAGTGGAGTGGTTGAGACCAAGACTGTGTGGCCGACGCAGACCAAAATATACTTATTATCTGTTTCACAGAAAGCTTGCCAAACCGTTTCAAAATATACATTCTCCTCCCCACGTGGACAGCAAGAGTGTTTTCTGCTTCTCCTCTTACAGCGCCCTCTTTTATTTTTATTTATTTATTTTTTTATGGTGCTTTAGGTGAAAGTTTCTAGCTCAAGTTAATTTCTCATACAAAAATTTATACACATATTGTTATGTGACATTAGTTGCAATCCCTACAACGTGACAGCACACTCCCCCTTTCCACCCTGGGTTTCTTGTTCATTGCACCAGTTCCTGTCCCTTCCTGCCTTCTCAATCCTGCCTCCAGACAGGGGCTGCCCATTTGGTCTCGTGTATCTGATTGAACCAAGAAGCACAGTCGTCACAAGTATTATTTTATGTTTTATAGTCCAGTCTAGTCTTTGTCTGAAGAGTAGACTTCAGGAATGGTTTTAGTTCTGGGTTAACAGAGTGTCCGGGGGCCATAGTTTCCAGAGTTCCTCCAGTCTCTGTCAGACCATTAAGTCTGGTGGCCCAGTTCTTAGAGCTGCAAAGGCAGTCATTCCTCAGAAGGCCCTGCTGGAGTCCAACCTCAGAGCCATTTGACAACTTGGAAGAATATGTATCCAACAGCAACATACTCATAGTTCTAGCTGATGCATCATAGTTCCATGGTATTTAGTCATGAATGTAGATGCCACTTTGAAGATTAAAATCTAAATTGTTCGCTGAAAATATCAGAACTAAGCAGGAAATTGATTGTGGTAAATGACTCCTTGAACATGAAGAGACTAGAAGTTGACCACACCCACCCCACCTCCATAAGATACCTATCAGAAAGAAAGAGCCTCTGTATGTGTAGAATATAATAATAATATTCTGAGCTTGGAGTTACTAAATTTAAACACATTTAAATATCTAAAAAAAATCTGTCAATATTGTAATTAACTAATCAGTTAATCATATTTTTGATGCTTAATATCTTTCTTCTACACTATAAGTCTACCAATGTGAGGACTGTGACTATATTCTTCACCACCATATCGCCAATAACTAGCATAGTACCTGACACATGTCAGGTTGTTAGGTGCCACTGAGTTGGTTCCGACTCAGCAAACCTGTGTACAACAGAATGAAAGACTGCCCAGTCCTGAGCCATCCTCACAATCCTGCTATGTTTGAGCCCATTGTTGCAGCCACTGTGTCAGTCAATCGCATTGAGGGTCTTTCTCTTTTGGACTGTCCCTCTAATTTACCAAGCATGATGTAGTTTTCCAGGGGCTGGTCCCTCCTGATAACATGTCCAAAATAAGTGAGACTAAGTGTCACCATTTTTGCTTCTGAAGAGCATTCTGGTTGTACTTCTTCCAAGGCAGATTTATACATTCCTCTGAAAGTCCATTCAGTTCATTCAATATTCTTTACCAGTGCCAAAATTCAAAGGCATCAATTTTTCTTTAATCTTACTTATTCACTGTCCAGCTTTCCCATGCATATGAGGTGATTGAAAACACCATGGCTTGGGTCAGGCCCACGACATGTCAACACTGTCCTTACTCAACCTTGGGTTCTGTATCACTAGCTTTCCTGTCCCCTTTTGCCTTTTAGTCCTTGTCCCTGGACTGCTGTGCCTCATTAGTCCGGTTTTGTTTTATGGGGTTGTCCAGTCCCTGGCTGAACGGTGAACTTCGGGAGTGACTTCACCACTGAGCTAAAAGGGTGTGCGGGGGCCATACTCTCAGGGTTTCTCCAGTCTGTCAGGCCAGTAAATCTGGTCCTTTTTTTGTGAGTTAGAATGTTGTTCTACATCCTTTTCCAGCTCTGTCCAGGACACTCTATTGTGATCCTGGTCAGAGCAGTCAGTGGTAGTAGCCGGGCACCATCTAGCTGTACTGGATTCAGTCTGGTGGAGACCATGGTAGCTGTGGTCCATTAGTCCTTTGGACTAATCTTTTCCTTGTATCCTGTTCTCTTCATTCTCCCTTGCTCCCGAAGGGGT
>NW_004444024.1:10817915-10820957 GCF_000243295.1 Trichechus manatus latirostris | reverse complement strand
ATGGTAGCTGTGGTCCATTAGTCCTTTGGACTAATCTTTTCCTTGTATCCTGTTCTCTTCATTCTCCCTTGCTCCCGAAGGGGTGAAACGAATGGAGTATCTTAGATGGCTGCTCACCAGCTTTTAAGACCCCAGATGCTAGTCACCAAGGTAGAATGTAGAACATTGACTTTATAAACTGCGTTATGCCAGTTGAGCTAGATGTTCCTGGAGACCAAGGTCCCCACAGCCCTCCCCAGCAATTCAGTCCCTCAGGGAGTTTGGAAGTGTCTATGGAGCTGCCATGACCTTTCCTTTTACAAGTTGTGCTGGCTTCTCCAGTACTGTGTACTGTCATACCCTTCACCAAAGTTACCACTTATCTATTGTCTATTTAGTTCCCCCAACCCCTCCCATCCCTTGTAACCAACAAAGATTATTTCTTTTTGTGTGTAAACTTTTACATGAGTTTTTATAGTAGAGGTCTCATACAATATTTGTACTTTTGTGATTGACTTATTTCACTCAGCATAATGTCCTCCAGTTTTGTCCATGTTATGAGATGCTCCATAGATTCATCATTGTTCTTTATCATTGCATAATACTCCATTGTGTGTATGTACCGTAGTTTGTTTATCCATTCATCTGTTGATGGGCATCTAGGTTGTTTCCATCTTTTTGCTATTGTGAGATGTGCTGCAATGAATATGGGTGTGCATATGTCTATTCATGTGACAGCTCTTATTTCTCTAGGATATATTCTTAGGAGTGAGATTGCATTTTGTAGTGCTTTTTTTTTGTGGTGCTGACATTTTCTTTGTTCTTCTTACTCTCGTTTCCTGAGTTCCTTTTGTTTGTGGATTTTTTTTCATTTCTTCTGTTTTTGTAGGTTTTGTTTTTACTGAGACTTTATGGTTTCTTCTTTATTTTGATGAGTAGGTTTGTTAACTTTCTTTGTGGTTACCTTGGAATTTACCCTTATATTCCTAGATTTGAATCAGTCTATTATTACTTGGTATCGCCTTGCCTTCGTCTCCATTAGAAGGTTCTATACCTATACCGTTTATTCCCTCCTTTATTGTTCTGATGCTGTTGTCATTTGCAGATCAACCTGTCTGGTTCCCTGTTGTAATTCTTTTGGTTTTGCATAGTCCTTAAGAGTTCATTTCCTAGGTTGGTATCTGGCTAGTATAATCCTGTGTCCTATAGTCAGCCTGTGGTCTGATGTTTGTTCTCAAATCGAAGAATTCCCTTTAATAAGTCTTGTAAGTTTGGTTTGATTTTTACATAGTCCCTTAATTTCTATTTATCTGGAAATGACCTAATTTCACGATCATATTTGAATGAGAGTTTTGCAGGATATATTATTCTTGACTGGCAATTTTTTTCTTTCAAGGTTTTATATATGTCATCTGATCGCCTTCTTGCCTGCATGGTTTCTGCCAAATAACTCGAGCTTAGTCTTATTGTTTCTCCTCTGTATGTGACTTTTTGTTTTTCTTCGGCTGCTCTCAGAATTCTTTGTTTGTCTTTGGTTTTAGCGAGTATGATTATGATATGCCTTGGTAATTTTCTTTTGGGGTCTATCCTATATGGGGTTCATTGAGCTTCTTGTATGGTCAGCTTTTCATCTTTCATGATATTGGGTAAGTTTTCTGTCAGCAATTCTTCAGTGATCCTCTCTGAGTTTTCTGTTTTCTCCCCATGTTCTGGAAATACAATCACTCTCAGATTTTTGCTTTTGATTGTATCCCACATAATTCTCAGGGTTTCTTTATTTTTCTTCATTCTTTTTTCTGAGTTTTCCTCATACAGAGTTGTATCCAAGTGTTTGTTTTCAATTTTGCTGATCCTATCTTTCATTGTTTCAGACCTGCTCCTCAGCTCTTCTATGACACTGTCCATTTCTGAAATCTTGTTGTTTATCTTTTGGATTTCTAATTGTTGCTTCTGTATGCTTTCTAGTTGTGAATTTATTTTTGGCATTTTGTTCCTGTATTATTTTCTTGAATTCTTCCATCTTTCTGTCTGTATTTTCCATGAATTTGTCTGCCTTTTCCATGAATTTGTCTATTTTTTCCTCATTTTTGTCTGCTTTTTGCTTAAACTCTTGCATAATTCTGAATATTAGAGATTTGAATTCCCTATCAGTTAGGTTTACTGCCTTTTCTTCTAGTGGAAAGTCATCTGGTGTTTTATTTTGGAGGCCTACTAGAACCATCCTGTCCTGTTTTTGTAAATGTTTTGATATTGTCTGCTGTCTTCAGGGCATGCAGTGGTTATTTGCCTCATTTATTGTTTGTAGATTTGTTTCGTCCTGCTTTTTTGTTTTATTTGGTTATGTCTGAGCAGGCATGCTGTGCATTCCTTTTTTTTGCTCGTCTGTGGCACGATACTTTTCACCTTCTTCTCCAGTGGGTAGGGTCAGTCATGCAGGTATGGTACAGCAGGGCAGATCCAGCTGAAGGGGAGTTGCTGGGATGGATTGTTTGTGGAACGTACCAGGGCTGACAGTGCGGACTGGGAATTAGTGCAGGGCAGCCAGTAGGCCATGCCTGTGCTGCTTAGGAGTGTGATGTTCAGTGTACAGTGCAGGTAGGCAGGAAGGAGGGGGTAGATTGTGATGTGTGAAGCTAAGATGGGTATTGAAAAGAAGAGAGAGAGGAGAGAGGAACAGGAGCCAAAAACATACACACAAACAAAAAAAGAGTGCTAAGGGAGGTTGCTATTGGAGTGGACAGATGAGAGACTGAGAAATGAGGAAAAACAAAAATGAAAAAAAGAAAAAATGTAAAAGAAAAACAAGGAATAAATCGAGAAACTGGAAATGAAGAAAGACAAAATGGGAATAAGAGAGAGAATAAAACAAAATAAAGAAAAAAACCAAAAACAACAAGAAAAAAAACAAAAACAAGAAAAAAGAAATGCCCCCAGGGATGTCCCTGTGCGTCTGCCCAGAGTAAGGGAGTAGCTTCCAAGCCACGTGGTACTTCCCCGTTAGAAGGGGCTCCCAAGCCGAGAAAAGAAAAAGGAAACAAACAAACAAATCAAAACAGAGCAAAC
>NW_004444024.1:10814144-10817815 GCF_000243295.1 Trichechus manatus latirostris | reverse complement strand
GAGAGTTTTGCAGGATATATTATTCTTGACTGGCAATTTTTTTCTTTCAAGGTTTTATATATGTCATCTGATCGCCTTCTTGCCTGCATGGTTTCTGCCAAATAACTCGAGCTTAGTCTTATTGTTTCTCCTCTGTATGTGACTTTTTGTTTTTCTTCGGCTGCTCTCAGAATTCTTTGTTTGTCTTTGGTTTTAGCGAGTATGATTATGATATGCCTTGGTAATTTTCTTTTGGGGTCTATCCTATATGGGGTTCATTGAGCTTCTTGTATGGTCAGCTTTTCATCTTTCATGATATTGGGTAAGTTTTCTGTCAGCAATTCTTCAGTGATCCTCTCTGAGTTTTCTGTTTTCTCCCCATGTTCTGGAAATACAATCACTCTCAGATTTTTGCTTTTGATTGTATCCCACATAATTCTCAGGGTTTCTTTATTTTTCTTCATTCTTTTTTCTGAGTTTTCCTCATACAGAGTTGTATCCAAGTGTTTGTTTTCAATTTTGCTGATCCTATCTTTCATTGTTTCAGACCTGCTCCTCAGCTCTTCTATGACACTGTCCATTTCTGAAATCTTGTTGTTTATCTTTTGGATTTCTAATTGTTGCTTCTGTATGCTTTCTAGTTGTGAATTTATTTTTGGCATTTTGTTCCTGTATTATTTTCTTGAATTCTTCCATCTTTCTGTCTGTATTTTCCATGAATTTGTCTGCCTTTTCCATGAATTTGTCTATTTTTTCCTCATTTTTGTCTGCTTTTTGCTTAAACTCTTGCATAATTCTGAATATTAGAGATTTGAATTCCCTATCAGTTAGGTTTACTGCCTTTTCTTCTAGTGGAAAGTCATCTGGTGTTTTATTTTGGAGGCCTACTAGAACCATCCTGTCCTGTTTTTGTAAATGTTTTGATATTGTCTGCTGTCTTCAGGGCATGCAGTGGTTATTTGCCTCATTTATTGTTTGTAGATTTGTTTCGTCCTGCTTTTTTGTTTTATTTGGTTATGTCTGAGCAGGCATGCTGTGCATTCCTTTTTTTTGCTCGTCTGTGGCACGATACTTTTCACCTTCTTCTCCAGTGGGTAGGGTCAGTCATGCAGGTATGGTACAGCAGGGCAGATCCAGCTGAAGGGGAGTTGCTGGGATGGATTGTTTGTGGAACGTACCAGGGCTGACAGTGCGGACTGGGAATTAGTGCAGGGCAGCCAGTAGGCCATGCCTGTGCTGCTTAGGAGTGTGATGTTCAGTGTACAGTGCAGGTAGGCAGGAAGGAGGGGGTAGATTGTGATGTGTGAAGCTAAGATGGGTATTGAAAAGAAGAGAGAGAGGAGAGAGGAACAGGAGCCAAAAACATACACACAAACAAAAAAAGAGTGCTAAGGGAGGTTGCTATTGGAGTGGACAGATGAGAGACTGAGAAATGAGGAAAAACAAAAATGAAAAAAAGAAAAAATGTAAAAGAAAAACAAGGAATAAATCGAGAAACTGGAAATGAAGAAAGACAAAATGGGAATAAGAGAGAGAATAAAACAAAATAAAGAAAAAAACCAAAAACAACAAGAAAAAAAACAAAAACAAGAAAAAAGAAATGCCCCCAGGGATGTCCCTGTGCGTCTGCCCAGAGTAAGGGAGTAGCTTCCAAGCCACGTGGTACTTCCCCGTTAGAAGGGGCTCCCAAGCCGAGAAAAGAAAAAGGAAACAAACAAACAAATCAAAACAGAGCAAACAAACAAAAAAGCCCCAGGGGTCCTACCAGCGTGGTGGCATGGGCTGGGAAGAAGTTTCACAGTCAAGCTATGTTTTGCAGCCTTTCACGAAGAAGCAAAGATGGTGCACGGAGCCAGGTATTTGAGAGAAACGAGGGGGAGGAGGTGAGAGGTAAGGAAGAAATCTAAAGAAGCGGAAAAAGGCAACACCAGCAGCCAACAAAAGGCACTCAGGGAGCCAACCAGTGTGGGTGGGTGGAATCCAAGTGACACCAGGTGCTTCCTGGCCAAGAGACTGTGGCTGCAGGAAGCAGAGGAGGCTAAGTGGGGGTGAAGAAGGGTGAGGGGTGGGAAAGCCTATATCGCTGGTTACCAGTTGTTCTGTCTCCTGCTGGAAGCTCTGTGAAGCTGCTTTCTCATACTCCCTGTTCGCTGATCTCCGATAGGAGTCCAAGATGGCGGATCCATGCTACGGTAGCTGATAGGGGACCTCTGCATGTATCTCTCCTCTCTCTCTCTCTTCCCAGTCAGTTTATTATTCCATTCGGTGCTTGGCTGAGTTCTTTATCTCTTCATTTGATGCGTAGGGTTTCAGGATTGACGTGTGACTCTGTTTGACTTAGTTTTTCTGATCTTTGCTGCAGAGGACAGCGTGGTGCTTCTGACTATAGTGCCATGTTGCCCAGAAGAAGAAGGCTGTAGTCTTTGATCGTCATCACTAAGTTCTTCAAGTCCTCTTCCTTTCAGCAAACAAATTAATGTCATCTGCATAACGTGGGTTGTTAATGAGTCTTCCTTCAATCCTGATGCCCACTTCTTCTTCCTATAGTCCAGCTGCATGGATTATTTGCTCAGCATACAGACTGAATAAGTATGGCATCCTTTCCTAACTTTAAACCATGCAGTATCCCCTTGTTATGTTTAAACGACTGCCTCTTGATCTATGTACAGGTTCCTTATGAGCACAATTAAGTGTTCTGGAATTCCCATTCTTTGCAATGTTATCCATAATTTGTTATAATCCACACATTCAAATGCCTTTGTATAGCCAATAAAACACAGGTAAACATCTTTCTGGTATTCTCTGCTTTCAGCCAGGATCCATCTGACATCAGCAATGATATCCCTCATTCTATGTCCTCTTCTGAATCCAGATTGAATTTCTGGCAGTTCCCTGTTGATATAATGCTGCAGCCATTTTTGAATGATCTTCAGCAAACTTTTACCTGCGTGTGATATTAATGATATTGTTTGATAATTTCTGCATTTGGTTGGATCACCTTTCTTAGGAATAGGCATAAATATGGATCTTTTCACTGGGTTGGCCAGGTAGCTGTTTTCCAAATTTCTTGGCATAGACGAGTGAACACTTCCAGCATTGCAACCATTTGTTGAAACATCTCAGCTGGAAGTCCGTCAATTCCTGGAGCCTTGTTTTTTGCCAATGCGTTCAGTGCAGCTTGGACTTCTTCCTTCAGTACCATTAGTTCCTGATCATATGCTACCTCCTGAAATGGTTGACTGTCGACCAATTCTTAGTAGTCAACAGTAGTATTATTTTGTAAATGTATATGACTCTAATTCTAGCATGTATCTATAGTTCTTAATCAATTAATCATTCTTCATTAATCCATTTTATGTCTTTACAAATTTGGAAATTAATAACTCCCTTTAAGTACTCTTCTAAAGTGATAAATGGGCCAGGTGAGCTCCAAATGGAAGTTGCAGTGAGGAATTTTACTCTTAATCAGACCAGGTAAGTAGTGTCCCCTATACAATGAGGCCTTAACATCAGTAAAATGGGCATAACAACAGTACTTATCTCACAGGGCTACTCTGAAGATGAAAAAAGATAAAACATATGTAAAGCACATTATGCTTAGTGAAATAAGTCAATCACAAAAGGACAAATATTGTATGAGACCTCTATTGTAAAAACCCATGAAAAAGTTCACACACAAAATGTAACAATCT
>NW_004444024.1:10803896-10813149 GCF_000243295.1 Trichechus manatus latirostris | reverse complement strand
GGGTTGTTAACCAATGTTATAAAACAACATGTGTACTTCTGTTTCATGAGAAACTATTTGTTCTGTAAGCCTTCACCTGAAGTGCAATAATAAAAAAAAGAAAAAAAACAAACAAACAAGCAAAAAAAAAAAAAAAACTTATGTAAAGCACGTAGACCAGTGTCTAGCACATGCTGAGCACACACTATTTGTTAGTTCTCTTCCCCTTCCCTTTCTGGATCTCCTACACTTGACAATTCTCACTGTTGCCACTACAACTACACACATGATTTTAATGTCCAAGAAAATGGCTTTCGAGCTCTGCAGATAACAGCGTTTGGGAATAGCATTACGGAAAATAACATATGCAGCAGGATGGAGGAGGGAGGACATAGCGCATTTTGTTTATATAAGAAAGTTTATGCTTTTTGTTATGTCTATATCTACCTTTCCTCACCCCCCCCTCAAAAAAATAGGGAGGTATTCATTTCTAGACTGCAACCCAGGCTGTATGACAAGGCAGAGACTGCACAATTCCAAAGATTTTTCAATCTATTACAAATTAGACTCCACGAGGGAAAGGCTCAGCAGAGGACAGTACAGGCGAGGTTATCATTTTTTCCTTTTGAAGTTGGGCCTCATATCTTTTTCTCATTACAATCATTACTTTGAAATACAATTTTTTAAAACAGTAATTTTCTAGAACAAAAGGGATAATACCATATTTCAAAAGCTTTACTGTGAAATTAAACCTCTGACCTACTGTGAAAGAAATTATTCCCTCAAGGCTGCAAGGCTTAAAGGTTATTAAAAATTTAATTTTAAAGAAGGCATCCAGGAAAAAAAAAGTGAATAAATGCTACTTAGAACCCAGATTTCCCAACTTAATAACTCCCATTGCTTCTTATTTTTCAGTAATCCGGAAATGTGAACAAATGCACTCTATTTTTTTTCTGTGGCCCATCAGTATGTCAACAGATGGCTGGCACTGCTCCTTAACATCATCTGTTTTCAACTGGAAGCACAAGCACTGCGATGGTTGCGCTAGTATCTTCTGCTTCCCCCATTTAACAGAGACAGCAGCACAATACAGAAGCAGCATTGCAAACAGGACCCACTGAACCTGAACAATCCCAAATCTTCAGCTAGTATTCTACCTAAGAGGCATGTGACTAAACCACAGTATAAATGGTCCACCACACATAAAGGACAGGTGTGATGGAAAGAGTTTCTGTTTTCTCATCTGAAAGGTGAAAATAATTTTTTGTATCCTGTGATATGGATACGATAATAATGTCTTCATTAAACAAGCAGGATGAGTTTAGGTTGCTTACCTTTGTGCCCTAGTTTCCTCATCTGGAAAATGAGGATAATAATAGTACTTACCTTACCTACCTTGGAAACCCTGGTAGCATAGTGGTTAAGAACTACAGCTATTAACCAAAAGGTTGGCAGTTCAAATCCACCAGGTGCTCCTAGGAAACTCTATGGGGCGGTTCTACCCTGTCTTATAGGGTCACTATGAGTCAGAATAAACTTAACGGCAATGGGTTTCGTTTGTTTTTTTAACCTACTTTGCGCAGTTGTCATGGAGATTAAATTAATTCATATATACCGTACTAGAAACAATGCCAGGAACATACTGAACACGAGTTATCATTACTATCATTATTAATTTTAATCCTACCATGTCCAAGTAATGTAATGAGTTCTTAAGATACAAGGGTGAATAGGTAATAGCCCATGCCCTTAAGTCCTTAATGATTTCAAAAGCAAAAAGAGAGAACCAAATGAGCAAAAATTATATATATATATAGAAATATGTTCAAAGGTACTTGTTTGTGATTTGTATATGTCTGGGTAGTGATGGTGCAAGCCTGGAATATGCTTAGGGAAGGCTTCCCTGAGGAGGTGCTCCATGAGAAGCATTCCAGACACAACGGCATGAAAATTTATGGAGTATTAATAAAGTTCATGCAGTATTAATAAAGCATGTTTCCCAGGGACACTGCAGAAAAACAAATTACATAAAATTGTGGTTCTTCACCCTGACTGAAATTCAAAATCATCCTGAAGATGCTTAAAAATATCATCCCCTGACATAAGAATCAGAATCTCCAGGGCTGGGGTCTAGATAATGAGTTTTTAACAACATGGACAAGTAATTTTGATTCACAGCCAGTGTTGGGAGCCGCTGAGATAATGCATATTGAAAACACACTGTAAACAGTGAATCATAATTCAAACGTGAGCTATTGTTCTTAATACTTAATATTTACATATGAAATAAAATGATCTCAAAGCCCGTTATATATATGCATTTTATTCCCCCCAAATATAACCCCACACCAGTGGAGTAACTAACAACCAAGACCATTAATGACAAGCACAAGAAATTGGAATTGTAATAAAGCTTTTGCCAAACTGGGAAAATGACCAGACCTTGTGCTTCAAATAGAGGTTCTTTATCTAAGGACATAATTGATGTTAGTGCCCAGATCTTCATGGAATTAATTAGGTATAGGTTCTGGTTTACTCAGTAAGAACTAGATTTGTCTCTTCTTAACAGCTTCACTCCCTGTAGTCTTGTTCATAAAGTTTTTCACCCATGAATGCAAGATTTTCCTACTAGACTGCATGTGTGCTCCTTGAGGGCAGTGACAATATCTGCCTGCCAGTCACTGTTGTCACCATAGTTCCTTGCACAATACTTGTCATATAGTTGTTGTTGTTAGGTGCCTTCAAGTAGGTTCCGACTCATAGCCAACCTATGTACAACAGAATGAAACACTGCCTGTTCCTGTGCCATCCTCACAATTGTTGCCATGTTTGAGCCCATTGTTGCAGCCACTGTGTTAGTCCATCTTGTCAAGGGTCCTCCTCTTTTTCGCTCACCCTCTACTTTACCACGCATGATGTCCTTCTCCAGGGACAGGTTCCTCCTGATAACATTTCCAAAATACATGAAACAAAGTCTCACCATCTTCACTTCCAAGGAGCATTCTGGCTATATTTCTTCCAAGACAGATTCGCTCGTTCTTCTGGTTGTCCATGGTATATTCAATATTCTTTGCCAACACCATAATTCAAAGGTGTCAACTCTTCTTCAGTCTTCCTTATTCATTGTTCAGCTTTCACATGTATATGAGGCAACTGAAAACACCACGGCTTGGGTCAGGTGCACCTTAGTCTCCAATGTGACATCTTTGGTTTTTAACACTTTAAAGAGGTCTTTTGAAGCAGATTTGCCCACTGCAATACGTTGTTTGATTTCTTGACTGCTGCTTCTGTGGGCTTTGATTGTGGATCCAAGTAAAATGAAATCCTTGACAACTTCAATCTTTTCTCTGTTTATCATGATGTTGCTTATCGGTTCAGTTGTGAGGATTCTGGTTTTCTTTACGTTGAGGTATTGTTCAGCAATCCATTAGATCACCTTTCTTTAGAATAGGCACACATATGGATCTCTTCCAGTAAGTTGGTCAGGCAGCTGTCTTCCAAATTTCTTGGCACAGATGAGTGAGTACTTCCAGCATTGCATCCATTGCATCTGTCTGTTGAAACTTCTCAAATGTTACTCTGTCAATTCCTGGAGGCTTGTTTTTCTCCAGTGCCCTCAGTGCAGCTTGTACTTCTTCCTTCAGTACCACTCGTTCTTGACCATATGCTGCCTCCTGAAAGGGGTGAATGTTGACCAGTTCTTTTCAGTACACTGACTCTGTGTATTGCTTCCATCTTCTTTTGATGCTTCTTGTGTCATTCAATTTTTTGCCTATAGAATCCTTCAATATTGCAACTCAAGGCTTGAATTTTTTTCTTCAGTTCTTTCAGCTTGAGAAATGCCAAGCATGTTCTTTCCTTTTGAAGCTGAAGAAAATTAAAACAAGTCCACGAGAGCCAAAGTATGACCTTGTCTGAATTTAGAGACCATCTCAAGAATAGATTTGACACATTATAACATGAAGGACTGAAGACCAGACGAGTTGTGGGATAACATGAAGGAGATCATACATGAAAAAAAAAAAAAAAACTTGCCGTCAGAGTCAACTCACAGTGACAGAGTAGAACTGCCCCATACGGTTTCCAAGGAGTGGTTGGTGGATTCGAACTGCCGTCCTTTTGGTTAGCAGCCAAGCCCTTAACCACTGCGCGACCAGGGCTCCAAAGAAAGCAAACGGTCATTAAAAAAAAAAAAAAAAGACCAAAATGGATGTCAGAAGAGATTCTGAAACTTGCTCTTGAACGTAGAATAGCTAAAACAAACAGAAGAAATGATGAACTAAAAGAGCTGAACAGAAGATTTCAAAGGGTGGTTCGAGAAGACAAAGTAAAACATTATAATATCATGTGCAAAGACCTGTCATATAGTTGGTGCCAGCAAATACTTATTGAGTAAATAATCATTTGTTGAATTGTGCCTTTCCATGGGACTAACTTGAATATTATGTGTCTCTCTACCACTACCTTTGGGGAAAGTGTTACTTCTCGATACTCAGAGGTGATAACATATTTTAAAAGAATGTTTATAAATATTAGTGATGTTTTCCTGGTGTGAGTATAAACAATTTTTTTTCTGAATACTGTAGACAAATCAGTTCCCTTTTGTGCTTCTACGCCTGGAAGAGGGCCCATGTTTGTCCACCTGTACTCTCACCTTGAACTTTTACCTCCCGTACTAAGTTGTTAAGATACATCCTATTTCTTTTTTTGAAGTCCGGGGTGTTGCTCTTTCTTTCTGTTCTTATCTAGAGTTAAGCAAAGCACACAATTCGTTATATTTTTTTAAGAAAAATTGTAAAGACTGTGCAGTATGTATAATATGAAATTTCTTTTTACTGTGACTATTGCTCTCCTAAATGCCTAGTGTGTCACTTAAAATGAATTTTCTCATTAACCTGAAGCATGCCTACTTGTCAAATTATGACAAGCCAAACAAGACTGTATCCAGAAATTAGGCTGCCATAATTGCACTTAGATGGCTTTGCCAATTATTCTATAAATAACACATTTTTTAACACACTTCAGAGTTTTAAAGAACTAAATCACATTGAGTGTTTCAAAACACAAGAACAGCAAAAGTATTACCCAAAGAAAGGGAAAGGAAATGATATGCTCTTGTTAGAAGCATTGAAAAGAAACTTATTTAAAGGAAGAAGGGATACAGACATACAACAAATATTAATTGGACATCTGATATGTGCATAAGATTTTCTTTGGTATAGTAGATGTGACTTACTAAACAAATCACTAGGATTTATCCATTGGGAGAAAATTATTATTTAGAAAATATTTCTTATACCCATAGTACACATTATGCACGGCATTAGCCATAGAGTACAGAGATGAATAAGAAAAATTACTGCATTTATGGAACTCATACTTGACAGAGACGTCAGACAAGCAAATATTTAGACAAGGAACTGGGGAGGTGACAGTGACTGCATACATGCATGCACAAAGGCAGGATGGTGGCAGTTTAGGACAAAGATAGATACTAGAATAGGAAGAATATGTAACCTAATAAGTTGTTTGACATAATTCTGAAGTTCAGGGTGTGTCTAAAATGTGAAGATGACTTAGGAGATTAATAGTTTGGTGCTTATTTAAACAATAGGTTTTGAGTTCTCTCCAATATCTGTTTAAAGGAAGATCTAAGAACTGTGTGGGGGGAGGCGGGGCCAAGTTGGCAGAGTAGTGAGATGCTTCCAGTGGACCCTCTTACAACAAAGACCAGAAAAAACAAGCGATTCAATTATATATAGCAATCTTGGAGCCCTGAACATCAAAGGCAGAGTTGAGGAACCAGACTGAGTGGCAGGGGAGGGGAGAGATGCTGCGGAAGTAACAAGGAGTTGCCAGACCTGACCCAGCGAGAGCCTGAGCCCTTCAGGCATGAGCAGCTTGTGGGTGAGCGGTGAGGCATGCCAGCAGTGGTGCTCCGGAGGCGCATTTTCCACACCAGGAGAGACCCAGTGCCAGAGATTTTACATGGCCCCCCAGAACCAGTGAGAAGCAGCCCTCATCGGCAAAAAGTAAGTACTTGTGTATGGCTTACCACATGAATCAAAAACACCCCCCTTAGGGAAAAACCTCTCTCCATTTTACCTCCCTGCTCCCTGTTCTTCACTGGGTCCCAGACCAGCTTCCGCAACTGCTGAGTCCCCTGGGCCAAAAATAGGATCCATCACACACCCCAAACCATTCTCCCTGCCTTGGAGAGTGAACAAATTAACAAACAGAGAAAAAAATACACTGCTGGCTCCCCTAAGGCAGGAACCCAGGGTAGGCACAGCTCCTTTGCCTACGCAAAGGCATAAGGGATCCACGGACTTTGAGTGACTTTCCCCCTGCATAGACTTGTGTGGGCCCATCTCAACAGTGTAGGCCCTCATTACCACAGTACAACAGGGTATATACCGGAAATTTAACTTCAACTGTTTCAGCTGTGAAGAGGCAGGTTCTTGACATTTGACACTGCTCTGCCCATTAAGCAGGGTCTTTACCTACCCACATCAGGGGCCTGAGGACTGGTGGCTCCACCTAGCCACCTGCGAGAGGGGCCCATGAATAAGAGGTGACCCCCACTCTTTACAGCCAACAGCATTAGGTGCTCATAGTCTGGCTGCCAAACCCACACACCTATCCGCTCTAGGGAACAGGGACACGCCTTCCTCCTGGACACTCGGGGGCGACCATCAGCCCCCTGCCTTGCTCAGAGTGGGTCCCCCTGCTGCAGCCAGATGCCTCTGCCTACACCAATCACACATGCCTGTCAAGGACTGTGAGAGCCTACACCACACACTTGATGGCTATCTACCTGGGCACCTGAGCTGAATCCATACAGGAGGAGTGGGCGGACTCCTGAGCTCACATACCTAGTAAGAGATCTAACCACCTGGTGACAGGACATTAGAGCATCAAAGGTGCCAATAATCAAACTAGATCATACGAGCAGCCTATTTGGGCATATCAAAACAAAACAAGAAGCTACAACACTGAATGCAAACATGAAATAAATAAATATAATACCTTATTGATGGCTCAGAGACAACAGTCAATATCAAATCACATGAAGAGGCAATCCATGATGGCTTCAGCAAGCTCCCAAAACAAAGAATCTAGAAATTTTCCAGGGGAGTTAAATTTCTTGGAATTACTGGAAGCAGAATACAAAAGATAAATATACAGAACTATTCAAGACATTAGGAAGGAAATTAAGCAAAATGCAAAACACACAATAGAGGAAATTAAAAAGATTAGAGAAGACCATAATGACAAATTTAACAGGCTGCAAAAATCCATAGAGAGACAGTAATCAGAAATCCAGAAGATTAACAACAAATTTCAAAATTAGACAACTCAGTAGAAAGTCATAGGAGCAGAACTGAGGCAATGAAAGTCAGAATTAGTGAGACTGCAGTTAAAGCACTTGACACCAACTTATATGAGGAAAAATCAGATAAAATAATTTAAAAAAATGAAGAAACCCTAAGAATTATGTGGGACTCTATCAAAAAGAATAACCTACGAGTGATTGGAGTACCAGAACAAGGGGGGAGAACAGAAAATACAGAGAGAATTGTTGAAGATTTGTTGGCAGAAAACTTCCCTGATATCGTGAAAGATGAGAAGATATCTATCCAAGATGCTCACTGAACCCCATATAAGGTATATCCCAAAAGAAAGTCACCAAGATATATTATAATCAAACTTTCCGAAAACAAAGATAAAGAGAGAATTTTAAGAGCGGCTAGGGATAAACGAAAAGTCATCTACAAAGAAGAGTCAATAAGAATAAGCTTGGACTACTCATCAGAAACCATGCAGGCAAGAAGGCAATGGGATGACATATATAAAGCCTTGAAGGAAAACAACCACCAGCCAAGAATTACATATCCAGCAAAACTGTCTCTCAAATATGATGGTGAAATTAGGGCATTTCCAGATAAGCAGAAGTCTAGGGAATTTTAAAAAACAAAACCAAAATTACAAGAAATACTAAAGGGAGTCCTCTGGTTAGAAAATCAGTAACATCAGATAACTACCCAAGACTAGAATACAGGACAGAGCAACTAGATATCAACTCAGACAGGGAAGTCACAAAAGTAAATCAAAGCTGAAACACTAAAAATAGGGAAACACATGTCAATATGTAAAAGATGACAACATTAAAACAAAAAAGAGGGACTTAAAAAATGTAGGCATAGATTTTTCATATGGAGAGGAAGTCAAGGCAATATAAAGAAATAAAACACTGGTATAAACTTAGAAAAATAAGGGTAAATATTAATGTAACCACAAAGGAAACTAACAATCCTACAAGTCAAAATAAAAAAACTAGAAAAACATAGAGACTCAGCAAACACAAAATCAACAACAATTAAAAAGATGAAAAGAAAATACATAAAGAAAAACAACTCAGCACAGAAAATTAAGTGGAACAAAAAAACTGTGAACAACACACAAAAAAGACATCAAAATGATAGCACTAAATTCATACCTATCAATAATTATGCTGAATATAAATGGACTAAATGCACCAATAAAGAGACAGAATGTGGAAGATTGGATAAAAAAAACACGATATGTCTATATGCTGCCTACAAGAGACACACCTTACACATAACGACACAAACAAACTAAACCTCAAAGGATTGAGAAAAAATATATCAAGCAAACATTCAAAAAAGAGCAGGAGTGGCAATATTGATCTCTGACAAAATAAACTTTAAAGTAAAATCCACCACAAAGGATAAGGAAGGACACTATATAATGATTAAAGGGTCAGTACACCAGGAGGACATGACTATAAAAAATATTTATACACCCAACAACAGGGCTCCAAAATACATAAAACAAACTCTAACAGCTCTGAAGAAAGAGATAGACAGTTTCACAATAGTAGTAGGAGACTTCAACACGCCACTTTCAGTGAAGGACAGAACATCCAGAAAGAAGCTCAACAAAGACAGGGAAGAGCTAAAAGCTACAATCAACCAACTTGATTTCAAAGACATGTACCGAACACTCCACACAACAGCAGCCAAGTATACTTTCTTTTCCACTGCACATGGAACATTCTCCAGAATAGACCACATATTAGGCCATAAAGCAAGCCTTAACAAAATCCAAAACATCGAAATATTACAAAGCATCTTTTCTGACCATAAAGCCATAAAAGTAGAAATCAACAACAGAAAAAGCAAGGAAAAAAAAATCAAACACATGGAAACTGAACACCATACTCAAAAACTACTGGGTTATAGAAGAAATT
>NW_004444024.1:10760611-10800998 GCF_000243295.1 Trichechus manatus latirostris | reverse complement strand
AAGGGAAGGACAGCACACACTATGAGGAAGTCAGCACAACTGGACTAAACCAAAGCTAAGAAGTTTCCTGAATATAATCAAACACTTTGAGGGACAGAGTAGCAGGGGTAGGGGTCTGGGGACCATGCTTTTAGGGGACATTTAGGTCAACTGGCATAACAAAGCTTATTAAGAAAATGTTCTGCATCCCACTTTGTTGAGTGGCATCTGGGGTCTTAAAAGCTTGCAAGCGGCCATCTAAAATGCATCAGTTGGTCCCAACCACCTGGAATAAAGGAGAATGAAGAACACCAAAGACACAAGGAAAGTATTAGCCCAAGATACAGAAAGGGCCACATAAACCAGAGACTTCATCAGCCTGAGACCAGAAGAACTACATGGTGCCCGGCTACCACCGATGACCACCCTGACAGGGAACGCAACAGATGGTCCCAGTTGAAGCAGGAGAAACGTGGGGTGCAGAACTCAAATTCTGTTAAGAAGACCAGACTTAAGGGTCTGACTGTGACTGGAGGAACCTCGGAAAGCATGGCCCCTGCATTCTCTATCAGCCCAGAACTAAAACAGTTTCCCAGGCCAACTCCTCAGAAAGCGATTGGACTGGACTATGGGACACAAAGTGATACTCGTGAGGAGTGTGCCTCTTAGCTCAAGTAGATACAAGAGACTAACCGGGCAGCTTCTGTCTGGAGGTGAGATGGGAAGGCAGAGAGGGTTAGGAGCTGGTTCAATGGACATGGGGAATCAGGGGTGGAAAGGAACAGTGTGCTGTCACAGTAGGGGAGAGCAATTAGAGTCACATAACAATGTATATATAAATTTTTATATGGGAAAAAATAAAATAATAATAAAAGAATTGTGTGGGGGACTGGCAGGGGCGAGGACATGGGTGGCAGTGTGTGGTCACTTGTTTGTTATAGAGAGTGACTCATTTTTGGTCCCATGATGCCCACCCCATCTGATGAAAGCAAACAAAGATGGAAGTTAATTACATTATTTCTCCCTTGAAGGCACTTTGGATACGAAATCTTGCTATTCAAGCATGCCCACTGAAGTTCTTGCCCCCATGCCTAGTAACTATATAAACTATTTTTTCCTTCTCCCTGAAATGAATTCTGGTAGATACGATCTTCCCCATCAAGTTTCATTTCCAGTGATGTTTTATTTCCCTATGATATGCTACTGTCCTTTATATGCCCAACTGGCTACCCATTAATGTGACTATGCAAGGAACCAGCGGATAGTTAAAATAGGAAAGTGACATGACCAGTCTTATAATTTAGGACAGTCATTAAATGAATATCTGCAAGGTGTGTAGAACAGTGCATGGCAAATAGTGAGCATTAATAAAGGTAAGCTCTAACTATAACTACTCCTACTATTACTATAATCAAATATGAGAAACAAGACAAAGATACTCACTTTCCATCTCCACCCTTAAATGCCATAGACTAGTTCTGCCTCCTCTGCTTATCTGCTTATCAAACAAGGGCAGAAAGCACATCTCTCTTATTGACTGACTGATGCCCAGTTATTTAGCATTGCCCAGTAAAGATTGTGGAGTAAATTCAAGAATAAACTAACTTTAATCTCACAACAACCATACGGTTCTTTTTTGCGTTGGTGTAGTGAACTAATGTCACTTTTTCCCCAGAGTGAATTCAATACCCATTCACTTAAATTTTAAATTGAGTCCTTTTAAGTGTACAAGTTTTCATCATGGGACTAGGAAATAAGAGAGAGGTATGAGATTAGAGGAGGGGAGAGAAAGACAGAAGCATTTTACAATGCATGAAGAAATGCTGCAATTTCTGGCTCCCTTGTTGTTCTAATGAAAACATTAATTCCCTTATCATTCCATTTTGGAGAGTCACGATGATGAGACGAAGTGGCAGGGGCATAAGAAGGGAAAGAGTTATAAACAAGTGGAGTTTGCAAGGGTAGACTATATACTTGCAAAGCCTGTCAAGGAAAGGGAAGGATGGGCACAGACTGACAGTTTCATTTTCTTCACAGAAACCAAACATGTGTCTTTGCAAATCTTGTATTTAGTTATGTTTTGAAGGAATAGTAATAATAAATAGTAAATGACATTCTTTAGTCAAAAAGTAATTGGTACACCCAGCAATTCCGCTCCCTTCATACATACCGTAGAGACTTGAAAGCAGGGACTCAAACAGATAATTGTACAATGTTCATGCAGCATTATTCACAATAGCCAATAGGTGGAAACAACTCAAGTGTTCATCTACAAATGAATGGATAATCAAAATGTGGTCTTTTCATGCAGTGGTATATTATTCAGCCGTAAAAAGAAATGAAGTTCTGATACAGGCTACAACAGGGATGAACCTTGAAAACGTTATGCTGAGTAAAACAAGTCAGACACAAAAGGACAAATATTGTATGATCCCACTTACATGAAATATCTAGAATAGACAAATGCATAAAGACAAAAAGTTATTAGTGGTGACTAATAAAAATGTATTAGGGCTGGGGGAAGAGGGAAATGGGAAGTTATTGCTTAAGAGATATAGTTTTTGTTTGGGATGTTGAAGAACCTTTAGAAATACATAGTGGTGATGGTTGTACAACATAGTGAATGTAATTAATGTTACAATTGTACGCTTAAAAATGGTTAAAATGGCAAGTGTTTTGTTATATATACTTTTCCACAATACATTTTTTTAAATGTAATCGGTACATATAACATTATATATGAGCTTTAGTTTTCTTCTATGTAAAATAGCGATAATAAGCATTATCTGTCTTGTACGGTATTGAGGCTTAAATCAAATATTGTGCAAAGTTTTAATATACTGGCACATGCTAAGTGTTCATGAATGTGAGCATTTGTTGTTGGTATTTATTAATAACTCCTCAACTCAGGCCTGGAGAGAAACAATTATTAACCTCATCCACAGGGGAAGGAATATCAACTGGGAGAAATGAAATGACCTGCCTTGCTCTCTGTCTCTTTACTAAAAACTGGGAGAACCAGGTTCTAATTCAGACTTTCAATAAAAAAAATAACAACAGAAAAACTTTACTTGTCTGACAGAAATTGTGGTAATTTTTTTTTTAAGTTGCAAAGATTTTTCATTTGCCATTCTTGATAATATCTCCTTTTCTTGTCTTGCTTTAATTAAAAATAAGCATATTTGACGCTCAAACAGGAATCATCCCACCATATAGCAAGAGCAATGATTTCTGTTTGAGCCTTTTCAGGTTCTAAAAACTGAAAGGCCACAGAGAGACATAAACATGGAGCCTTATAGAAGAGGGAAGAACAGGGGCAAAGGGGAGATAACAATACCAGAGATGAAGAGACACCCCTGGAAACTGGCTTTCTAGACAACCATACAGCTGGGATGGGACTGAACCAAGGACATATTTATAATGTTACATTTGAAAGGGGTAATAGAATCCTCTGAGCCTGGACGGTGAAAGGATGATGTGCAGAAATGGGGGAAAAAACCAATGGTGTTTTATTATTATAATTAAAAACTAACAATGGGTTAGCTATTGTTCTTTTCGGTAAATACTTCTGATATATTTGAGCCCTAGTGGCGCAGTCCTTAAGAGCTTGGCTGCTAACCAAAAGGTCGGCAGTTGGAATCCACCAGACGCGCCTTGGAAACCCTATGGGGCAGTTCTACTCTGTCCTATAGGGTCGCTATGACTGGGAATCGACTTGGTGGCATCGAGTTTGGTTTGGGTTTTTTTTGATATATCTTCTTCTCTTTAATAATGAAGTATTATTTTCCCCAAAATAGCATAATGGCTAAGAGCATAATCTTTGGAGTTCACAGTTCGTGCATAAATTCTGCCTCTGACTAGCTGTTTAAATTTGGTAAATTACTAAATTTTCTAAGCCTCTGTTGCAGGAAGGATTACTCAATAAGCGTGGTACACATGGGCTTTATTGTGCTTATTTACTAATCTGTAGTGCACAATTTCACCTGGGTTTCAACAGCTGAATTGTGTTTATTTACTAATCTGTAGGACACAACTTCCCCTAGGTTTTAAGAGTATCTGTAGTGCACAATGTCACCTGGGTCTCACAGGTTTAATTGTTTACTTACTAATCTGTAGTGCACAATTTTCGCCTGGCTTCACCACGTTCTTCTTACTTTGCGTGGGCCTGAGAACGCAGCGTGAGATCGTGGTCGGAAAACGATCCCGGCTGCAGAGTCTGGTGCCCGAAGTCGCCGGGCTTCAAGCCCCGGCGGGCCTAGACAGTAGCCTTCTCGGTCGCGTCCTCCCTCCAGATTTCGCGGCCGGGCTCCGGCACACCTTTCCCACTCTGACAAGCCGGATTGCTTATGGACTCCACAGAGTCCCCTGGAAGGACACAGCCATGATCCAGCCACGCCTGGCTCCTCGGAGCCGCCGGTCGGGACGCGGACCGGAGCTCAGGGCCCAGCCACGTCCACGCAAGCTTCCCTTTAGGGCCGTGTCTCCAGGCAATGCGGGCAGAGCCCCACTTGCCGGGAACGCCGAGGCCCTTTGGGTGCGGGGTCCGCACGTGTGGGCAGCGGGGGCGATGGGACCATCAGAGCGCCTCGCCTCTACCGCCCTGGGCCGTTGGAGGCCAGGTGCTGTGTTGTCCCCCACCCACAGCTCCCTGAGGCAGATTCTGTGGGGTCCAGAAATCCTTTTGGTTGCTCGGTGAACTGAACTCAGAAGAGTTCTGCTTCGCAGCTGAAGGAATTTTTTTTTCTCCATAATTTTGTATTTTGTTTATTTGTTAGGTATTTATAAATATCTGCCAATATAAAAATACAGTGGACAAGCCGACTGAAAATTTAAGGCTATAGAATTTATACTTCAAAAAGACCCTCCAGACCATGTTCTCAGGGAACATCTAGCTCAATTGGCATGACACAGCTTATAAAGACAGTGCTCTACATTCTACCTTGGTGAGTAGTGTCTGGGGTCTTAAAAGCCTCTGAGCGGCCATCTAAGATACTCCACTGGTCTCATCCCTTTGGGAGCAAGGGAGAATGAAGAGAACAGGATACAAGGAAAAGGTTAGTCCGAAGGACTGATGGTCCACAGCTACCAAGGCCTCCACCGGACTGAGTCCACTACAGTTAGATGGTGCCCAGCTACCACCACTGACTGCTCTGACCAGGATCACAACAGACGGTTCTAGACAGAGCTGGAGAAGGATGTAGAGCATAATTCTAACTCACACACACAAAAAAAAGACCAGATTTACTGGGCTAAAGGAGACTGGAGAAACCCCGAGAGTATGGCCCCCAGACACCCTTTTAGCTCAGTGGTGAAGTTATCTCCGAGGTTCACTGTTTAGCCTGGGAGTGGACAGCCCCGTAAAACCAAATGGGACTAATGAGGTACAGTAGTCCAGTGACAAGGGCCAGAAGGCAGAAGGGGACAAGGAAGCTGGTGATAGGGAACCCAAGGTTGAGTAAGGATATTGTTGATGTGTAGTGAGATTGTTAACCGTTGTCATAGGGCAACATTTGTAGTAACTGTTAAATGAGAAACTATTCTGTTCTGTAAGCCTTCATCTTAAGTGAGAATAACAGCACAATTGGAAGAGCGTAGTCAATGTCACTGAGCTGTGTATGTAGAAATTTTTGAAACGGTGTATCTTTGGCTATGTGTATTTTCACCAAAAAAAAAAAAAAGGTTGAGAATTTAGAGGGTTAATACGTTGTGGGGCTGTTAATCAATGTCATAAAACAACATGTGTACTACTGTTTCATGAGAAACTATTTGTTCTGTAAGCCTTCACCTGAAGTACAATAAAATATTTAAAAAAAAAAAGAAAAACCCTCCAGCTCCTTGAGCTGTATGTACTTTTCCAACAATTTTCCAAAGGCTTTAAATAGTTTAAGATGTTCCACATGGAAATGATTCCACAACGCTCACATACAGAGAACAGTGAAAGCTTCAGACACAAGGCGACCAGAACTCAGTATCTATGCTTCGTGGAGTAGTCCTTGGAGACCTGACTAGCCCCCGGCTCTTGCGCCCCCTTAGTAGACCGTCTCTGTGATGTCGATCATCCCCTTTTGTTTTCCATGCCTGGTTGACGTTGTTAACTAGTCCTGGAATCAATCATTATGTGTTTGTTCCTGAAGAAAAACATGACAGTGTGAGGATTACGTAACTCGTACGGTTTGTTGAAGTCAGGTACTTCTGTAACAGCCACAAGATAAATAACCGCAAAGTTTACAGCCTTTTCAGCTATCTTAAATAGAAATTCATCCATTTTCATACGAATAGCATCCCAGTCGTTTCCAAACTGAATGATGACGACGCAGTCCTCCTCAGAAAAGGTGGCCTGGTTCACCTGCCAGCTGTTGTGTAGATGTGGAAGCATGTACGACATTTTGAAAACTTGACTGATATCTCCAAATAAGAAGCAAAGCTGACCTGTAGATCTTTCAGAGCCAAAGTTGCTGTGACACAATTAAGTCTTTGGTACGTTGCTTATTGGTTAATCCACCCCTGCTCAGTTGCCTCACTTTAGAATGGAGAATTGGGATAGCATCTACCTACACAGGGCGGTGCTAAGGATTAATTAATTAAAAGAATATAGAAAAACGCTTGGCACAATACCTGGCAGTGGTCAGTCAAAGCTGCCTAGTAAGGAAGCATGTAAGTAAGCCTCCGTGTTCATGCAGCTTCCCAGGGTTATGCTGCTAGTTAGTAGACAGCATTGCAAGGTTCCAACAACCCCGCATTTTCGTTCTGCACCCCACGTGTCCAGACCAATACTGAGTTGGCTATTTATGAAAAACAGAGTTTAGTTTTATCTGTAAGAGACAGTATCAAGTACCATGGATGGGCTGGAGTGAACAGCTTGTCTCAGAGGATATTTATTTTATTTTGCTCTGAGAGACGGCAGTAAGTATCAGAGATTTGGAGATGTGCTTTTAGTCCTAAGTCTGGGAGCTCTTAACTGGGAGACTTTACAAAGGTCATCCCCGTGTGTGCAGGAGGCAGAGAGAACAGGTAATCTCCAAGACTCTTTCCAGATCAGATCTTTAAATCCATGAGATGATTGTCCCTGTGTCCTGATACCTCAGTACCTGGTTCCTTAGATAACCGTGTCTGTAGGCCCCAGAACAGGAAAAGCCTTTCCTGCTTTGACAAAGGTGAGCTGACCCTGCCCCAAGTGTGATTTTTCTGGCAGGCTAAGTATAGTCAGGGCATCAGTGCTTAACCAGCTGATCATAGACTGACGGAGGTCCTGTGCGTCCTGAATGCTGTTTACTAGATGCTTCCTTCATGAACAAAGGTGGAAGTGGGAGGGAGTAGTGATGCTTTTCATCTTCTTCAGTTTCATTACTTCCTGCTCTATCTTTTTTGGCTGGGTATGCACAGCAGTAACACAGGCCCTTAGGGTTTGCCCAGGGCTGCTTCATTGAAACATGCCTCAGGCTTCTGTTTCTGCAAAAAGGGAGAGGGAAAAAAAATGGCTCCCATCTGCACATGCTTCCAAGACCACAGCCTCATAAATGCACAAGCTTCTGTTAATACTTCTCCAGTACATGCCTGCTGCAGATGGGCTTAATTTTCCAGAATAAAGCTTAAAGCGCCCTGAAAAATTCAAATTTTAATGAGTGCTGGGGAAAGACTGCTGTTGAGTGGAAAGGAATTATGAAGCTATTATCTTATTAGTCTGAGATCACTTTGTTTTGATTATTTTACTTAAAAGTATAGGATTATACTCAAGTTCACAAAACTCCAAGTTTCCATTCCAAAAAATACTGAGGTTCCAAAGAAATGTAGTCACACTTTGCATACAATGAACAATAGCTTTCAGATCTTCAAGCATATCTATCAGTGAAGATGCTAATTGAGCAAACAAAACCATGTATATGTTTTAATATAGGCAATTAAGTCAATAAGAGTTGATCATTCAATCCTGCCTGAAATAAAGCACGATTCATTATTTGGCAAATTTTTATTAACACAATGTTAATTTGGTAATATTAATTTGCAGAGAATAAAAAGCAAATTATTTTTCCTCATATTATAATGCTGTCTACATTCTCAAGAATTTTTCTGACATTCTACTTGTTAAAATATGTCCTTTAAAATATCTTTTTATTTGTTCTTTGTTCATTCTAATCCTGACTGTATCAGTTATCAACTTGGCAACCTTGGGCAGTTTAATCCACTTACTTAAGTTTCCTAAAATTTTAAATGGTATATTGTATGAATGAAATGAGGTGAATATCTAAGGGACATTCATTTTTTAAAAGTTTAACTGAATTCAATACGTATTTATTGAGCACCCGTTTGCCAAACACATTGTATAAGATATTTTAATTCTTCCTCACATCACTGTATGAGGTAGGTATTATCCAGTTATGCAAATAAGGTAACTGAAGCCTAGACAGTTAATAAACTTAGCCAATTTGCACGTCCAGTGACTATCAGAGCGAGAATTTGAACCCAAGTCAGTGTGATTCCAGAACCCCAGTTGGATACCTTGTTACTCATTTACTAATGGTTTTCCATTAGTAAAATACACTATCTCATTGTGTCATGCAAAGTCAAGTTTCCATGGAGTTTATGTCATACACTAACTGTCCAACAAGGGCTTTATATGAGAGAAGGAGAAGGGAAGAATAGGTGGTGCTGAAAATATATGAAATAATCTGCAAGAGAAAATGGAAAAGGTAGTAGTAAAATAAAGGTAATTTATCTGCAAGGGAAAAGTCACACTTACATATGAGTTCTGGTTGGAAACACTTAGACAATTTTGAAAAGTGTACGTTCCTGAGTTTTCTCTTCCTAATTCCTTTAATAATTTCCACTTATCTCCCCTAAATGTCTCTTCGATTCTGCACCATTCTGCCTTTGCTTCAGTAAACTGGCCTTGCCTCAAGAGTTGTGTTTGGTCAGCTCTCAAGAAACTATATCAGCATCAAAGTCACGCCTCTCCTCAGAATGTGATTTCCCTGTGTGGTAGGCCTTTTGGTGGAGTTTACAGATAAATTCCACAAGAAATGAGGTTCTATTGATCATAATGATGATGAAGATAGTAATAGCCTACTGTGTTACAGGAGTTCTATTCATTTCCAAGAATATGAAGAAGATTTAGAGACAGATTCTGTCCTCCAAGGTACAGGCAGGTGACAACAGAATTGCACCACATAAACATGAGTGGAGGAGAAACATGAGAAGGTCAAAACCGATTTACAGACGATGTGGTAACAGAAGAATTCTACAATGGAGACTGAGTCTACCCACTAGAAAAGCAGAAGGCCGGGCACTGTAAGCCAAGGAACACTGAGCAAAGGCAAGGTGCTATGAACAAATCTCTGCATGATTCTACCTGATACACGAGCTAAAACTGTTAAAACAGCAAATGTTTCCTGCTGTGGGATTTTAACATTATATTCAAAACAATAATAACAAAATTTGATTTGAATTAGGTGAGATATATGCTTTTTATATTAAAAGATCGATTGACTAATCCATCTTTCATTCAAAATACTGATTGACTGTTCTACCAAACACTTAGCTACTCACTGAGGAATTAGTGGTGAATGAAGTGGACACGATCCCTGAACTCAGAAATGTGTTGTCTAATGGGGAAACAAACATTAAACAAACAAAAAGCAGATAAATAATGTATGGTCTATAATGTGATAAGAGATGTGATAATATATTGTTCATTCGAATATGCTGAATGAACATGACCTTTCATACAATGAATTATATGAAAGTGTATGAATTGTATGAAAGGTCGTGTTCATTCAGCATGATATTTGAATGAATGATACATCAGCATGATAAATGTGTGAATTTTTCAGAATAATGAGTCTAATGTTCTCTGAATTACTAAATGTTTTGTGAAGAATGCTATAAAGCACATATATTCAGAATTGAATGAAATATAGGATCTGAAGTACTGGGAGCAATGGCATAGAAAAAAAGTCTTTCAGGTGAGATAGACTTTAGTTCAAATCTCACCTTTCCACTTACCAGTTAGGAGGTCTTTCAAAGTTTCCTTGGTTTCTCTAAGTTTGATTTTCCCAACTGTAAAATCAAGAACACAAATACTATCAAATGAGGGTTTTGTAAGTATTGGCGTAGGGAGTATCCTTGTACCTTCTCCAACTCTCAAGACTCTAGGTTCTTTGATTTTGTAACTATTCTTTGCATGAGACAGGCCATACTAATATTACAAAGCTGTATTATCATTTTTTAAAAAATAAAGTTAACACAAAATGATACGTCCTAGATTTTAATTGTAATTTTTGTTTCTTTCAAAATCTTCTAGAGAATCTCAATTTTTTAAAAATTTTATTGTGTTTTCGGTGAAAGTTCACAGTGCAAATTAGTTTTTCACTCAAAAGTTTATACACAAATTGTTTTGTGACAATGGTTGCAATACCTGCAATGTGTCCGCACTCTTCCTCTTTCTCTTTCCACCCTGGGCTCTCCGTGTTCATTTATCTAGTTTTCTTGTCCTTCCCTGCCTTCTCGTCTTTCCTTTCAGACAGGTGTTGCCCATTTGGTCTCGTATAATTGACTGAACTAAGAAGCATGTTCATCATGTGTGTTATTGCTTGTTTCAGGCCTGTCTAATCTTTGGCTGAAAGGTGGACTTTAGGAGCGGCTTCAGTTCTGAGTTAGGAGGGTGTCCAAGGGCCATTGTCTTGGGGGTTCCTTCAGTCTCTGTCAGACCAGTAAGTCTAACCATTTTTTGTGAATTTGAATTTTTTTCTACATTTTTCTCCTCTTCTGTCCAAGAGAGACACTCAGTTTGGTGTGTCATATTTTAAAAGGTTTATTTAAAAAAAAAAACTGTTTTCTAGGAAGAGAAGTTCATCTAAATGTACATAAAGTCCCTTTCAGAAAAATTTCAATAAATATTTTGGCAAGCTTTAATTATTTACTGGCCACATTGCCTTTTCTTTTAATGAATCACTTTTCTGTGAATCATTTTTATACCCAAAATTTTAAATGTGTTGCATCGATAACAATTTTCTTTGTATATTTGAATATCTCTTAATGAAAGTGCTTGCACAGCCAGTAATCAGAATAGTGAGGCTTGGATCACAAAATCACCGCAGCCCTGCCTCCTTTGAATGCTTATCTTTCCTGATAATCCAGGGTATTATTACCCATAGGCAGCCTCATGCATCTAAGACATATTAGAAACTGTCTTTAACAATCATTTTCCATTACCGAGGAAGTTTGGGATAATGGAATGTGTAGTCACTTTCAATTTGTGTCAAATTTTCTAATGTATTTGTACCACTACCATTTTATCAGCTTGTCACTAGAACAAACGAAGTTGCAAATTGCATCGACTTTTTTTTTCATAAAATGTTTGAAACTATTTATTTTTAACACGATTTTCCTTCTCTTCATTTTATTTCTATCGTGTAACAGGCTTAGATTTCCACTTCAGGGTCATTGTCACTTAGTGAGTATGGCATTAAGGCACAACAATTTCCTGAGGCCTGAAGGTTTTGCAGAGAAGGATACAGGCATACAGGGCGTATTAAAGCTGAATGCAGATTGGAGCAATAAGCATGGAGCAATTTGATGAACTACCTTGTAGGTAGGGCTAAAGAATTTCTGACACGTAAGGAAAGCCATTATGCTCCTGTTATGTTCAATAGCCCAGTTGGCCTAAAAGGTTACGGGTGATGTATGTTTTCATTATCTCCTATGGGTTTGATGCCTCACAAGACCCCAGATGGCTTATTCCGGCTGCAATTCTCTTCATTTTCACCATGGTAAGGTCTGTCAGATCAAGCCAATATGTTTGCGAGGGTCAGTTTGCTTTGAGAAATAGTGTTCCATGATCTCTGTAATATTCTTCTGCTTGAAAATCTACAAGGAGTTACCACCTGGGGAGTAAGTGAAAAGCTCCTCAAAAACAACATGTTGATTTCCTGGGTATCAGCCATCACTGTGAAGCCAGCAATAGCTACAAAACAGCATCAATAACACTGGTCTTCATTTATTAAACATATATTATGTAGTAGGCATATTTTATATACATCGTTTCATTATATCTTCTTTAAAATGCCCCAGCAAAACAGATATCATGTTTTCTATTTTATACATTAAAAAAAAAGATGCTAAGAAATTAATTAACTTGTCCCTAACCAGATCCCTATTAAGTGTTAGAGCAAACATTTAAATCCAGGTCTGCCCAACTCCAGGGAATTCCTGATAATTGCAAATTATCTTTAGTCCAACATAAAGAAATTCAGTCTAGCTGGAGGAAAAAATGCACATGAAAGATAATAATATTTTTCATTTTATAGACATGTATGTTTAAAAGGCAAGTGATGTGATTATGTACTAAGTAATCTCTGTATGTATATTTATTATTGTTGTTCTTAGTGAGGTGCCATGGAGTTGATGTTCTACTCATAGCAATACCATGTGACAGAGAAGAACTGTCCCATAGAGTTTTCTTGGCTGTAATCTTTATAGAAGCAGACCACCAGGTCTTTCTCTCACAGAGCCACCGGGTGGGTTTAAACAGACAAACTTTGGGCTTGCAGCTAAGTGCCTAACCATTGCACCACCAGGGCTCTTCCATATGTATATTTAGAGGAAGTAATTAAATATACAAGAGAGGTGTCAGGAAATTTATAGAAAAGAGGTAACCCATCTGTGGAAACAATGATGGTATATGGTAGAATCATTTAGCAAAGGCTCAGACTGAGTCTGGAAAGTACAGCATGCTGGGGGAACAGCAAAAAAGTCAAGGATGGCATAGGAATGTAAATGACACTCCAATGTCTAAAGTATAAGTATAGGAAAAAGTCAAGGTGAAGAAAAAGGATGGACTGGAAGAAGCTGAGGAGGGACTTTTGCTTCATAATTTATAAGTGTCTGGAGACTGTACAAAAAGTAGTGAATCTATTAGAGACATTTAGTTTTAAAATAAAACGTGAAGATTGATCCTTCCTTACCCACCAGCTGGGGTTATTGTAACATTAAAATGAGCATTACAGAGATGAAAGCGATTATCATGATATGCAACTTGACTGTCCTGGTTGTGACTTTCTGTCTCCTTGTCTTGAAATTCAGTTAAACTTTTTTGTTGCTGTTTTTTGTTTTGTTTTCCAAAAGAAAAGATTTAAAACAAAAGAAGTAAGCTATATCCATTTTAATATCGTTTCTAATTTACTAACATTTCTTCCTAAATTCATTCAACAAACATTTCACATGGAGTGAAACTCAGGCCACAGAGACCCCAGTATCTGCTGCAGATTATTTATATAAAAGCCCTTTATAGACCTCAATGCGGTGAAGTCAACTTTGCAGATGTTTCCAGTGCAAATACCATGGTATTTGATAAGTAGTTGGAATGTGCATAAGACTAAACCAATAATTAGTTTGGATTAATAGTTCTTTGGAAAAAGCAACTCTTCCTTCACTTAAAATGACTTTGTGTCAGATGTGTAAGAAGGTTGGCCTAATACAATGGGACTTTTTTCCATCCATTGGGACTTTTTTTCCATCCATTTGTCTTAGAATGTTGTACTTTTGTTTTAGAATAAGGATTGCTTTTTCTTACATAAGCTATTATTTGCTTTGCCAAATCCCACTGTAGAAATAGAGATTCTTTATAAATGCTGATAAGGATGTTCTACTAAGTGTTACCCTTTATACATCTTTGAGGAGGCTCAGGAGTTAGTATAGCACAGTGAACACATATAAGCAGACATACAAACCTGTGCAGATGAGGACATATCTGGGACATATTTAGGTCTAACTCCCCAAGGTCCAATGCCATATAAGTGCTGATTAATTTCTTTCATTTTGATAATACAACAATAAATACATGGCCCCTGGATTTTTAAAGAGATCTATTGGTATATAATTGACATATAATAAACTCCATAAATTTAAAGTATGTAATTTGATAACTTTTGCATATATAAACACCCATGAAATTATCACCACAATCAAGATAACAAATATATCCATCATCCCCAAATGTTTCCTGTTGTCCCATGGTAATTTCTTCTCACGTCTAGTTACCCCCTCCTCACAAATATTGATATGATTTCTATTCTTACAAAGTAAATTGAATTTTCTATAATTTCATATAAATGGAATCATATACTATAGGCATGCCTTGTTTTATTGTGCTTCACTTTATTGTGCTTCACAGATATTGCATTTTTTACAAATGGAAGGTTTGTGGAAACCCTGCCTCAAGTAAGTTGATAGGTGCCATTTTTCCAATAGCATGTGCTCATATCATGTCTGTGTGTCACATTTTGGTAATTCAAGCAATATTTCAAATGTTTTCATTATTATATTTGTTATGGTGATCTGTGATCAGTGATCTTTGATGTTACTACTGTAATTGTTTTGGGGTGCCACGAACCGTGCCCATATAAGACAGCAAGCTTAATCGATAGATGTTGTGTGTGTTCTGACTGCTCCAACGACTAACCATTCCCCCATCTCTCTCCCTCTCCTTGGACCTCCTTATTCCCTGAGGCATGACAATATTGAAATTAGGCCAATTAATAACTCTACGATGGCCTCTAAGTGTTCAAGCAAAAGGAAGGATTTTTCGTTTTTTCTCTTTAAATCAAAAACTAGAAATGATTAAGTTTAGCGAGGAAGACATGTCGAAAGCCAAGACAGGGTGAAAGCTAGGCCTCTTGCGCCAAACGGTTAACCAACCTATGAATGCAAAGGAAAAGTTCTTGAAGGAAATTAAAAGTACTACTCCCGTGAACGCTCAAATGATAAGAAAGCAAAACAGCCTTATTGCTCGTATGGAGAAAGTTTTAGTGGTTTGGATAGAAGATCAAACCAGCCACAACATTCCTTCAAGCCAAGCCTAATCCAGAGTAAGTCCCTAACTCTTTTCAATTCTATGAAAGCTAGGAGAGGTGAAGAAGCTGCAGAAGAAAAGTTTGAAGCTAGTAGAGGTTGGTTCATGAGATTTAAGGAAAGAAGCCATCTCCATAACATAAAAGTGCAAGGTGAAGCAGTAAGTGCTGATGTAGAAGCTGCAACAAGTTATCCAGAAGATCTAGCTAAGATAATCGATGAAGGTGGCTACACTAAACAACAGATTATCAATGTAGATGAAACAGCATTATATTAGAAGAAGATGCTATCTAGGACTTTCATAGCTAGAGAGGAGAAGTCAATGCCTGGCTTCAAAGCTTCAAAGGACAGGCTGACTCTTTTATTAGCGGCTAATGCAGCGGGTTGATTTTCAGTTGAAGCCACTACTCGTATAAACCAAAACCAAAAACCAAACCCGTTGCTGTCAAGTCGGTTCCGACTCATAGTGACCCTATAGTACAGAGTAGAACTGCCCCATAGGGTTTCCAAGGAGTGGTTGGTGGATTCCAACTGCCAACCTTTTGGTTAGCAGCTGAGCTCTTAACCTCTGCACCACCAGGGCACCAATGTTCATATACCATTCTGAAAATACTAGGGCCCTTAAGAATTATGCTAAATCTACTCTGCCTGTGCTCTATAAATGAAACAACAAAGCCTGGATAGCAGTACATCTGTTTACATCACAGTTTACTGAATATTTTAGGCCTACTGTTGAAACTTACTTCTCCAAAAAAAGATTCCTTTCAAAATATCCTGCTCATTGACAGTGCACTTGGTCACCCAAGAGCTGTGATAGTGATCTTCAAGGAGATTAATGTTGTTTTCATGCCTGCTAACACAACATCCGTTCTGCATTCTGGAGTAATTTTGACTTTCCAGTCTTATTTAAGAAATATATTTTCTAAGGCTATAGCTGCTATAGATAGTGATTCCTCTAATGGATCTGGGCAAAATAAATTGAAAACGTTCTGGAAAAGATTCACCATTCTAGATGCCATTGAGAACATTCATGATTCTTGGGAGGAGGTCAAAATATCAATATTAACAGGAGTTTGGAAGAAGTTTATTGCAACCCTCGTGGATGATTTAGAGGGGTTGAAGACTTTAGGGGAGGAAGTAACTGTAGATGTGGTAGAAATAGCAAGAGAACTAGAATTGGAAGTGGAGCCTGAAGATGTGACTGAATTGCTGCAATCATATGATAAAACTTTAATGGATGAGAAGTTGCTTCTTATGGTTGAGCAAAGAAAATCATTTCTTGAGAAGAAATCTACTCCTGATGAAGATGCTGTGAACACTGATGGAATGACAAAAAAGGATTTAGAATATACGATAAACTTAGTTAATAACCGAGGCAGAGTTTGAGAGGATTGATTCCAATTTTGAAAGAAATTCTGCTGTGGGTAAATTGCTATCAAACAGAATCACATGCTATAGAGAAATCTGTCATGAAGGGAAAAGTCAATCGATAAGCAAAATTCACTGTTGTCTTATTTTAAGAAATTTCCACAGCCATCTCAGCCTTCAGCAACCACCACCCTGACCAGTCAGCAGCCATTAAGATCAAGGCAAGACCTTCACCAGCAAAAAGATTGTGATTTGCTGAAGGTTCAGTTGATGGTTAGCATTTTTTAGCAATAAAGTATTTTTTAATTAAGGTATGTACTTTTTTTTTTAGATATAATGCTATTGTACACTTAATAGACTGCAATATAGTGTAAACATAACTTTTATATGCACTAGGAAACCAAAAAGTTCATGTGACTCACATTATTGTGATATTCATTGTATTGCAGTCGTCTGGAACTAAACCCGCAATATCTTCGAGTTATGCCTGTATATACTTTTCCTGTCTGGCTTCTTTCGCTCAGAGTAATTATTTGATGATTCCTCCATGTTGTAGCATGTATCCATAATTTATTGCTTTTTATTTCTGAGTAATATTTCATTATATGGATGCATCATAGTTTATCTATTTTCCTGTTGATGAATGTAAGTCCCTTGATTTTAGTTCATCTTTTGTGAACTTTTGTCTCATGTCTCTGATATTAATAAATCCTTCTGAAAAAGTATTTAAAAAGCTAAGTTCTCTACTGTCTCTTGATAAAAGGAAGCAGTTCCTTAAGAGTACACATGGGTAGTATTAGGATGCTTAGGACAATAATAATAACGTGCTTACGATGTGCATTGCACCAGATAATTTTTTTTTAATGCTGGACATTGCATCACTTATAATGTTGATTTTTTTTATTCTATTTTATTTTGAATTATTTTACTTTTTACAAAGTACTTCATGTGTTATGAAGTTGTGACTAAAAGCTAACATAACTGAATTTGAATCATTCCTTTAACATGTTTTGAAAGCCAACTATATGTTAGGCACAGGATTGGGAGTAGGGGATTCAAAAGTGAAAAAGACACATTTCTTTCACATGCAAAAAGAAAAAAAAGTGGATTTATTGTGATGCTCATGTGAAGCTTAGCTTTTCTATTCCTCATATACATAGGCTTTTCTACAACCCTGGCCTTAACGAAGTATCCATATAGTGTTATATTTTGTAGAATTTGTAAAATCAATATATTGGAATGCAATTGGTCAGGACCTATATTCCTTTACACTGCAACTTCCCGATAACCACACTTCTTCCCAAAACAAGTGACATTGGAGTTGAAAGAGGCATTTTTGAGATCCAGCTAAGGGACGTTTGAGTTGAGGCGGGGAGGAAAGAGAGAGAGAGAGATAGTCAGACAGACAGCTTGTATTCAGTAAGATATTTGTATGTGATTCCCAGTCACTTCTATGCGTATTAACCCAGGACTAGCCACCTAAGGATAGGAATGGTATCTGGAAATAATGGCTGCTCACTCTGCCCCCTCACTGAGCTCCATGATTAGAAGGTGTAAGTCCATAAACTGTCACTCAGTAGGAAAGTGCCCTATGGTGCTGGGTACTGGAAGAATGCAAACGATGGGAACAAAAGCTAAGTTTGAAATGGTCAGACCCAGAAGTTTGTCTATATAAAGGTATATAGAGGCATGCTAGGCAATTAATTAGTAAAACTATAATGTTGTTTTTCTGGGTATGGGAATGGTTGTAATATTCGTTAACTTTTAAAATTTCTAATTTGATGTAAATTATCTTCTCATAATAAATACATATTCATACGTGTATCTAGCTTTGTATTTCTAATTTCTTTAAAAGGCCCCTGCTGCCCCCAGCAAATTTGCATATATTTGAGGCTCCACAAACTAGGGTAGGGCCCAGTACTGTTCACAATTGATAGTTCAGTAGGGGACATAGATCAGTAAATATATAATTAAGGTACAAGGTTATAATGGCTAAAATAAGAGTACCCCAATACTATAGAGGTGCATAGGACAGGAATTTAATCCTTACTTGGGAGAATAGAGCAGGCTTCTTGGAAGAAATGGTGTCAAAGCTGAGAGGTAGGGAATGAGTAGGAGTTGGCCAAGCAGATGTGTGTGTGTGTGTGTGTGTGTGTGTGTGTGTGTGTGCTGTGGTGTGTGGACAGACAAGGGGATGGTTAAGGAAGTTTTACAGAGTTTTAAAATAGGGTTGGTGGGGTGGGCCAGCACAAGACCAGATTTGCATTTTAGAAACTTACTCCAGAGGGGCATGAGTTAGGAAATGCACAGACTTAAGTCAGAGAGACCATGTTTGATTATGCCACATCCAAAACTGTGTCTTTCATCTCATTAGGGCTAGGATAGGGTTAGAGTTAAGGTTAGGGCAAAGATAGGGTTAGCGTATGGTTAGTTTTAGGTAATAGGTTTAGCGTTAGAATTATGTTTAGGGTTAGGGTTAGGTTTAGTGTTAGGGCTCAGCTAGGGTTAGGGTTAGATCTAGGATATGGCTAGAATTAGGCTTAGGGTTAGGTTTTATGTGTTTAAGAATCCTTGTCTTAAACATGAAGCTTTACACGGTTATACGTGCAACACTCTGTGTTTAGTAATCTGGGAAATATGTAACAGTCTTTTAATCTCTAGGGGCAGTTTTCTCAGAGCTGTTTTAGGGTCAGGAGCACTTAGTGAAGGAAGGCTCCTGCCAGAGGCATATATACAATATGGCAGTTGGGCTACACCCTGGGCATTGCTCAAAGGAGGGAGGCACTGAGCAGTTTCTATTAATCATTGCAGTTTCCATTGCCAGCTGTGACAGATCATTCAGCAAATTAAAATAGTACTTTTGTATTTGAGAACTTCCATGGGTCAAGGCAGACTGTGTGATCTTGCTCTACCGAGGGTAGAAAGAGAAGAAACTGAAAAAAAAAAAAATGACTTTGAGCACATCATAGACCAGTTTTCATCAGTGAAAACAAGGAAGGTGCAGTTGTAATTTTCATGTAGTGTTAATAATGTGTTAAGTAAAAGATTAACGAGGAGATTGACTAGTATTCTTGAGCTGATATTATAGTCAACTTATCTAAAAGATGGGTGCCAGATATTTGGACAGGGGTGCAGAGGCATAGTGAGGGGGGCAGAGGGGGAACTTGATGGAAGTCCAAGGGGACAGCAGATGAGACACGAAATGACATTCTGAGGCACCACAAATAATGAAAGGCTCCTGACTGAGGCAGCTGGACAAGAAGGAGGGAAGCCATTTCTGCTGACTCATTGCCACTATCAACATCTATTCACCTTGAAATTGAGGTGGGGGGCACAATTTAGAGATTGCCCCTGGGAGCTCGAATTGGGGGAGGGTTGCATTTTAGAGATTACACATGAGTGCTCATTACACTCGCTACACTTCTGCAGGGGTGTAATTTCAGTGCTTGCCGCAGGCACTATTTTCCGTAGATATGCCTCTGGCTCCTGGTTGTAGTGAGTGATACATGGTATTCCATCCTAAATGCCAACACAATCTAGGCCACTTATAGTTCTTTTTACATTCAGTCACTGCTGACTTAATCCATGTTTGGTCTACTTAGAGAGTCAGAAATCCAAGCTGATGTGTACATTTCCTACCATTTTATTTGCTCTGTGGGCTTGGCAAGTCATCTCAAGCCTCTGAGCTTCAATTTCCTTAGATTTAAAATGAGTAAAAGTTCTTCCTTTATACGGTGGTTTGAGAATAAAAGGAGCTAACAGATATGGTGTGCCTGGCATAAACTAGGTGTTTAGTTAAGTTTCAAGTGAATATGCATTAAAAAAAAAAAAAGTTCCAACATTTTATGAGATACTGTCTACAGCTCCGCCCTGATGTTGTTTGTGATATAGTCTTTGGAGAGTGGCTCTCAGAAAATTGTTTTCCCCTAAACATGGAATGTCTCTTTGAATTCGTTCACTTAATTAAAAATTGAATAATACTTGGAATTCCATTAAGATAATAACTTTAATGGATCACTGAAACCTTATTTTATATCCCTCTGAGAATACTCCAGTATTTACTTAATATTCAGGATGATCCACCCCTTTAAAAAAAGATTGGAACCACACCTTCTGCAAGTGTAGCATGGTCCTGGATGCAGTTTTTAGAAATGAATTGCATATTAATGCTCCATATCATTCTGGCCTTCATACTGATCTCTCACGGCCACAAGTGATTTCCCTGAATGTACAATTTTATTTTTAGAGGTACAACAATAATAGAGGCTGTGGAGTGTAGAACTGTGGATGTTGTTTGGAACAAAATCTGTCTGGCTAACTCCTATTCCTTCTAATAGTCTCACTTTAAACATTACTGCCTGAGAACCTGGTTTCCTGGCCCGAAGGTCAAGCCCCTTGTTTACATTCCCTCAACTACCTGTTTATTCTCATTCATTGTTCATCGTTACGTCTCTGTTACCTACTGAATCCGTGTCTGCTTATTTACTATTTAAGTTCTGAGGGTGTAGAAACCAAATCTGACTTATTAAAAACTATGTCCCCTTCACTTTCCACAGTTCTGGCACATAACAAGTGCTCAATAAATATTTATTGAGTGAATGAATGATTGAATGATTGTATGAATGAACATTTAGTTAAGAATCAAGGACCAAAACCAGGAGGAATAATCATAGGTCTTGTAGGATAAATATAGAAAATAGAAAGTTCTTCAAATTCTAAAGCTGAGGAATGAGTAAAATCTGGGGAGTGCTTCAATAAAGAAAATTGAGAGAGAAACTACAAACGTAATAGTTATTTTTTAAGGCATGCTATTTAGAAACAAAAATGCCATGCATAAATTGGTTACTCAGAAAATTTTAGCATTTGGTTCACTAAATTGAAAAACATTTTGAATAGACAAGTGAATATTTATAAATTGAATTTACTTTGAGATATTTTTCATCTTTGACACAAATTCAGTCTGAAATTGCTAACCTTTAATAAAAGCAATAATCTTATCATTTGCTGGGTAATGAGATTCAGAAAAAAACTTGAGATTAGAAAAAATCATCCATGGTGCAATAAAAAAGAGCGCTATGATGGTGACTGGGCCTGGTGTTCCTTTAGTGATAGACATAGAAAGGGGAAGGAGGAACAGAAGGAACAAACATTTACTGAGCATTTATCAGGGACCAGCCATAAGTTTGGCTCTTTGCATGGACTATCTCATTTAATTTCCATAACAATAATTTGGGGTTGATATTACTTTTCTCGTGTTTCAAATGAAATACTGACCTACTTACAAGGCTTTTTTAAGAATGTTTTGAAGGACTCCTAGTTAAACATTGTTCAAGGGTTAAGCACTCAGCTGCTAACTAAAAGGGTGGCCGTATGAACCCATCCAGTAACTCTGTGGGAGAAAAACCTGGAAATCTGCTCCGTTAAAGATTGCAGCCTAGAAAACCTTATGGGGCAGTTCTACTCTGTCATGGGGGATTGCTATGAGTTGTAATCAACTTGAGGACACCTAACAATAACAAGGGAAGACAAACGGAAGTGGAAGTGTAACTTGTTTTTTCCTGGCTCCAATGCCTATGCTGATAGCCTCACCCTAACTCAGGCTACAAAGGAAGATCTCATTTTAAAAAAATAAATAAGAAGTTCAGCAACAGCTATATCCTGTAGCCTTTTTCCTCCTATTAGGCAAAAACGCGGGGCCTTCAAAGGCAGAAAGTTCCTTATCATCTCTGCTCTTTTAGGATCTGGACCAGTGCTGTCCAATTAGTTCTTTCATTACCATTGAGTTCATGGTATATCAGCCACTTTTTATGCCTCTGGACCTCCAAGGTAAGGGGTTATTCACATTCTAATGCATTTAGCATAAAGATGGGTCCCTTTTAAAAATGGGTGAAGCTCAGCAGACCAGAGTTAGGACCTCATTGTTGTGTAGGTTGAGCATTCTATTAGGTGATGACTCCTGGATATGTTAGTTTTGTAAACTTTGGCCTTTTTTTTCCTTTATTTCTGTGACATAAGGCTTTAAGCATAATTATTGTTTTCTTGTGTGATAGTTAAGGAGCCCTGATGGGCTTATTTTGGTTTTTCTGTGTCATGTTTGGAAAACCAGATGTTCCCCATGTAACTTAATGGGAAGGCGCCTGCAATAAATTATATAGCTCTTATTGGTATATTATCATACCAGATTGGTGATGCCACAGTGCCTCTCACCTCATTGGTGCCTTGTATTACCAGATTACATTTCTAAAAATCCATATTACCAACCAAAAATTTAAACACATTCAATTAGTAAGCATGCACTCCAATACTAAAAACACATGCCATCAAAAAAAAAATTTAAGGAGAAAAATGTAGTAAAAGTGTTAGGGGACTCGCAATATTACATTTTCTAGTAGCTACATTAAAGAAAAATAAAAAGAAACAGGTAAAACTAATTTTAATAACATTTTACTTAACCTAATAAAGATATTCACAATAGTGTCATTTCTTCTTTTTTTTTTTAATTTCTCATTCAAAAATTCATACGCATACTGTTTTGTGATGTTGGTTGCAATCCCCACAATGTGACAACATGCTCTCCCGCTTTCCACCCTGGGTTCCCTGTGTCCATTTGTCCAGTTCCTGTCCGTTTCTGATTCCTGTCCTCCTTTTGGACAGGAGCTGCCCATTTGGTCTTGTTTACTTGACTGAACTCAGAAGCACGTTTCTCATGTGTGTTATTTTTTGTTTTATAGGACTTTCTAGTCTTTCTCTGAAAAGTGGGCTTGGGGAATGGTTTCAGTTCGGGGTTAGCAGAGCGCCCAGGGGCCATAGTTTCAGGGGTTCCTCTAGTGGCTCCAGTTCCTCCAGTAAGTCTACTCTTTTTACATGAATTTGAATTCTGTTCTACATTTTTCTCCTACTCTGTCTGGGACTCTCTGTTGTGATCCCTGTCAGGGTGATCATTGGTAGTAGTCAGGCACCATCTAGTTCTTCTGGTCTCAGGCTGGTGGAGTCTCTGGTTCATGTGGTCCTTTAGTCCTTTGGGCTAATATTTTCCTGTGTCTTTGGTTTTCTTCATTCTCCTTTGCTCCAGGTGGGATGAGACCAATAGATGTATCTTAGATGACTGTTCACAGGCTTTTAAGACCCCAGATACTACTCATCAAAGTGGGATGTAGAACATTTTCTTTATAAATTATGTTATGCCAATAGACTTAGATGTCCCCAAAGACTATGGACCCCAGGCCCTAGCCCCTAAGTCCCTCAAAGTGTTTGGATATGTCTAGGAAACTTCTATGCTTTTGCTTTGATCTGTTTCAATATGTAATCAATATAAAACATTATTGAGATGTTTTACATGCTTTTTTTCATACCAGGTTTTCAAGATCTAGTGTGTATTTTGCACTTATAGTACATTTCCGTTCAGGTCAGCCACATCTCAAAGGCTCAGTAGCCACAGGGGCACTAAACCAAACAAAAAAACAACAAAAAAAATTCCTGTTGCTTGCAACTCACAGCAACCCTACAAGATAGAGTAAAACTGCCCCATAGGGTTTTCAAGGAGTGGCTGGTGGATTCGAACTGCCGACCTTTTGGTTATCAGCAGAGCTCTTATCAGCTGAGCTCTTAACCATTGAGCCACTAGAGCTCCACAGGATCGCTAGTAGCTACTTTATTGAACACTGCACATTTGGAGAGTTCTAGTTAGGACTACTAGTACACTCTCTCAGGCAGAAAAACTTTAGGACTTATTCATTATAAATACCAACATGCCCACGGTTGTTTCTTCCATACAGCTGACCTACTTCTCCCTGACTCAGTGCTGCACGGGGATCAAGAACACAGGTTTTAGAGTCAGGTTCTAGTAAAATTCTGCTCTGCCACTTACTGGCTGTAAGTTCCTAGACAAGTTACTTAACATGTCTGAGCCTCAGTGTTTCCATTTTTAAAATAAGGAAAATGCTGCCTAGCTCACATGGCTATGATGAGTTATTTCTGAAGCTTCTGGCATATGGCAGTTGTTCCTTAGGTAGATGCTTTGAAAATTAAAAATGAATCTCATTTTTGTGTGTGTGGACTTTAGTAGAGATTGAGTGTACTATTCTTCACACCAAAATCGTATGTAGTCTACTATTCCACATATTCCATATATATATATATATATATATAAAAATATATATACATATATAAAATAATGCCCACAGTCCCTTCCTAATATAACTGCATCCTGCCTCTCATACCACCATGCTTTCTCTAACCTCAGTGTGGCACCAATAATAGTGAATCCAGGTTAGTCAATCACTCATCTCCCTGAGTTGATAATAATCGGTATGGGTGTCACAGATGTTGATACATTTATAGTGTTTTCTGATACATTGGAGCTTCCTGCCGAATGACCTCTTTCAGCTAATTGGAGCAATTTATAAGCTTTTTAAAATTCCATTAGCCTGCTTTCAGATGAGTTCAGCACTCTGTAGCACTGAGCACTCAACAAAGGAAAGAAGCCCGGGTACCATTGACTAAAACAAAAGGAAACAGTAGAACTGCCACCCACTGTTTTCCTTCTCTTCTAGGGAAGAGGATTTTCTCCAGTCCCCACACACTTCCTCTTGGTTCTAGGCTAACTGCATGAGTCTCTTTGATCCAATTCCAGAAAAGTCTGGAGGTCTATGGATTGTTCTTGGAGTTTCATCTTGACAAGATATATACAATGCCTATGGAAACAACAGCTTTGTATGCAAAATTTATCATAGTATTTACAATGTTTCTCCCCACATCGACCCACCTGAGAAGAAACAATTTATTAATCCTTCTTTCCATGCTATTATCTCAGAATCAGGGTGCTCATCCCCAAATGGCTTATTTCCAACTTAAGACCCAGTCAGAGAAGGGGTGGAGAATTCCCAGTGCAGTTGGCTCAACAATTTTCCTTTACTTAAGAAGACATGCTAAATAAATCATAAAAGTATTTTGAATGGGTAGTGTTGACTAATGGAAAAATTACCATTTTATTTACTGTAGCTTTTTAGCCAAAACATAGGAATATTTTAATTCTGGCTTTGATGTCCCAAAGGAAAAACCAATTTCAGAGCAAAATTCTTATACACTGGCTAAGTTTTCTTCTCCTCCCAAAAGTTCATTAATAACAAACTGACCTTTAAGAAATATTCACTCAAGTGTTGCTAATTATAGTCAAATTATGAATTTTAATATCAAATTGGGAAACATGGTATTTACATGTTTTTACAAACAAGATCACTAATAAATGTGTGTGTGTATGAAATTTTTGAGCTAGTTTACTACAAAAAAAAAAAGTTTGACAAAAACAAGAATATAAATAAATCTACACGTGATCATTTGAAATTCATCAAATATTTTACAGTAATTTTTAGTTTTTCTTTGATGTCATGCTTTGAATTAAAAAAAATGCTTTACAACTTCTGGTTTTTACAAATGAGAACACTATGGTCTTGAGCATAAAAGTGGTTTTTGCGGGGAAACAAAGTTTTTGGTGGAGCAACAAATATCATTTCAGTTATGTATAATCACATTTGTTGCAAAATTTATTGGAGAATTAATTAACAATTGACATGGCTAAATACCATTTTGTAGATACTCACAAGACTTGCTTTTGTAAATATTACCTTTTTATTCTTGGTTAGAGAAAATGGACTGATTTATAAATGGAAATGCTTTTTTGAAGCTACAAATGCCAGCTTTCTCTCTCAAAGTGGTGACATTTGCATTAGAAAGCATCATTTGATATCAGCACCAGAACCTTTAATCATGACTCTGCCACTTTTGGGGTATGTATCTTCTTGTATCTGATCCTCACACTCCTCATCTAAAAACAAAAACAAAACAAAACAAGAATAACAAAATCAATTCTTTATTCCCTAACTACTTCCCAATATTGTTATGGGGAGCATATATACGTGGTATTGAAACTTGGCTGACAATGTGTAGTCAATATACAAAACATTAAGGTGTCATTACTATCTATCTGTTTGCTCAGTATGGCCTAATAAGGTACATGTGGGCCTTCAAAATAGATCATCCTGGATTAGAATCCTGATTTTGACATTCACTAGCTCTGTGATTAAATTGTGGTGTTGGCAAAGAAGACTGATTATACCATGGACTGCCAGAAGAATGAACAAATCAGTCCTAGAAGAAAGACAACCAAGACGCTCTTTAGACGTGAGAATGGTAAGACTTCTATTCACTTACTTTGAACATGTCATCAGGAAAGATCAATCACTAGAGAAGAACTTCCTGGTTGATAAAGTAGCAGGTCAAGGAATATGAGGGAAACCCTCAATGAAATGGATTGACACAATAACTGCAACAATGGACTCAAATATATGATCATGAAGATGGTGCCTGACCATCTGTTATACATAAGGTTGCCATGAATTGGCAGCAGATCAACAGCAACAACAACAACACACTCTGTGACCTTGGCAAGTTACATAACATTCTGAGTCTTATTTTCTTTATCTCTGAAATGACTCCTTTGACCATGCAGGACTATTGTGAGAATGATACCTGTTAAGAAACATGCTCCAATCACCTAAAGCTGACTAACACTGTAACTGAAAGAGTGACTCAATAAATTACCCTATGGCACACTAAACCAAGAGAACCAAACCAAACCCACTGCTGTCAAGTCAATTCTGACTTATAGTGACCCTATAGACAGGGTAGAACTGCCCCATGGGGTTTCCAGGGCTGTAATCTTTATGGAAGCAGACTGCCACATTTTTCTCCCGTGGAGCCACTGGTAGGTTCGAACTGCTGACCTTTTGGTGAGCAGCTGAGTGCTTAACCACTGCACCATCAGGGCTAGTGGCATACTACTGTGACTTTTTCTTCCTATTGTTTCAAGAAAATGCTAGGATCTCTAGCCTTTGACTCATGGTCTTAATGACAATTATCAATCTCAAGAGACTTAAGCATAGTTCTTACTTACCTTATAAGGTAGCTAAATTATCCTTTGAAAAACAAAGACTGCTCCACCACCAGGTTTATTACTGACCTCTTCATTGGCACTATGACATTTCTCTCCTTCCCAAACCATTGTTCGTTAGCATTTAGTAACACCATTTGAGAGAATCATTATACCACCTGTCATTTTGGGAATAATTATAAAGTTAAAAGGGATGTAGACAAGGATTCTAACTATTGTTTTGTATGAACACCTTAAGTGGCTACAATAGGTACAAAGGGACAAAGAGATTGCGAATTTGTATAACGGTAAGTGAACAAACAAATAAACCACCACTCTCACCACCACCAACAACAAACTATTCCTGCATCATGAGCCGTAACAATCTCATATTTTTCTCACTGAATATTTGAATCAGGAAGTGATCAGAATTCATTTGCAGTACTCCAGGGAGGATCAAAGAGGCTGAGTTGTATTATTTACTTGTCAGGTGTCCTCATTTGCTATTTAAAATGATAAATGATTCCTAATTCTTGGGAACACAAATGAAAACTGCCTTAGAACCTGGCAAAAAGCCTCTACCCTATGTGACCCTATGTTAAAAGCCGTCCACTATTCCTGACCCCCTCTAGATATGAAAGATGGTAACAGTTGTGTGAAAATAGTTTAGCTAAATGTGCAGCATGAGAAACATCTCTGTGATGGGAAAATAAGTGATACATGAGTGTTTCTCAGAGCCAGCACTATTAACATTTAGGGAGTGGGACAATTCTACATTTTGAATGATGTTCCGGCACATTGTAGGATGTTTAGCATTCCTGGTTATCACTCACTGAATGCTGATATTGCCTTCAACACACTGGGACAAACACAAAATACCCCAGACACTTCCAAATGCCCACTAGGGGATTGTTACTGGCCCTGGTTGAGAACCACTGAGTTAAAGTAAGGAAGAGCTCCTATGTACACTAAGAGCTTGTCTTTGGAATCAGTCAAATCTGGATTTGACCCTTGACCACACACATTTATTACCTCAGTCATCTTAGCCAAATTAAGTAACCTCACAATCCTCGGCTTTATCTGCAGAATGGGGGTAATAATGCCTTCTTAAAATAAACAAATAAATGTTAGTGAAGTCCTTCACATAATGTTTGGCGGCATGTAAGAAACCCTCCATGTAAGGGTAACTAGTGCAAGTAATAGTGAGGTGGCAGTGATCATGGTAGAAATGGTGCTGATGGTAGCTGTGGTACAAGTAGGAGCAGTGGTAGGTATGGTGTTTAAGAAGTGGCCTATGGTGCCATAATTTCTGAGCTTGAATTCCAGTGTCATTACTCCCTAGCTATATCATTTGAGCCAATTCCTTATACTCTCTGTACTCCAGTTACATTATGTAAAATGAAGATAGTAATAGTAAATACCTTTTGTTTTAAAGAATTAGTGAGATAATAAATGTAAATGCTACAAAGTGGATCAGGTTTAGAGATGCCTGTGAATTCACTGGAGGCAGGAGAGTAACGAATCACTTGATTTTCTGCTTCCAAAATCTTGAATCACATTAGCTTCAATATTGCTTTTGTCCTGCTGGCTCCAAAGTAAAGCAATTAACTAGTCAATTTCTTATGAAAGTATGTCTGGGTGGCCCAACTGAAGGTGATATTGTTTTCTGTGGTAATTAGATCTGGCTCAAACAGTCTTCACTTGGAGAAGAATTTATATTTAAGATATACTGTAGGTTCTAGCTAATGTAACTAGGTCTCAGAATGCTAAATAGCCATAACTATAACAAGATCTCTAAAATGTGGTCCTACGACACCAAAGCATCAGAGATGGTTTCTGTGAAATCCTAAAAGGGAAGAAATGAAGCTGTTAATAGTTCACCTTCAACACACCCACAGATACCTATGTTTTCATCCATAAAGAAAATAAATTGTCAGAATGTTTATAATGCTAACCACCTCAGGACTAATAAAGTATGTAAATCACTTTAACGAATGGTAGTTACTTGCTAATTTTGTCTCCCGATCATAAGGATTGTATGTTCTGTTTTGATTTTCTATCTAATCCTCCAACTTTATGGTCCAATATGAATTTGAAAAATCAACTGGGAATTGATTTTGCAAATGAGAATTTAGTCTGTTATCTGGTTATTTCATATTGAATTGGAATACCTATTCATAAATGTGTTGTTGATGATCACCATATTATGTTGTTTCTTAGAAAATATAATTGCTAACATACAGGGGTGTAGTACCCTAGAATGAAAAGGGCTTCTTTTAATATCAAGTCAGTATTTTATCACCTTGCAGTGATCTTTATCAAAAAAATACATGATATTTCAAAAGGTGATTTCATTTCTCTTCAGATTCCATTCAATGTTTACTGATTGACTACCTAGTCTAGGTATTAGAGATATGGAAATGAATAAAACTATTTATATCCACAGCCTGGGTTATATATTTGATAACTCTACTACTCTGAATAAAGCCAACAGATAAAGAGGGATCAAATCTAAATGGGAAGGACAAAACAGAATCAGGAAGATAGGGATGGTGATGTCTTGATATATGTCTTGCAATACAATTTATGTAAATAATTCAGAAAATCAGATCTTCAAACCTAGAAATTAATCTTTCTAGCCTTATTTCCTACTACTTCCTGGTATGCACACCGTGGGTATTGTTAAGTAAAGATATGGGTTAACATATTCTTTCCAGTTAGACAGACAACAGTCCATTTCCACCTGTCCAGGTACTAGCTGTGTGGTCTTGGGCAAGTTATTGCACTTTCCCAGACTACAGTATCCTTATATGTAAAATAGAGAACGTAAATGTACTCATTCCATAGTGTTATTGTGAAAATTAAATGTAGTAATTTCTACAAGCAGGAATGACAATAATAAGTGTTTAATAATGTTAGTTCTAATTATGTTATGATCCACAATTTTTCTACTTTGTATTTTGTCCCAAATACACTGCATTTTTGAACTTTTAAGTTACTGTTTATTATATGCTTGTTTGACGTGCACGTGCTTCCTTATTTCTACCTTTTGAAATCAAAGATCTTTAGGTTTTTTTAAATGTTACCCACTCATTGAAGCCTTTTCAGATTTATTTCAAGTACGTGAATATGTTCCATTTTTCCTCCCCAGAACAGTTGTGTAAAGGACAAGGATGCATCTTATTAATCAACATAGTGCCTCAATACAAATTAGTCGAAAAGTAGACCCTCAATACTAATTGTTGAAATAAGTTATAGACAGGCATTTGCTAAGTTTTGTTCATTCAAGTTTTATACAGCCTGAATTTTATGCATTATATACAGAAATCCTAAAACCATTTTTCTGTACCAATTTCAAACTGTATCACTTTCGGAGGAACTCTCCAATTTACCCCACAATGGCTCCACCTACAAACCAGCAGTTCAATTTTATATGCATTGCAACCTCTGCTTATAAAGCAACATCCCTTTGTGAAAATATTTTCAGATTTTATTCACTTTGCCTATATTATTTTATATTAATGAATGGAAAAGGGAAGAATGAAAATTGCTGAGACTAGTAAAGAGAAGCATTGGTTTCATAAACTCAATACAATTAATGCAGGATGGAGATCGTTAGGTTTGAGGCAACTTTTGCCTCTATTAGGCGCTTATTGGCCTTAAGCCCAATTAACTGTTTGCTTAATTACAAAGGAAACAAATAAAACTAAAGTGCAAAATGCTGGAAATGTATCACTAAACAATGTGCCTAAAAGGTGAGCTGTACTTACGAATCTCACAATTGTTTTTAACAAACTGGGAATGGAACACATACTAAAAAAAAAAAAAAGACTCATTGTCCTCGAGTTGATTCTGACTCATAGTAAACCTATAGGATAGAGCAGAACTGCCCCATAGGGTTTCCAAGGAGCTGCTGGTGGATTTGAACTCCGGAACTTTTGGTTAGCAGCTGACCAATTAACCACTGTACCACCATTAGAATCCATAAATTTTTTATTTGGCTGATGATCACCTGTCATAATACGAAAGTTGCGGATTGCCTAATATTTTAATCCTTTTTATACAACAACAAACTGAATTGGTGTAAACCTTAAATTAAAGAGCCTGGTGGCACAATAGTTAAGCACTTGGCTGCTAGTGGATAGGTTGGCAGTTCAAACCTACCCAGCATCTCCACAGGTGAAAGACCTGGTGATCTGCTCCCGTAAATTTTAACCTATAGGACAGGTAGAACTGCCCCCAAAGGGTTTCCAAGGCTGTAATCTTTATGGAGGGAGCCCTGGGCAGTGGTTAAAGTGCTCAGCTGCTACCCGAAAGGTCTGTGGTTCAAACCCACCAGCTGCTCCACAGGAGAAAGATGTGGCAGTCTGTTTCCATAAAGATTACAGCCTTGGAAACACTATGGGGTGGTTCTGCTCTGTCCTGTAGAGTCGCTGTGAGTGATACTTGACTATATGGCCGTGGGTTTTGGTTTAATCTTTATGAAAGACAACTGCCACATCTTTCTCCCTCTGAGCAGCTGGCTGATGGGTTTGAACTGCTGGCCTTTTGATTAGAAGCCTAGGGTTTAACCAGTGTGTCACCAGGTGTCCTTCCCAAAGAGATTACAGACTAGAAAACCTTATGGGTCAATTCTACTCTAGCACATGGGGTTGCTATGGGTTGAAATCCACTCAACAGCACCTAATTACAATAACACCAACATTAATTTGCCAATATTTAAAGGTATAAAGAGTACCTTGCATCCAAAAAATTTTCTCCCCTGGACATTTTTATTCTTATGCTAAATATTAGCTTGGCCAACTTCATAAAGAAATTTTTTAGACTTAGTGAAATAGTTTAATAAACCATTTTCCTCTCTTCCAAGTTTATCTCAGTTAAGAATGGAAAAAAAAAACCCAGAAACTTTTAATTTAATAGAGATTATAAATCATTATCTCAAATCTCTTTTGAATTTTATTTTAAGCTATTATAATTATTATGGATGAACTCATTATGTATTTCTGCAACACCTTTTTAAAATTAATATTCATATCCTAATAAAGAATTCCACACTGTCACAGGAGAGAAGCTGGAATTTCTTCGTGAATTTTGCCATTCAAAAGTATTAATTATCTAAATTTGTATAATGCAAGGAAACTATTTTGTGCTAGTGTACTGCTTTACATACTTTTATGTTCATATGGATCACCTAGGGAGCTTATTAAAGTGCAGATCCTGATTTAGTAGTTCTAAGGTAGAGCCTGAGATCCTGCATTTCTCGAAAGCTCCCAAGTTATGCTAATGTTGCTGACCCAGAACCATACTCTGAATATCAATTAGCTAGAGCGCTTAATACATAGTCTGAAAAATCAGCCTTCAAATAATACTTCTGTCATTTACTAGTTATAGATACCTGGGTAAGTCACACTCATCCACTTTTCTCCGTCTCTATTGCTGTTACCCTAGTCTGAGTCTCTCGACTATTGCTATAGCCTCCTAATTGTTTTTTCAACATCTAAGCTTGCTTACCTATAGTACATTCTCCATACCACAACAAAAGTAATCATTTTTACAAACACTGATCTTATCGTGTCACCACTATCTCATGACCACCCCATGTGAGTCAGAGTAAAACTGTGTTTCATTGGATTTTCAATGGCTGGATTTTCAAAAGTAGACCACCAAGCCTTTATTCCAAGGCTCCTCTGGGTATACTTGAACCTCTAACCTTTCTGCACCACTACCTAAATCCCCCTTAAAAGCTTTTAATAACTTTTCTCAAACAAAGTTCCAAATCATCAACACTCCCATTGTTCTGCACTTCACCTCATGGGATTTCTCTCTGTGCTTCAAGCAAAGTTGTTACCTAAGTATGATCCCCAGGCTAAGAGAGATGCATAACATAGGAACTGGTTTTGTTGTAATTTTTAAGTGCCTTCAAGTCTGCTCAGACTCATAGCGACCTTATGTATAACAGAACTGTTGCCTGGTCCTGTGCCATCCTCATAATTGTTGCTATGTTTGAGCCCGTTGTTGCAGCCACTATGTCAATCCATCTCACTGAGGGTCTCCCTCTTTTTCACCGACTCTCTACCAAGCATAATGTCCTTTTTTAGGGATTTGTCTTTTCCTGATGACGTGTGTCCAAAGTAAGCAAGGTGAAGTCTCACCATCCTCCCTTCTAAGGGGCATTCTGGCTGTCCTTCCTCCAAGACTGATTTGTTCGTTCTTCTGGCAGTCCATGGTATATTCAATATTCTTTGCCAACACCACAATTCAAATGTGTCAATTTCTCTTCAGTCTTCCTTTTTCATTGTCCAGTTTTGCATGCATATGAGGCAATTGAAAATATCATGGCTTGGGTCAGGTGAACCCTAGTCCTCCAAGTGACATCTTTGCTTTTTAACGCTTTAAAAATGTCTTTTGCAGCAGATTTGCCCAATGCAGTATGTCCTTCAATTTTTTTGACTGATGCTTCCATGGGCATTGATTGTGGATTCAAGTACGGTAGAGTGAAATCCTTGACAACTTCAATTTCTTCATTATTTATCATGATGTTTATAAGCATCCCCCCCAAAACAAAACAAAACAAAACTGTTGTCTTCAAGTTGATTCCGACTCATAGTGACCCTATAGGACAAACTAGAACTGCCCTATAGGGTTTCCAAGGAGGGCCTGGTGGATTCGAACTGCCGACCCTTTGGTTAGCAGCCGAACTCTTAACCATTACGCCACCAGGGTTTAAGGTGTGAGGATTTTCGTTTTCTTCATATTCATGTATAATCCATACTGAAGGCTGTGGTCTTTTACTTTCATCTGTAAGTTCTTCAAATGGTCTTCATTTTTGTCAAACAATGTTGTGTTATCTTCATATGGAAGATTGTCAATGCATCTTTCTCCACTCCTGATGCCTTGTTCTTCTTCATATAGTCCAGCTTCTCCAATTATTGGCTGAGCATACAGATTGCATATGTTAAAGGATACATACAAACCTGCCGCACACCTTTTAAACCGTGCAGTATTCCCTTCTTCTGTTCCAATGGCTGCCTCTTGAAATGGTTAAAGATGCAAATTCCCAATACCCACTTCAGAAACGGGGCAAGGGAGGACCTCATATATAAAATATGTTTTTGATGAGCATGTTAGGTGATTCTGATAAGCTGAAGTTTACGAACCACCCCTGAAGCACAATAAGCTCCTTGACACCGCATAGCTTTGCATGTATATATACTCTTTTTTTTGGGGGGGGATGCTTTCCTTGTCCCCCCTCCTTTATAAAATCAATTTATTTCTGTAATTCCTACTCTTCCTTTAGCTATCAGTTTATGAGGCTGTTCAAGGAGACCCTCCCTGACCTCTCCCTCAGCCTGGAGTAACTCCCAATGTTTCTATTCCCATGACCACTGTCTTTATTTTTTCCTTCCAAGTGTGTATTAGTGCTGTGATTACATACTTTTTGTGTAACTATTTGTTTAATTTTGTCACTCCCACTGGACTATAACTTCCGTAAGGAAAGGGAGTATCCTTTTTTTTTTTTTTTTTTTTTCCTGATTCTCCAGCACACAAAATACTGCCAGACACTATTCTCCATAAAAGCAGGTATTGGTATAGATTCTCAATTTAAAAAAAAAAAAAAAAATTAGAATGAATGAGAGAATAAATAACCATAACCTCTATTTTATTAATTTCTTCATCTATAAAAGTATAACCTCCCTCTCTAGTTACTTCAAAGTCATTAGCATATATGAAATTAGAGAGCAGATGCCTACTTTAAAGATATTCAATGTTTTAAAGCATTTTTACAACATTCTCAGTTAAGCCTAGACAGCTTGCTTTCACTAGAACATACTATTTCTATTCACACATTTGTTCATTTGTTCACTCACTCACCTAAATATACGATACTGGATATTTGCTAGCTGTACTGCTTCTATTTGGAATAATCTTCCCTAGATCTGGAGCTCTAGCTGGCGCACATCCTTATCCATGAAGCCTTTCCTGATTATATCTGACGGGAGTTGTCTCCTTCTGGCTCAGGGGTACCTTAAAATTTCCTCTGTTATAGCACATAAAACTTTTACAAATAAGAAGTTCTTTTCTTATTTCAAAAGTAACATGTTCATTATAGAAATACCAAAAAAACCTGATGAGTGACGCAAAGACCTTAGTCCCATCAGCAATCATGAGCTTTCCTATTTAGGTAACCTCTCAAGCTCTCCCATATCCTTTAAACTGCAAATATTGCTGTAGTTTATATAAATGTTTCTGGGAGTTCCCAACTATGAAGGTAAGAATGTTTGATCGTATTCGTCAGTTGATATTGTATCCTGTAACATGAATTCTCCTAACATATTATGAAAGAATCTGCTTAATTAAACACATTCTGTAAGTAAGTTTTTTTGTTGTTGCTGTTTTAGTGAAGTCATAAGAGAACACAAGCCATTTGGATGTAAAATTGCAGTTGAAGTTAGGTAACACAGTTAGCACTGGGTTCTGTAAGAACATTTGATCTGCAGTAGATTTCCTGTGTATTCTCTGAGCTGCTTTCAGCTCTGCTCCCAAGGGAGCACTGAGATGCACACAGCTACTTCCTCTTGCTATTGTAGAACCAGTTAAATTAATTTGTTGGAAATAACATTGTCTACTACTCGCACTGCACTAGATTAGATTCTCTCTGAACCTTCCTAGGTTTCACTCTGTGATGTGTATAGCACTTTGAATTTTAGTGGTAAGAGCTGTGGTTTTCCTATGCTTATATAAAAAATGGATAGTGCGTACTCCCAAGAAATAAGGCTTTCTCAGAAACCTGCATTTACTTTGGAAGGCTGCTACATTCATCTCCTGTTACTTTAGTATCATTTGGGATAGGAAGAAATGGAAGGAATGTAAACATTGCTTTGGGTTATGTGTACATATATAACTAGGGATTTTTTAAAAATTTCCTTCAGGAAAAAGGAATTACAGTACAGAAACAAGGTGCTAGATAATGGGATAGGAAATTGTGATTGATTGGAGGAATATAATTGTGTTTTTGAGTATTCTGTTTCCTATTATAGTGCCAAATTCATCTATTCACCACATTAACATTTAGTGAGCACTACTCTAAAACAAGTCGTGTGGAAGGTACATAGGGTACCTGTCTTAATCACCTAGTGCTGCTATAACAGAAATACCGCAAGTTGATGGCTTTAACAATTAGAAGTTTATTCTCTCACAGTCTAGTAGACTAGAAGTCCAAATTCAAGGCATCAGCTCCAGGGGAAGGCTTTCTCTGTTGGCTCTGGAGAAAGGTCCTTGTCATCAATATTCCCTTGGTCTGGGAGCTTCTCTGAGCAGGAACCTCAGGTCCAAAGGATGCACTCTCCTCTAGGCGTTGCTTTCTTGGTGGTATGAGGTCCCCATGTCTCTCTGCTCGCTTCTGTCTTTTATATCTTTGAGATTGGCTTAAGACACTATCTAATCTTGTAGATCTCATCAATATAACTGCCACTAATCCATCTCATTACATCATAGTGATAGGATTTACAACTCATAGGGAAATCACATCAAATGACAAAGTGGTGGACAGTCATTAATAATACTGGGAATCATGACCTAGCCAAGTTGACAGATATTTTTGGGGACATAATTCAATCCGTGACAGTACCTATAATATAAACTTGTGTGTGTATGTATTGTTGTTGTTAGGTGCCGTCAAGTTGGTTCCAACTCATAGTGACCCTATGTACAACAGAAAAAAAACACTGCCCGATCTTGTTCCATCCTCACAATCCATGCTATGTTTGAGTCCATTGTTGCAGCCACTGTGTCAATCCATCTCACTGAGGGTCTAAACGTAAAGGCATGTTGGTGGTACAGTGGTTAAAGCACTTGGCTGTTAGCCAGATGTTGGTGGTTCAAACTGACTAGGCACTCCACAGAAGAAAGATGTGGCAGTTTACTTCCATAAAGATTTACAGCCTTGGAAACCCTATGGGGGCAGTTCTATTCTGTCCTATAGGGACATTGTGAGGCAGAATTGACTCAACAGCAGTGGGTTTGGTTTTTTTTTTTTTTTTTTTTTTTTTGATATATATATGTATGTGTATATATATATCATATATATATATGATGTGGATATATTTAGAGAAATAATAAGACAATACAAACCATTTGAATCTAAAATTACAGTTGCTGGGTTCCATTTATTTGCCTGTAGGGGGAAGAAAAATGTAAGGAGAAAGATAGCTGTGGATTGGGTTAAGCAGTTTCAAAGGAGACAAGAATATTCTTTTTGGGGTGAGGAGCCACAGTAATATAAGGCTGGGAGAGGTAAGGAAGGATCAGATATTTAAGGATTTTCTCAAGCATGATCCAGAAATTGGACATCATTCGGTAGGCAGCTGGGAAGCATTGTAGGGTCTGTCACACCAGATGCTGTTGCTGAAGAGTCTGGCCATAATCAAAGTAGCACTTTGAAGAGTAAACTGTGTGTGTGGTTTTTTTTTAAACCTTCATACATTTTGCAGGCTTTGTTTCTGTTTTGTTGGTTTGTTTGTTTGCTATAATTGACAAGAACAGTGTTTCTAAATGCCAGGAGGCTGTCCTGTGCATTATTATGGAAGCACTGTGGGAACGGGCAGTAAGAAGACTGAACCCAATGCTGACTTTGACATTAACTAGCTGTGACGTGGGATGTGTGGGATGTGTCAGCCACAGCACTGCTCCTCTCAGGGTCTCATTCTCCTGTCCGCAAAATGGGAGGAGCAATGTTGCTGGAAATAATAACACTAAAGCCTCTTCTCATGTTCACTGTCTATAATTCCTTGTGACTCCTACTGACAACTCTTGCCTTTTGTCTTTTAGAAGATAATCCAGCCTAATCCTAATCCCAGGTAACATAAAACCCAAACTGTCACTGAATAGGATTTTGAAGTATGCTTTCACTAGGAGACAAAGTATAGGAAAAAGAAATAATTGTTATGCGTTACAGCTGTAAACTAAGTGACTTTGGAATTTGGACAATTTTGAAGGTTACCCCCCCTAAATTTTTAAAAGCTTTAATGCTATTTAAATTAAATAAATTAATAGCTGTTTAGCATTTAAAATAGTGCTAATAGAGCCCAATAATTATTATTTTCCCGATAGAGTTCTTATGCCATAAGAATAAGCTAAATGTATTATGTAAACTACATAACACAGTGCTTGGCACATAACGTGCCCTCAAAAATTCTAATCTCTGTTAACCTGGTAAGGAGCCCTGGTGGTGCAATGGTTAAGTGCTTGGCTGCTAACTGAAAAGTTGGCAGTTGGAACCAGGGCTTGGAACCAATTAGTTCAGGTTCAAACCCCTGCTAATAATTTGCATTTCTAACAAATTCCCAGGTGATGCTAATCCTGCTGGGGTTAAGAATCACCTGGGGATCTTGTTAAAATGTAGATTCTGGTTCAGTATATCAGGGGTGGAAATGCAAATTCTCAGCAGGGGTTCAAGCCAGAACTAGATGGTTTGAAGCCCTGATTTGAACCCATCCTGCTGCTCCTTCAGCAAAAGACCTGTCGATTTGCTCTTGTCAAGATTACAGCCTAGAAAACCCTATGTTTTCTAGTTCTGCTCTGTCCCTTGGGGTCTCTATGAGTTGGAATCGACTGGAGGGCACTCAACAACAACATTCACCTTATAGGCCTTCCTTGCCCTGCACGTATCAATGTTGCTATTTGACCATGCTGTTTTGATGCTCTCCCATAAAATCCTGATCCTCTTGCACACCAGAAGTGGCTTAATTTCAGTAGTAAGTGAATGAGTCAGTCTAAAGATGGCAGGCTATAGTAAGCATCAGAAAGAAAAAAAAAAAAGCTCTATTGAGAAAGATAGAAACAGCACACTATACTCGGTAGCCTCACTGTCCCATGAATGAGGAGTACAACGAGATGGACACTGAAGTACATGAGACAGAGGTGCTTTTATTTAATGCCTCTCCAGTCAGTGCATAGCATTGTGAACCAGTACAAAAGTAGGTTTTATTATAGTAACCAGAGCCTCTCCTAGACATGCATGGAAACTCAACATATAAAGGAAGGAAGGGAATCTTCTTGACAGAGGAAAAAAAAATCACTTGAAGAATAGGAAAAAATAATGTCAATATTGAATGATAAACTGTTGCTTATGTTTAACTAATATGGATTGTCATTTAAGAATGTGGAAAAGGAACCGCCAGTTGCTGTTGAGTTGATTCCCACTCACGGCAACCCCATGTATGTCAGAGTAGAGCTGTACTCCAAAAGGGCTGATTTTCTAGAAGTAGATTTCCAGGCCTTTCTTCTGAGGTGCCTCTAGGTGGACCACGATCACCAACCTTTTGGTTAGCAGCAGAGTGTTTTAATCATTTTTACCATCCAGGGACTTTGGGAGAGTACATGACCTTAAATTTGTTTATTGCCAGCTCTTCAAAAGCTTTGACTAGTTAGATCCGTTGGCTTTGCTTGCACCTAAGCTACAGTGTAAATCCTGACTCTCCTGTCACTCACTAACTGTACAATCTGGGGAAAACTTATTAATACCCCTGAACTTCAACCTTTCTCATTTGTAAAATGAAAACATGAAACTCAGCTTACAGAGTCACGCTGATCATTGAATAAGATACCATCTATTGCCTAACCCACAGTATCTGCTGTTGAAACAAAAAGAAAAAAAAAACCTGTTGCCATCGAGTCGATTTCAACTCACAGTGACCCCCAAGGGGCAGCTAGTGGATTCAAACTGCTGATCTTTTGGTTAGTAGATGGGCTCTTAACTACTACACCACCAGGGCTCCACCTGCTAGTTCCTTGTTGCCTTTGAGTCCATTCCAACTCATAGCAACCCTATAGGACAGAGTAAAACTGCTCTATAGGGTTTCCAAGGAGCAGCTGGTAGATTCGAACTGCTTACCTTTTGGTTAGCATCCAAATACTTAACCACGTGCGCCACTAGGGCTCCTATTTAGTGGGTAATAAATCAAATTTAGTCCCTCTCAATGTCAGAGCCTCTAGGCCTTGCACAAGTTCCTCTTTTCTCAGTTTTTCAATCTCTAAGATGAGCTTCCGGGTAAGATCATTTCTATATGCCTACAGTCAAATTATACTCTTTATGTCCTTCTGTAACACTATTCCCTGAGAATGTTTGCATGCTAAGAGAAACTACCAGTGTCTTTAGTCAAAAAAATTGGGAGAATTATGGAAATTTCAGATTCCCTACCAGTTCATGGGAAGAGATCTGAAGCTCAGCAGGGCCGTGACAAGAAAGAAGCATTTTTTTTTTTTTTTTTT
>NW_004444024.1:10742016-10760090 GCF_000243295.1 Trichechus manatus latirostris | reverse complement strand
ATCCTTTTTATTTCAGTTGGGTCTGTTGTAATGTCCCCCATTCATTTCTTATTTGGGTTATTTGTGTCCTCTCCTGTTTTTCTTTTGTCAGTCTGGCCAGTGGTTTAAGAAAGAAGCTTTTAACCTTACATAATCAAATCATGCCAGTGGTTGCTAACTACCCGTCTTTGGCCCTTTAACTCAAGCTGCCCTCTCCTTCGTAAGACCCAGAGGCCACAGTTGAGAATAGACAATTCAGGATATATCAGTTCTGTTTACAGTAAAATCCTGGACTGTTTTTGCTTCTCTCCAACAATTCCTATATGTCGAGGGTGAGGTTTGATTTGAGGGTGACATCTGCCTGCTCCTTCTTGTTTTAAGCTCCTTGTTCATTAGAGACCTTGGTACTGGGAGAAGATGCAACTTCTCCAGTTTAACTTTTGATGCTTTCAGTTGGCAACGTCTATGCATCTATGCTTTCCCCCTAGCATGCTTCACTGCTGGCTGTGGGGAAACTCCCCAACTGAGTCAGGACTCATGCCTTCTATGGTACATCTGAAATAATTTTATCTTAACTTTATCCGAAATAACATTAATGAGTCTTACATACAATCAGCTTCCAAATTTTCCCTTTAAAATGCTCTCAGATCAGAAATCATAATACTGATTGAACTCTACCAAGCAAGATACCCATCTTGCTAAACTGGGTGGGGATTTTTTACAGGCATGTTTATCTGTATCACAGATTTCTGGTGTTCAGTGGTTAAAAAAAACTCTACCTTCCAAACCAGATTGTGAGTAGATTTTTGGCATGTACCAAAAACCTGTGTCTTTTTTTTTTTTTTTTTACCTAATTGCTACTGTGATTGACACAGAAGATGCTTGGTGCTGGGAACTATGTAGGCACTTGTGGTGAAATACATAGATAAATCAAACATGGGTCCTATTTGCAGTCAATTCACAGGTCAGCTACGGAGATTGGTAGGTTGAAAATATTAAACATCCGGAAAATAAATACTATAACACACTGAGTCTAGTGCCCATCGCATAGTAGTTGCTCAAAATAAGTATGACAAGCCAAACTGAACTCCTGAGCAACATATAAAAGAGTAAGTCATTTCCCATAGAAAAGGGAGGGAATCACCACATAAAAGAGGTGATAATTGGGATGGACTTTGAAAAAGTAGTTTGGTAAATTCAGCACTGTCAATATTTGTGTGCATTCTTAATATGTGAATAACTCTGCAAACCTGATTAAGTCCAGTGTGGCCCAAACCTCGTTCTTCCCCCCCTTAATTTCAAAGAAAAACTGAAATAGCAGAGAAAATAACATAATGTGACACTTATAATATGATTCAGTACCTAAGCTGGAAATGGAGGCAAGAGTCAGATCACAGAGAACTTTGCACGCCTTTTTACACTTTGAAAAGTAGTAGACTTGATATAAATGTAGCCTGTTACTTTGCGGTTAATTCTTAGCTCTGTTTTAATTTGCTATCGAACATTTAAATCCTGCTCAGCTCCAGCTAAAGATGTTCAGATTAAAAACAACAACAACAACACACATAATGGAGTAGAAAATTCCCCATTATGCAACGGTAGTCTCTACAACAAGTGATCTTCATGAGAATTTCAGCGTTATAACGCTAGGACTACATCACAGGGGCCTAAAAAAACCATGTCTCCCTATTGCCCCCTAATCGTTACACACCAAAAATACCAAAACAGCCTTTTTACATATGAATAAGACTTCCTGGGAGCCCCATCTATAAAAATAAAATATCAGAGAAATAGTCACTGTATCAGTCTTGATGTAGGTAATCTAGACATAATCTGCAGGAAATAACCAGAATGGTAGGAAATATATCTCAGTAAAAGAACACTAAGTTAAAACCAGTCTGATATACTAAAACCAGAAGTTAAACTATGGATGCCTTCATTGGTAACCTGAAGTAGAAGGGAAAAAAACATTGAATTTTAGGACAAAATCTTTGGTTAATAACTCAGCTCTGCAACTTTCCTTACTGGGCTAACTTGGACAAATCATATAACCTAACCGGACCGTAATATAGGGACATAATTTCACTTGGTTTATCTCCTTTACGGTTTTCTTTTCAATGAGAAGCCAATGGCATAATACATATTTAAGCCCCTAGTAAACTCTCAAATGCTACTTAAATGCATGCTTTAATTTTTTGCTTTAGGTCTTCTATGACACTGAAAATATAATTCAGTACCTAGAAATTTAATAGACAACATATTTTTCAGAGCACCTTGGTTAGGGGAAGTGGGGTAGTAGTTTACTGAGCTAGATTGCCTTGCGAGGCATAGCTATGAGTTCTTTCAATCCAACATGATTTTTACCTGCTTTGAGTTTATAGTGCACTGGAATTTTAAAGCATGGCCCTCTTGTTTACATTTCATAAGTAATACAAATTCTATCTTGGCATCGAAGGATTGCCAGGGCCCTTAATAGCACTGATTAAGTATCCTTGCCAAATCAACTACAAAAGAGTCCAAACTTGTTTTCCCATTCCCTACTCAAGCAAAAGGGGAACAAAAATGACCCATTTAAGACTGAAATAATACTGTATTCCCCCCAACTCACAGATGAATAGATCTGTAATGAAGTGAAATTTTCCTCAGAAAATAAACTCCAACAAATAGAAAATTGGGGTTACAGCACATGCATTGCAAAGTAATAGTCATTTAAGCATTGAATTCAGCCAAAGGACAATTTGAAAAGATGAAAGACATTCAAACAAGAAGCTAGAAATCTGGCAAAGGTGAAAGGGGTCCTACTGCAAGCTTTATTGAACGGTGATTGCAAGTGTAACAACGAAAAGATGATTTGGTTCTGTAAAATGGAAGGAGTTGAAAGGGCAAGGTGCATCTTGGCTCATATTCTGACAACAGTTATTTATCAGCCATGGTCCAATGGGTGACTTCCCAGGAGTGAAAGAAAAAAACAAACAAACAACGAATTGATGAAAATAAGTAGTTTCAAAAATTAACAACCCAGCACAAATCCCACAGCATCAAAACAAAATCAGGCTATTGAGGGATATGTACCTACATAGGGTGTTCCAGTGCTCTGAAAATACCATTTTTTTCAGACAACCAACATTTATTAAGTGCTTACCATGTGCCAAACATAGGAGCTTGTCATCATGTCAGGCACAACAGGGAAGAAAATGGATGAGGTATCTGCGCATGGAGCTTCAAACTCCCGGTGTTCACCTGATTTCAAGGAAGTACATCATACTTCATTACTCAGATTACTAGTAGGTTGAACCATATGAAAGTGACATTTTTGTAGGTCAAGAATGTTCAAGTATTAGCAATTTTAAAAGGTTCAGCCTAATATTATCCTATAACCTTTCTTTGAATTATGGAAGTCTTTTAAGTAAATGTAAAAATAAGAACAACTTTTTATTCCCTCTAACCAGCATTTTCTTCTCTTTAATTTAAAGGCATATTTTTCCCCTTTGCTTTTCACTTAAAATCTCCAAATTAAATACTGTGTTATGTTATATAGGATGTAACCATGATCACCCTCATGCACCAAGTGGAAATATGGTATAGCACCAGATTTCTTAGTATTAATCACTCGATTGAGACTCCTCATGTCAAACACAGTTTATAGAAGAGTGGGGGAGACCTGAAATTCAGAGTAGCACCCCCATCCTTATACAACTTAATGCTGTAAGGAAATCTTCATTGAGATTCTTTAGGTTACATTCTGGTATCATCTAATCCTTCCTTTGCCTGCAACCACCCTCAGCCCTTGAGATTTATCTTTTATCTCCTCCATGGACCATGATTTGATTGTTTTTTTTCCCCTCAGATCACCAAGATATTTGTCTGATATAGTGGTTTTCAAAGTGCTTAAACATAAAGCAATATATTTATATGTTAAAACAATATTTAATTTAGACCAGCAGCATCAGAACTACCTGGAAATTCAATCATCCAGGTCCCACCACCCATCTAGTAAATAAGAAACCCTGTGAGTGAAGCCCAACCATTGTATTAAACAAGCTCTCCAGGTTATCCTGATCTGCTCAAGTTTGAGGACAACTGATTTAAAGCAGTAGTTCTCCATCTCAAATGCATATTGTAGTCAGCTGGGGAATATCAAAAGAAATGAGGCCTAATTAAAAAAAATAAAATAAAATACAATAGAAAAAGAATTGGTGCCTGATTTTATCAGTGTGAGGTGCAGGCTGGGCACTGGAGATTTATAAGCTCTTCAGGTGTTACTAATGAACAGCTAAGGTTAAGAGCAGGCCTTCAAACAGGTTTGTTCCAGTTCGAACGCCTGCTGAGAATTTGCATTTCTAACAAGTTACAGGTGATGCTAATGCTGCTGGTTAGGGACCAGTTCTGAGAACCACTAGTAGAGCAAACCAAAACCAAACCAAACCCACTGCCATGGAGTTGATTCCTACTCATAGCAACCCCTATAAGACAAAGTAGAACTGCCCCATAGGGTTTCCAAGGCTGTAAATCTTTACAGAAGCAGACTGTCACATCTTTCTCCCACGGAGTGCTGATGAGCTAGTGGTTCTCAAAATTTATTATACATAAGAATCACCTGGGGATCTTGTTAAACTATAGATTCTGATTCAGTGTATCTGGGGTGGAAAGGTAAATTCTCAGCAGGTGTTTGAACCAGAACGAACTGGTCAAAAACCCTGGGTAAGAGGCCCTGTTCTACTAAAGTTAATATTTTTTCACATAGTTTCTGTGATTGCTGCTTATGAGCCCAGGCACTAGGCTTGCTACCTTGTAAGGTGGGGTTAGAAGGTACAGAAATGGGTCAGAGCCTTTAGATCAACTGATTAACTGCCCAGTATATCTTAATTGTCACTTATGCTTAATGGACTTCTGATGCTTGCTTGCTGGTGATTATTGGAGAAGTATAGTCATCACCATACTACGTCAGCACATGCAGCCATTTAAAAAAAAAAAAATGCCATTGAGTTGATTCAGACTCATAGTAACCCTATAGGACAGGGTAGAACTGCCCCATAGGGTTTCCAAGGCTGTAAATCCTTATGGACTTCTACTACCACATCTTTCTTCTGCAGAGTGGCTGGTGGGTTTGAACCGTCAAACTTTCAGCTTGCTGCCAAGTGCTTAATCACTGTGCTACCAGGGCTTCTCCCCTACAGCCATGGTAACCCCAGTGACGATTCAAACCTTTATTTATTTTTTTGTTTGCATGCTTATTTATTTGTTTATGTGTTTTTTTATGTCAGGCTTTTGGTAAGAGCATCTAAATTACTTAGTTGGGGCCAGGCAGCAGGTAGGGGAGTTGGAATAAAGGAGGTATGGAAACGTGATGAAAAAGACTCAAGTCTACATAACCCATTGCCATCATCAATTCTGACTCATAGCAACCCTATAGGACAGAGAACTGCCCCATAGGGTTTCCAAGGAGCAGCTGGTGGATTCAAACTGCTGACCTTTTGGTTAGTAGCCAAGCTCTTAACCACTGGACCACCAGGGCTCTCAAGTCTATATAGCATCCACTAAGTGTGGGACTTCATTTCTCAGCCCTTCAGAGAGTTGTCATGTGTCCCAGTGTATACTGCCCCATGCCACTGTCTTCTTCCCTTCTTCTTCAGGGGCCTGAGTCCTCTTAACTCCCGTATCCCCTTCATTCTTCTCTCATCTCCAAGATCTTTCCTCCTTCCTGCCCTTCTCTCCCCTTTGCATTTTGGACATCCTCAGGGTCTCCAACATAGACTGTAGGTATGAGCCACAATTTTTTTCTCCCTGGCAGTTTTAGCTGCTTGGGAGGGGAGGCTGGAAACTTTGAGTTTAAGTTGGAAGATGTTAGGAAAGCCCTGGTAATGGCCTTAACTCTGGATGAAAGTCAGGGAAGATCGATCAGTTGAAAAGATCTGGGCAAGTGGGTGTTGAAATCCATCCCAGCTCTAAAAGCCAGTTAATGCACAAAGATTATAAACCTGCAACTTGGGGCAGGGAGAGTCCTTTCTCTAATTAATTCAAAACTTTTGGGGTTGGCAGGGTAGGGGGAGTTTTTTTCTTGATAAAAAAGGCACCGTTAAGTCAGAAGAGGCTATGTGTTCTTTCCCGGAGATGATAGATAACTAACATGCAAAGGTCAGTCTGCTACAAATTGCCAGTCCTACCTGTGCATAGTAATTATATTTATATTCCCCTTGCAAGCAAATCTTTTAGATATCATTTTACTAGAGAATGTCTCTCTCCTTAAAATAATCTCCATTATCATATTTGTGGTGTGTTATGTGCCAGTTTGCCCTTTTCCAATGTCTAAATTGTTTTCTTTTTCCTTACAGTGGCATCGCCCAGGGGAAGGCGTCTTTGCATCACATGTGATTAGATTCTGGGGAAAACTTTCAGTATTAAGGGAAGTTAGACTCTTCAGGAGAGGCAAAGAGAAAGAAAGATCTAACTTAGAGTTAGCTTAGTGTCTGAGAACGTGTGACCCCTTAGCCACTGGTGCAGAATCACCCCCATTTACCATGTTTATTATTGAAGTAGCACTAAGTCAGGAGCCTGAACCACCTCAGCTCAGGCTTTGAATGCATTTGATGGTTAGGGCTGGGATGCAGAAAAAAACATCAACATACACACAGACCAATGTGTGTGCAATATAATTTTCAAGCCATTTGGATAGCATATAATAAAATACCTCTTCCAGTGCAGGAGACTGGAAGAATCCGTGTCCTTTCTCAATGTGAACGATTTACTTTTCTCTCAAGGCTAATATGTTTAACAAGAATAAAATAACCTTTTTTAACATCATGAAAAGCTTTTGCTCAGGAACCATTTCAGTCTGGCTTGGGTTGATAGAATGGATGGGGGAGAAGAGACACTTTAAACGTTCTTCCTTTTTTCTTTACCCTTTCAAAAGCACAAGTGTCCTAGCTTGCAAAAATTAAACAGCCAGGAATATTTGATGCCTCATTTTGAAATGTCAGACCTTATATAAACCTTTCCCAAAGTAACTGTAGGTCTTTGCCCTAGACAAATTCACAGAATTTATATTACTTTTCACTCTCTCTTTTCAGTGAGGCCCACATCCTCTAACCACCACCTAATTCCACACAATTTACAGTCTTTACCCTGGGAATGCCAAACCCCAGAGAAAGGAAAGGTATGGAGGGTCAGGGATAAATGCTTATAGGAAACTTCAAAAAGACTTGCCAAATTGCTTAAACCTCGGCAGTGTGATTCATCAGTGTCCTAAGGGGATTATTTTGCATGTAGATAGTCATAGACATCTTAAGCAGGAGCAGTTACTGAGTAGTGAGAATTTTCAGTGGTGAGGGAGATTGGCTTTACAGACTTCTATGGATGGAGTAAATGAAATGCTTTGTACTGATGGGAATGTTGAGCTCTCAATTTTCTCTGTGTTGTACTGTGTTTTTATTGTCCTAACTAAACACGTTATTAGTAGAGAGCTTTTATATTTATATTTTCCAAGGACTACAAATTGGCATTTATATATGCAAGAGACTTGACAGGCAGTTATTAGGAAGTCTTCATATCTGTCACAGTTAACATTTATGGAGGGTTCCCCAAGTCACTGTTTTAAGCAAGTATTCGTGGGATTTAGTTTGGATTTACTAACAGTAATAACTAGTAATAATGAATGCCAGGTGCTAAACATGGGTTTCTGCATTTTTACTGTATCATTTCTAGTCCTTCTTCCAATAACCCTGAAATTGAGGTGTTATGACCTCCATTTTAGGATGAAAAAGCTGAGGTTATGAAGCAACTTGACCAATGTCAAAAATATGTTAAGTAGAGAAGGAAGTGAGGAGTCAAACTTGGATCTGTCTAATGAAAAATCTGTACTTCTCGAGTATCAGTGGGACCATTATTCAGGGAGAAGATAAACTTCATTGAGGTCCAATAGCATTTTTCCACTTGCCTGCTCATGAATGTTAGACTGTGAGCCCCATTAAAGCAAGGGCCATGTCTATTTTGCCACTCAGTACGTTCCCTGTATTTAGCACTGTGCCTGGAGCCCAGTTAGTGTGCAATAAACATCTTTCGAGTGGATGAATAAGAATAAACTGCTTTACCACATCTGTTGACTGAGAAGGTGTAGGATTGAGCCTGGGCCTGATTCCTAATTCTGCTTCGTAACTTCTTAGTGAAATGATCTTGGAAAAGTCATTTGACTCTACTGAATCTCAATTGCTTTATCTGCATAAAGAGAATGATTTAGAAGATCATTTGAAAGATGAATGTAAAAATACTTAGTAAATCCATTGTAAACATTACTATGTTGTTGTTGTTACATGTTGTGGAGTCAATTTCTATTCATAGCGACCCCATGTGACAGAATAGAACTACCCCATAGGTTTTCTTGGCTAATTTTTACAACGCAGATCATCAGGTCTTTCTCCCATGGAGCCGCTGGGTGGGTTTGAACCACCAACCTTTCAGTTAGCAGCTGAGCACTTAACTGTTGTGCCACCAGGGCTCTTATTAATTGCTATCAACCAAAAAAAAAACCCAAACCAGTTGCCATTGAGTCGATTCCAATTCATAGTGACCCTATATGACAGAGTAGAACTGCCCCATACGGTTTCCAAGGAGCGGCTGGTGGGCTCAAACTGCTGACCTTTTTTTTGGTTAGCTGCCGAGCTCTTAACCACAGCACCACCAGGGCTCTATTAATTGCTGTAGCTGTGATATAATTTGTGAAGCCCTGGAAAATGATTTCTTATCTAAATCTGAGATTAATTCTCTCACCTGCTTTTGGTTACCTAAAATCTGGCAATGTTTTTCAAACATTTTTGACTTTTGACTTTGACTTACTATAAGAAATATATTTTATGTCAAAACCCAGTACACACATATATGTAATTATGATTAAAAGTATAGCAACATTTTCACAAAACAATATTTAAACTGATCTATTATGCATGTTGATGTTCTCTGTTCTGTTCTGTTTTAGTCTATTCCAATAAAATACGGTTTATTACCCACTAAATTGTTTTTAGGATCCATATTTTATTTGAAAACCAGTTTTTTTGAAAACTACTGCCTTAGAGGAATGTATCACTTTTAAACTCTTTCACATTGTATTCTAGTTTTGGCTAAAATGATGGTGTCTGGGTCTAAAGGGTATGTGTTGAAAGATGATACTGAGAAATTAGAGACTAACTCTCTTACACTTTCACGATTTATCTAAAAATAGCCTGTTGGCTCAATGGTTAAGTGCTTGACTGCTAACCTAAAGGTTGCTAATTCAAACCCACCGAATGGCTTCATGGGAGAAAGACCTGGTGATCTGCTCCCTATGGGGAAGTTCTTCTCTGTCACGTGGAGTTGCTATGAGTTGAAATCGGCTCCATGGTACCAGCACCAACATCTCTATCTAGTCTGTCTATCGATCTATCTACCTATTTACCTACCCACCTACCTATCTATCCACCTGTCTGTCTATCTATCATCGCATTATCTATCCAACTATCCTTCCATATGTCCATCCATTTCCATCTGTTATGGACTGAATTGTGTCCCCCCAAAATATGTATTGGAATCGTAACCCTATTACCTATCGATGTGATCCCATTTGGAAACAGAGTTTTCTTTGTTGTGTAAGTGAGGGCATATTGGTATAGGGTGTGGTTTTTTTTTTGAGATATAAAAAGAACAGATTAGGTACAGAGACAGGCAAGCACAAATAGGGGAAAGACAGATGTCACATGGAGATTGCTGAGGAACTGAGGAAACCCTGGGCTAACAAAGCTGAGACAAGGATTTTCTACTCAGAGCTGATAGCATTCTCCTAGACCAAGTGACCGGAATTCAGACTTCCAGCCTCCTAAACTGTGAGAAAATAAATCTGTGTTCTGTAAAACCACCCATTTATGGCACTTCTGTTACAGCAAGACTAAGAAACTAAGACATCATCTATCTAAATCTACTCACCTACTTACCTCCTACTTACTTAACTGTATAAAGAAATGATTATAATGCCTACGTATATTTCCTAAAGATTCATCTTGGAATAATGGTTTTCATGAGTTCCCTTCAGTCAATGACCACACAGACCTCTGATAAGATGAAAACCTCACAAGCTAAAATGTAAATGCTGACAGTGACAGACGGCAAGTGAATAGTGACAGTTTATAAGATTTATCTATTTTTTTTTATTTTTAAGAGATTGAGGTCAGAATTTCTCACAATGTGCAATATTAAACATGTACCGCCTATTTTAAACTTAATAGAATGCATTAAACTATTGATAGTTTTATGTGTCCTGAGAGTTTAACTCAACTATAAATCCTATTTTTTTCTTCATCAAGTGTATAAATATTTGAAGACACGTAAAAATAGCTGAACTAAGTGTAAGAACTACTAGTAACCATAGAACAGACACATCCTATGAAAATGCCATGATTTACTTAAGCATCCTCCTATTGATGGGCACTTAGGCTGTCCCCATTCTTCTCATAAATACCACTGCACTGAATAACTTTATGTATCAATAATTTCATTTTGCAGCAAGTAATGTCTATTTTTCTTTTGCTGAATATTGCCAGTTTGTTCCCATAGAGATTGTAGTAATTTTACACTCACCAGTAATGTGAGTGCCTATTTCCCTATACACTCCTAACATTGTGAGTTATCAAACTTTCTGTTTTTGCCAACTGAATAGACTAAAAACAGCAAGTCAGTGTAATTTAATTTGTATTTTCTTTAGTGAGACTGAAAATCATTTGCATTTTATTTTGTGTGAAATCTGCTTATCCTTTTTCCATTATTCTATTATTTTTTGGTCTTTTTCCCTATTTCTTTAATGAAGATATATTGAAGCTTTATTGAAGCCAATTTTCTATTTATTCCTATGATGAGTTGAAAATATTTTCCTATTTATTACTTTGCTTAGAGTGAATTTTTTGCCATGCAGTTACGTAGTTTTAATTGGGCATTTCTTAATGGCTTCTGAATCTTGCATAATCCTTATAAACTCCTTCTCTAACCTGATATTATTATTTTTTAAACCCGGATTTTGTATCAATAATTCTATGGTTTCATTATTAAAAATATTTTTAAATGTTTGATCCATTCGGAATTTGTCCCGGTATTATAGGTGAAGTATGGATCTAACCATTTTTCCCCAAATAGCTATCAAGTTGTTACAGAACTTTTACTAAGTAGTTCATCTTTTCTTTACTTGTTTATAATGCCATCTTTAAATGCCTGCACCGTACAGATTTGAATCTATTTCTGTGCTTTCTAATCTGAACCATTGACTTCTCATTTACTTGTCAGTTTCATTCTGCTTTATTGTAGCTATAGAGTATTTTTTTTTTTATTTCTCTGATTATTAATGATGCTGAGTATCTTTTTACAAGTTTTTTGGCCATCCAAATATCTTCATTTCTGAAATGTCTGCTTACATTCTTGCTAATTTTTATTTATTTATTTTTTGTTGTGCTTTAAGTGAAAGTTTACAATTCAAGTTAGTCTCGCCTACAAAAATTTATACGTACATTGTTATGTGACTGTCATTTCTCTCCGTATACTGTGACAGCACACTCCTCCTTTCCACCCCTCATTTTCCTGTGCATTCAACCAGCTCCTGACCCTGTCTACCTTCTCTTCTCACCTCCGGACAGGAGCTGCCCATTTAGTCTCATGTATCTACTTGAGCTAAGAAGCACACTCTTCAGAGTATCATTTTATGTCCCATAGTCCAGTCTAATCTTTGTCTGAAGAGTTGGCCTCGGGAATGGTTTTAGTTTTGAGCTAACACAGAGTCCGGGGGCCATGTCTTCCAGGGTACCTCCAGTCTCAATCAAACCGTTAAGTCTAATCTTTTTACTAGAATACGAGTTCTGCACCCCACTTTTCTCCTGCTCTGTCAGGGACACCAATTTTTTTAAAAGTCTTTTGCAATTTATTCATTTGCCCCATTAATAATTTATCCAGTTTCATTTTACCCAACTCATGCTTCCATATGTATGTATTTTTTGGCTGTATTTTTTTTTTAATTGTGGTTTAGATGAAGGTTTACAGAACAAACTAGCTTCTCATTAAACAGTACACACATTGTTTTATAACATTGGTTAACAACCCCACGACATGTCAATACTCTCCCTTCTCCACCTTGGGTTCCCTGTTACCAGCTTTGCTGTCCCTTCCTGCCTTCTAGTCCTTGCTATGGTATGTTTTAATATTTGGTAGTTACACACCTAAACACCAACCTATTTTTTCAGAGTTTTCCAAGTGATTCTTGCCTGTTTCTTATTTTCATATAAAATTTATAATCATCTTGTTTATTTCCAACTTGAGAATGGTATTTGTATCATGATAAATTGATAGAGTAATTTAGAGAGAGCTGGCATCTCTATGATGTTGAATCTTCCTATCTAAATACTCTATATGCCTGTTTATTAGTTTAAATCCTCTTTGAGTATCTCAGGAACATTTAAAATTTCTCTTTTTATAGATCTTGACATTTCTGTTTAGGTTTATTTCTAAGTATTGTATTGCTCTTCTGAATGGATTTTTTTCTTTTATTATGTACTTTAACTGAATGCTCTTTGCATATACAAAAGCTGTTATTTTATGTGTAAAAATTTTATGCCCAGAGCATGACAAAATTCCTTTATCATTGATAATAGTTTTTCTGATCATTCTCTTGATTTTCCAAATATACAATCATATTAACTATTAGCTCCTCCTTTCTTAATTTTATTCTGCAACTTTTTTCCACTTCTCTGATTTGTGGCTGATAGTTTCAAAATTGATAAATAATTATCATCATTATGGATATCACTGTTTCCTTGACTCTCATAATGATTCATCAATGCTTTCCTTTTAAGTATGATATTGGCATTGAGTTGGAGATAGATATCTTGTAAAATGTCGGTGAAGTATTTATATTTCATATTTATTAATTTTTAAATAAAAATTTTTCAAATGCCCTTTAAGCATTGAGAGAATGGTAATATGCTTTTTCTCCTTATTTTATTGATATGATCTATTATAATAATTTATGCCTTAATAGTGATGCATATCTACATTCCTGGAATAAAATCCCTTTCGTTATGGAAGATACATAATTTTCCTTTTTTTAAAACCAATCATGGTTGTGTTTTGGTATCAAAAGCTTATCAGTGGTTAGCTATTTTGAATAATTCTGGTTGCCAACACCACAAACCTGTACTGAAAGATGAACTTAGGGAATGAACAATTAGAGTAGGTAAAGGCCTAATCATCTCACTGGGGCATTTATTCTGGTGGGCAACCTCTCTGTTTCTGGGGGTGACACACATGAAGAGTTTGGAATAGACCTCATAAAGTTCCTTTTCTTCTATAAAAATGATACTAATTTAACAGTGAGTACAATTTCTTCTGGTGAGTGGGAGGAATTCCTATAGGCTTTAGAGTTTTCCCTGTACAAAGCCCAGGCTAAAATGGGTTTTCTAAGGTAGCCCATCTCAGGGGGAACCTATGTATATATTTGCATACAATTTGGATTATACCAAGCATTCTCTCTTATATGACCTGAGTTAAAGCTTGTAAAGTACTTAGCATAGGGCCAGACACATGGAACATGCTCAATAAATATTAGCCATTATTATTATTGTTGTTGATGTTATTATTATGTCATTTGATGTTCACAAAACTCCCTGTAAAATAAAGTTGCGGAAATTCAGACTCAGAGCTATGACTTGCCTCTATCATGCATTTAGAATGTGGCAGACTGGACAACTGCCCAGGTCTTTTCACTCTGAGGCCAATGCTTTTCCTTCTTGTAGATGTTCATAAGCTGAGGGCTGTGAACATGAATGAGGGCAACAATGTCTTTATTATCGGTAATGTCTAAGTGGAATTTAGCCTTGTCTTGATTTATAGATTATGAGCAACAAACCAGAATAGTATCACCCATTCCTCTGACTATATCACCAATAGAAGTAAAAATATTTATGTCATGTTAAAGATGTTGCCTATATCTTGAGTTTTCATTTATGCTCACCACTATTTTAAAATTGCACTAGTTATCAGATCTGCTGCTTGATCTTATTGTTTAAGGCACTAATAAATATTTATAATTGTATTTCAATATACTTGTTCTTTGCAATCCTATGTATGTATTGCATGCATCTAAAAGATCTATTTTGAGAAAGAAGTTCATGGGCTTTATCTGACTGCCAAAGAGGTTAATGATACAAAAATGGTGAACAGCCCCTGCTAAACCATTCTGTGATTATGTATCCATCTTATCCTACTCTGTATTTTTAACTATATCTCACAAGAGACGTATCATTGTGGGATGAACGTTTCCAATATCTCGTTCAAAAGAAATTTGAAACTTCCACACCTGATAGCAGCTGGCATTGAATTCAGTGAGTTCTTCAGCTGGTAGAATAACCGGATGGATTTTAATTGCCCAGTGAAGGGATAATTTTCCTCAAGAAATCCCACATATGCCAAAGCAATCCTGTGAGCTAGTCACAGAGCATCCTCCTTTGCCAACACTTTCAAGCTGGCTGCAAACATTGGGGCTTTCAAAGGGATCCTGTGACAGCATCAAGCAAAATTTAGTAAATGTCTCTGCTTGATTGGGGTAGAAGTAAAATAAATAGCCAGCGCCCTAGGGAAAAGCTGCAGACAATGCCCTACCTGCTGCTCAGCAGGCTTATCAGTGTGCACACAGCCCTTCTGCAGGATGGATTGTGCTAAATCTAATCTGACACCTCCCCCAGGGAGATGGGGAGAATGTGGAGATAATCAGAGGGTTGATGGATTGGGATATATTCCATCTTCTTTTAGAAGGCCAACATTTCCCTTCACTGTAGCCCTGGCATGTTTTATGCTGTCTGAATTCTGAGTGATTTTTTGATGTCCTGATAGTCAAAGCTTCTCCGATTCTTTAAACTTTAGAATAGGTGAATAGTATTAATGCATAGGAAATGTTTATAAATATGGAATCACATCATTATCAAACAAGAGAGGACCAGAAATCGTCATTTTGTCCATCATCTAAGGCTAAATGAAATTGATTAGAATAGTCTGTGTGTTTTTAAAAAATAAATAGAATTAGCATGCCTTAGAGTCTACTTCAGCTAGTGGCTGTGGAGTCGATTCTGACTCATGGTGACCTCACATGTTTCAGAGTAGAAGTGTGCTCCACAGGGTTTTCAATGGCTGATTTTCAGAAGTAGATTGCCAGGCCTTTCTTCTGAGGTGCTTCTGGGTGGACTCAAACCCCCAACCTTTTGGTTAGCAGCCAAGCCTGTTAAATGTTTGTACCGTGTAGGAACTTCTAGAGTCTACTTAGGCACTTATATTTACTAAGGTGTTTATATCCCTTTTCTATTTAATATTCATGACCACCCTATAAGGTAATTATCATTATTACCATTTTTGCATGTGAGGAAACAGCCTCAGAGAAGTTAAATAACTGCCCTCAGGTCACGCAACTATTAAGAAACAGAGCTATGCTTTTATCTCAGTTTATCCACTTCTAAACTTTATCATTTTTCTACCTTTACAGATTATATGTGTACTAAGTTTTCAGAAAGTGGAAGAACTTTTTTTATATTTTTTCTTTTGTACAATCTTGGAATGCTTCTTGCACTAGATTTTAAGAGATGAGTCAGAGTTGCATCTGTAGAAACAAACAGACAAATAGGGTCTTAGAGAGAGGACAATACTCCAAGAAGCATTTCTTAGTTCTAACAATACAAAACAAAATATCCCATTTTAACCTTAAAGAAAGTATTCTACTTTGCTTGTAAGTTTCTGTTTCTACCTCAATCAAATTAAATTGGTTTTTCCATGTAGCAATTTGGAGAAATATCAGGCCCATTGGGATCAAGTGAAAAACAGATGTGAAATAATATGCATTTTCACACACCCCCAAGGGTCGTGACATTTCCGATTTAGTGACACTAGCGTAAGGAAAACATATCTCTGAGGATGAAACTGAAGCTCTCAGTCCCACAATTTTGTGGCTAGAATGAATTTGTTTAGGTAGGTGGAGAACCTCACTAAATATCTTGTTTGGAAATTTGCAAAGCTTAGACTTTTTATACAATTGATCATTTAGGACGGCCAGATATTTCCCTGCTTGGGGAACAGTTGGCTTTTAAAAATACTGCAACATTAACTCACTTACTTACCCATACCTACCCAAATAAATAGTGTTATACTGTCAGAGTTTGGCGTAACAAATCCTATTTCAGGTTTTACTCAAATATAGGTATTCATAAAATAAAATAGTGCTAAGATATGTAGATCATCTTTCCCACTTGCCTGGTATAAGATTCATTTAGTCATTCATTAAAAAGACAATTACTAAATCGCCCTGAATACATGACTTACTGACACCTGGACATTTTGAAGGGTGGAGGGAGGTTTTAATAAAGCCTAAAACACAAACTATTAATCTTTCAGTTCACTTTGCTGTTTGTCTTTCTGTTTGTTTTGTTTGTTTTTTTAACCACATAATAAACGCTGTAGACGTTGTTTTTACACCATGACTGATGCCTTGTCTTCGTGAGGCTCACTGAAGTATGGGTACTTGCTAAACACTGAGGATGCAGCCATAAGTAAGAAATGAAACAGTTATATACTTTAACAACTTAAACACTGACAATAATGAAAGTGATAATTACTTATAATTAAAATTATCCCTGGCTACTGTTAGGAAAGTTACCCCTCCTTCACCCAGTCAAATGACAGGATAACTATAACATCTGTTCTCTAGGTATAATAAACAATATATGCAAAGGAACAGTGATTAGTCATAAAGTAGTTTAAGGAAATATCCTTGGGGTTCATTTCTAGGTGAGTAATTCTATGATTCTGTGATGGAACTAAGTGTGTCACTTGTGTGATTATTTTAATGTGATATATTGGAAAGGAGTGAAGCTGGAGGTGGAGATTAAAGGACTCTTGTTTCCATAAAAAAGAGACAGGTGGACGGTGATTATGCCTCCACTTTACCTGGGCATCTGGGAAACCAAGACCTATGTCTCCTAACAATACAAAACAAAATATCCCATTTTAAACTTAAAGCAAGAATTCCACCTTGCTTGTAAGTTTCTGTTCCTACCTCAATCAAATTAAATTGGTTTTTCCACGTTTCAAAGTAGCTTTCTCACTTGCTCCTCCATTGTCTACTAAGCTGTCTGAAGGATGCTAGTTGCTTGACAATCCCCGTGTAGGAACTGGAAATTATTTTTTACTATAAAATATTTAAATATCTACAATTTAATACTTTCAACTTATCACTAATTTCTGCCAAGCAGTATGAAAGGTCAATGCTTAATATTATGAATTTTCATGGTAAAGGGATACAAAAAAAAAAAAAAAACCCTTGCCTTCGAATTGATTCTGACATGTAGTAACTTTATAGGACAGAGCAGAACTGCCCCACAGGGTTTCCAAGGAGTGACTGGTGGATTCGAACTGCTGATCTTTTGGTTTGCAGCTGAGCTCTTAACCACTGTGCCAACAGGGTTCTGATATGATAAAGGAGGTATCAACTTTGTTTCCATTTTATGAATTAAAAAAACAAATATTGATTGAAGTCATGTGACTTATTCTAAGACATTAACTTTACTCTAACGCCAATGTTTGGTGGCCCTTATACTAATGTTACCAGAATCTTACCATGACCTTTGCTCAAGAAATGCCTTTGTCTTATTTTCCTAGTGCTGCTGTAATAGAAATACCACAAGTGACTGGCTTTAAAGAATAGAGATTTGTTTTCTCACAGTTCTGAAGAATAAGAGACTGAATCAGATTCTTGACCATGTCAATCCCTTCTTTGTCAGTAGCCCTGAAACTTCCTTGGTTCTTGTTGATCCTCACATGGCATCTGTCTTCCACAGTATGTGTTCCTCTTTGTGTTTAATTTCTTTTTTAACTCAGGAGTGATTAGGTTTAGGGCATACCATATACTTTATGTCCTCATTAACATAACAAAGAAAACCCTATTCTCAAACAGGATTACATCCACAGATATAGGGGTTAGTATTCCAACGCATATTTTTGTTGCATTTTTTTTTTATTTTATTTTTTTTATTGTACTTCAGGTGAAGGCTTACAGAACA
>NW_004444024.1:10696519-10741360 GCF_000243295.1 Trichechus manatus latirostris | reverse complement strand
CAGGCTTTTAAGACCCCAGACACTACTCACCAAGGTCGAATGTAGAACATTGTCTTTATAAGCTGCCAACACGTTTTTGGAGGATGAAATTTAATTCAGAACAGCCTCCTAAACTTATGAAACATTCTGTGTTCCATCTTCTTCTGTTTCTCTGTAAGCTTCTTGAGAGTAGCCCTGGGTCCCCATAATCTCTTCATGCCAATCTCCTACCACAGCACTGGCCTAGAATCCCAGCTCTAACCACTCCTTACTGTCTGTCTCATATAGGATATATTCACCAGGTTGGCCTTCAAGTCCCAAATTGCACATCTGGCTGGCATTCCATCTATTTATTCAGGGGGTTGGCTGAATTCCAAATATTTGGAAGAATTTACAACACCCTTCTTTGTCTAGCACAAAAACCAAAAACCAAAGCATTTGCCATCGAGTTGATTCCAACTCATGGCAACCCCATGTGTATTAGAGTAGAACTGTGTTCCATAGGGTTTTCAGTAGCCGATTTTTTGGAAGTAGATTGTCAAGACTTTCTTCCAAAGTGCTTCTGGGTGGACTTGAATCTCCAGGCTTTTGCTTAGTAGTAGAATGCATTAACTGTTTGCACCATCCATGGACTCTCTTGTTGTACGGGCCATATGAAAATGAACCATAGTTTGACAAACCCTGGTCTGGAACATAATATTCTTAAATTTATTTAAAGCTACTAGTGAAATAATTTTAACTTGTTTATCTCCGTTAGCCCAGATAAAGCCACATGCTTTATAGCAAGGCCACATTTATTAAAAACAATTCAAACCAACCTAATAATAACAATAACAAAATTCAATTTTTTATTAGATCATAAAGGAGATTTAAGCTATAACCCCAGGTGTCCCCACCTCTTTAAATCCCTTTCACTCAACATTCTCTTCTCCTGGCCAAAAATGAGTTTCGCCTCTGCCCCTTCTCCTCTCTGGATTATGACAGTTTGGTATAATTGTATTCCCTAAATCTTTCTCCCGTCCAGCTTCTCAGAGTCTGTCCTTCTAAACCCATTGTCTAAATCTGCACCACAAAGTTTCTAGGAACCAGTCTGAAAGAGAAAAGACCTTCTCAGGGTAATGGGAAGGGCTAGATTGCTTATCATAGTGCTCCTTGTCAGGCTGGAAGGGAAATGGGTGTTGGGAATAGGGACGGTAGTGAATATACTGTTGAATTGTATTCTGTCAAAAAAAGCAATTACAAACATTTTTCTTTTTTTAATATGAAGACTATAAAATATGAAGACTAGAAAATCTTGTTCAGATAAAGCTCTTAAAGGAGATGTTACAATGGAAACTAAATGTGGGTGATTGGGGAGATCCAGCTTCTACTTCTGGCATGTCTACTAAACATCCAGCTCATTTTAGGTTTCCTTCTCTGCAGTATCCCATCTGCAAAGTAATGATGTTGAATTCTAGTTCCTCCTCAGTCTTGTCCTTCTATTGTAAACAGAAAAATACCTTCTTTCTGTGTCATGAACTATATTGAAAATCCACTTCTTTTTTAAAAAAAGAATAAAAAATAGTCTTACTTTATATCAGTAAATGTAGAAGAGCAAGTTTGTTACTGAAAGACAGATACAGATACACATTTTTTTTCTCCAGTTGTGAAACAAATTACAATTGTTAATGGAACAACTTGTGATGGGAGGTGAAGGATTTGCTATTATTGGAGCAAACCAAGGCAAGTTTAAACATGGCAGTAATAGACTCTATGGAATGATGTGAATACACCTCTGAAGATCTCTGAGGGGGTTAAGATACCCTGAGACTCGCCTGCATGTCTGCCTATCATATCTAAGAGCACACTGTAGTCCTTCCGATGGGTGATCATCTCTCCTTTAGTAGCTTGTCCTGGAGTTGACATTACCATGCCTTACTAATTCAGCTTCTAAAAATACTGGTCAAATCCAATAAAAAATAATTAAATTGGTTTAAAAAATGAGATTGAATTCTCTTCATGGTTCATACCATATCCACTTATTTAAACAAGAATGGGTTACCCATTTATTCATTAAACAGATATATCTTGGCTCCTTCTCTGCCTCAGAGTAGCAAAGATAAATAAAAGTTATTAGCCTATCCATGCCAAGATGGACTGAGATGTTGTCTGTCTAGTTATGCTATCTCCATTACAATTCCTGGTATGTAGCAATTATTCAGAAATATCTTTTGGTTTTTCTTGCCTTAAACAATTATAAGATGGAAAATTTAGAATACTAGTTACTAATAATCATAAGGTATGTGTTACTGGGAGGTACAAGCAAAGGTAAAATTACATTCAGGATATAGAAATAGTTCTTAGGAAAGGATAACCAATTCCATCTGAACAGAGGGCAATAATGAAAACTTCAAAGTTGAGGTGATGATCAGGGCAGGACTTTGAAAAATAAATATGAGTTATCCTGATGGACAAGGCAGAGGAGCTCATATATGCGCAGGAGCAGTGAGATTAGTTACCAGGTTGTCTGATGGGATTTGGCATAACAGGAGCAAGTGAGTAGAGGAGGCTGTTTAGGGGGCTGGAGACACAGGCACATGCCAGGTCTCAGACAGACACCAAAGCCAAGATAAGGAAGGAGGGGAAATGACCCAATTCTGTTAAAAAGATCCCACTGGCTATAGGGGAATAGATGAACTGGAACTAGAGCAATAAGAGTCAGGAGAGTGAGTTAGGAAGATCTAGAAATAGCTAGAATGAAATATGATGAGGTCCTGAATTGGGGCAGTGGAAGTGGGGATGGAGACAGGAGATAGAAATTAAATACAGTGAAACCTGTAAGATCTGAAACTCAACAGAACTGCCTTGCTTTTCCGGGTCTCACAAGTTTTCCACCTTCGACAGGGTGCAATCTTACCACTTTTCTATCGCTTGTTTTAGTGGAAAATATTTGAGTTTTCCTTCTCTTACTGGTTTCCAACTTATACAGGTTCTGGCTTTCGCAAGTTTTACTGTATAGGCAATCCCAGTTTCCTAAGACTGTCTTTAAGTAAAATTGGTAGGTAAGTCAGAACAGGTGCATATGGTTCTTATTTAGTGTCAGTTGGTCAAATGTTTGTCTTAGTATAGAGTATATATTTTACCTTTCTGTGCATATGAAACATTTAAGAAACACTGCCAAATCATGCCATGTTTTCACGAGCATCACAAAGTAGTGTGTGCATTCATTATTACGAACATTGTATTTAACTCATTATGGCAGTCCATTCTTAAATACGTGTTGTCCATAAGTCAGATGTTCATAACCCAGGGACTGCCTGTATTTAGAATCAACAAAATTTCTGTCTCTAGAATTATTTGATAGGTTATATATAGACGTGAGGAAGAAAGAGTTCAGAGGCTCATATCCTGATGACTTATTAAAAGACCTTCAATCCCTCCACTTTTTAAACACAATTTCAGTGGCCTCAGCTAGCTGGGGAGGTTTTGGGATGGTAAAGTTTGTTTTAAGCGTTTGATTCTCTCAGCAACAGGGAACTTTGGGACCAGGAAGACATTGGCATCAGAGCTATATTTCCAAAAGAGAAACTTAATAACAGCATTAAAATTGGAACGGAAGGTGTTGGAGGTAGACTCATCAAGTCTGTTGTTGTTGCTAAGTGTCATTGAGTTGGCTCCAACTCATAGGGACCCCATGTGTAGAAGAATAAAATGTTGCCCGATCTTGCACCATACTCACAATAGTAGGTATGTTTGAGTCCACTGTTGGAACTGCTGTGTCAATCCATCTTGTTGAGGGTCTTCCTCTTTTTCATTGACCCTCTACCAAGCATGATGTCCTTCTCCAAGCATTGGCCCCTCCTGATAACATGTCCAGAGTAAGCAAGACAAAAACTCACTATCCTTACTTCTAGGGAGCGTTCTGGCTGTACGTCCTCCAAGACAGATTTGTTCGTTCTTCTGGCAACCCATAATATATTGATATTCTTTAGCAACACCATACATAATTCAAATGCATCAATTCTTCTTCAGTCTTCCTTTTTCATTGTCCAGCATTGTGTGCATATTAGGTGCTTGAAACTGCCATGGCTTGGGTCAGGCACACTTTAGTCATCAAAGTGACATCTTGCTTTTTAACATTTTAAAGAGGTCTTTTGCGGCAGACTTGTCCAATGTACTCTGTCATTTGATTTCTTGACTGTTGCTTCCACGGGCATTGATTGTTGATCCAAGTAAAACATCAAGGATTTCAAGGATTTCATCAAGTCTATCAATTTAGTCAAGGTTAACATAAACTCACAAATATTTAATGTGAGGTAAAATTCAAGTTTGTGCCATGTAACTAATTATGTTTTCAGTCATTATATATTTAAAGAATAAATTGAAAATCCCAGGCTGAATCTGCAACGGAATTTTCTTCCATTCAACAGATACCTATGAGTCAAGACCCATGCTAATACAGGAAGGACTGGCCTTCTGGCAAAAGCATACAGGATTGATAGAGGAAGAAGGGAATGAGTTAATTTTCAGCTCATGTTAAAAGATCTACCACAGTGGAAATAAGGCAAGGACACCCACAAATGGAGGCAGAAATAGAAAAGATCTGAACCTGCCTTCTAAATGTAAAGTTTATTTAATGACATTTCCTTCTTTGTGGGATGATAAATAAAAAGCGAATGAGGAAAAACTATTATGCAATTATGACTACATTCATCCAGCTCATTGATCTGCATTTAAACATGTTGTTGTTGTTGCTAAGTGTTGTTGCATTGGTTTTGACTCATAGCTTCCCTATATACAATAAAACAAAACACTGCCCAGTCCTAAGCCATCCTTACAATTGTTGCTGTGTTTGAGCTCATTGTTGCAGCCACTGTGCCAATCCATCTCATTGAGGGTCTTACTCTTTTTCACTGACCCTCTACTTTACCAAGCATGATGACCTTTTCTAGGGATTGGTCCCTCCTGATAACATGACCAAAGTAAGTGAAACAATGTCTTGCCATCCTCTCTTCTAAGGAGCATTCTGGCTGTACTTCTTCCAAGACAGAGTTGTTCATCCTTCTGGCAGTCCATGGTATATTCAATATTCTTTGCCAACACCATAACTCAAATGCATCAAATCTTCTTCAGTATTCCTTATTCATTGTCCAGCTTTTACATGCATATGAGATGACTGAAAACACCATGGCTTGGGTCAGGCGGACCTTAGTATTTAAACATAAAAAATCAAACTCACTGCCGTTGAGTTGATTCCGACTCATTGCAACCCTATAGGACAGAGTAGAACTGCCCCATAGAGTTTCCAAGGCTATAAATCTTTATGGAAGTTGACTGCCACCTCTTTCTCCCTTGGAAGAGCTGGTAGGTTCGAACCACAGACCTTTCTGTTAGCAGCCAAGTGCTTTAACCACTGCGCCACCAGGACCCCTTGTATTTAAACATGGTGGAGTTAAAAGATAATTAGTAACTCATGAAAAGTATTGCACCAGGGAATTAGTAAAGTTTACATCTTTCAGGAAAGAGAAGGAGAACTTTGGGGCTGATTGTTAATACTTCCTGTAAAACATCAACATCTATTCTAAGACCTCGTACTCTGTCACAGTTATGAGATGATACCATCCAGCGCATAAAAATGGATTTATAATAGGAATATATTGCATCAGCTTTAACACCAATTCCTCAGGGACAGGACTAATTGTTTGCTATCTGTGAATCTTACGGGTTTCTATTCAATGAATCTGTTGTCAGAGGAAGTAGGATTTCAAAAATGAAGCAAACCTGGTAGTCAAATGGTAAATTAGGAGTTATAAGTTTTCTGGGCTATTTATCTATATTGTCTGGGACTCAAAAGCCCTCATTAAAAAAAGAAAATTAATGGCAATGTCTACCTTATCATATTGTGAAGATTAAATAAGATAACATCTGGGAAAGTTACCTAGTAGGCATTGAATAAACGTTGCAAGGATGGCGGTCATGATGCTTTTAATAGGAAAATTAATTAAACGCAGTAAAAAAAAAAGAAATCCTGTTATAGAGATGACAACTACACCACAAATACTATACTCTAACAAATGTGAACTGGTTTTACATTTATTAATCACATTGCAGTATAAAAAGTGTTCACAAATATAACCCAGGAGTTTAATTAGCATCAAGCTAGTCTATCATTTTCAGAGGAAAGATGGTATTGATGGGAAAGGAGTTATTGAAAATATGTAGCACTACTAAAACCACATGCATTTCTTCTAAAAAGTCTCCTCTGATTAAGTCAGAGGAAGGTTCACCACAGGACAAAGAAGTCAGCTCAAGGAGTATAAAAGAAAATTTTATTTTTTCTCATTGGAGGTGTGGAGAGGGTGGGGTTATGAGCTCCTTGTGAATTAAAAAAAAAAAGTTCTAGAGCTCTGCAGCTAGAAATTAAACATTTAGAATATTTTCAATTAATTGATTTTCTAATTCTTTCAATAAAAAATGTGCTGAATGTCTATGTCAGACTTTGTACTGATCTTAGTGATACAAAGAATAAAAATGTCCACTCTTCTGATTTAATTTTCATCAGCAACAAAGGCCACCACTATTACTGCTGCTACCACTACTACAAGTAATATCACTGAAATTTTTTTTACCATTATATCATTTAGTCTTCACAACAGTTGCATACGTTGGTGAAGTAGATTGCTGTTTTTTCTTTTTTCTTTTGACATTCATTTATCCTTCCTGTAACAGGGCCCTGATTTTCCCTTAGAAAATCATCTTTCCCCCCTCAGGCTATATTATTTGGACTTTATTGACTCTACTGTTTGACTCAGGGATCTACACATGATTCCAGAATGGGAAATCAGAGCCAATGAATATCAGTCCTAGGGATTTGCTGGTACAAATGACAAAGAGGTACTATCTTAAATTTGGGGTTGGAAAACTGACGGAAGGTGTGTTATTTTTCTATCGTTACTGTAACAAAATACCACAAAGTGAGCGGCTTTAAACAACAGAAATTTTCATGGTTCTGGAGGCTGAGAGTATGAGCTCAGAGTGTCAGCCGTGCTGATTTCTTCTGAAGCTCTGAGGGAGAATCTATTCTATGTCTCTCTCCAAGCTTTTGGTAGCTCCAGGTGTTCCTGGGCCTGTGGCTGCAATATCATATGGCATTCTTCCCTCTATCTCCCTGTTTCTGTGTATCTTCTCCTCTTTTATAAGAATACCAGTCATATAGGATTAGGATCCACTGTACCAAAGTATGACTTCATGCTAACCTAAATGATAATCCTATTTCAAAACAAAGTCACATTCACGAGTATAGGGGTTAGGGCTTAAACCTATCTTTTTAGGGAACACAACTTGATCCACAATGGAATGTATGTTTAGAGCTCCTTGTAGCCATTGTTTGGAAATCCTATTGACAATAGAACCGAGAAAAAGAAAAGTTAAGTTTTAAGATATGGGAGAGAGACAATATAAATAATTTAAGTCCATTAAATACTTGCACATTTCCATTGGGTTTTCAAATTACATATTAGTAAATTCCTCTTTTTATTTTATCAGTTTGTGCTTAGCTTCTATGATTTGCAAAAGAATTGCAACATATACATATAGAATTTTTTATCACTCGTTTACAAAGAGAGAAAATAAATCTTGAAAGGAAAAAACCTTTGTGGACCACAGATATAATCAATGATAAAACTAGAATTCTCTCCCAGAACTTCCTAACTGCATATCATGTTCATTAATTCAGTGATTCATAAATTTATGTATTTATTCATGGGTGTCTTTAGTCGATAAAACACACTGGAGAGCTATAAGTGAGACTCACAACTATCACTACACTTAAATGCTATACTTCACTAAAAGACTGAACTAGAAAATACCTATAAATTAGCAAATGAAAATAGAAACAACAACCCAAAAATATTTATTTATTTCTTAGCCTGGGCTGTGAATAAAACAAAAAACGAACAAAAAAAAAACCAAAACCCCATGAGAAATGATGACCTGATACAGATTTAGAGTTCAAACTTACACTGCATCTAAATTTCCCAAATTACAAGTCAGTAAATCAAATAATAGTTGTTCAGACTGGAAGTATATGAGGCCAATTGACAGACAAAGGACAAAATTTATCTAGAGAGAAATAATTTTACCTTATACCCACAGAATTTCTACAAATGGAGCACAGATGTGAATATATAAGCTCACATTAAAAAATCATATAACACATATGGAAATAGAAATCTATAAGCAAGAGTCAGCAGAAACAATAAACAGAGGAGTAATTCACCAAAAAATCCATGAGTAAACAACATAATAAAGAAGCCAAAATGAAAATTAGGGCATATAGAAGATAGATCAAAGAAAATTACACAGAGAGCAGTAGTATAGAAACTAAGAAAAAAAAGTTAAGAGATATGGAGGCCATAAGGAGAAAGTCTAACATATGTTCTGTTGGACCTCCAGAAGAGTAGAATAGAGAAATGGGGGAGAGATAATAACTGAAATAGTAATGGTGGATAATTTCCAAAATTGGTTAAAGACATGAACCCTGATTTCTATGAAGCCCAATAAATTACGTGTAGAATAAATAAAAAGAAAAACACAACAGGACACATCATAGGAAAATTGCAAAACACCAGAGACAACATAAAAAGCAATGGAGAGAAAAGACAAATTACCTAGGGTAAAATGATAATTACTTTTAAATTTGACTTCTCATTAACAATGATGGAAACCAATGCAAGAAAGTAGGATATGTGAAGTGCTCCAAGAAAATATGTACTCCAGCAAAACTATTATTCACGAACAAGGGTAAAATCAAAATAATTTTTGACAAATAAAAAGAGAGCACTTACCACTTATAGCACTTCGGTAAACACGTTCCTAAAGGATGTGAAAAAGCAAAGATGTCACATTAATGACTAAGGTGCACCTGACCCAAGCCCTGGTATTTTCAATCGCCTCAAACGCATGTGAAAGCTGGATAATGAATAAGGAAAATCGGAAAAGAATTGATGCCTCTGAATTATGGTTTTGGCAAAGAATATTGAAAATACCATGGACTGCCAGAAGAATGAACAAATCTGTCTCGGAAGAAGTACAGCCAGAATGCTCCTTAGGACCAAGGATGGTGAGACTTTGTCCCACTTAATTTGGACATGTTATCAGGAGAAACCAGTCCCTGAAGAACAACATCATGCTTGGTAAAGTAGAGGGTCAGCAGAAAAAGAAGAATACCCTCAATGAGATGGACTGACACAGTGGCTGCAACAATGGGCTCAAACACAGCAATAATTGTGAGGATGGTGCAGGACTAGGCAGTGTTTCATTCTATTGTACATAGAGTAGCTGTAAGTCGGAACCAGCTCGAAGCAAGATACCACAGTATGACAAACTGACAGCTGTGTGGTGGATGAAGGAAAATAATAACCCTAAAATATATGAGATCCAAGTTGGAGTGGTGAACAAAGAAAAAAGTTAGCAAGTGAGTTAATTGAAAAAAAAGTTAAAAAAAGAAGAACCAACATACAGAAAATCAAAAATATCTAAATGAGGAAGTTAGTAGGTTGTAATAATTGGATTAAAATATCATAATGTCCTTCAGTTTTCCAGGAAGATATTACAGATATCAATTAGAAACTTGAAATAACAGCATATTAAAAACATAAAATTTAACCTCAAGGAGAATAGACATTCCTAACCAGGAGAGTGAAAAATGGAATTTTATAAACAGAATCCATCCAAAGAAAGCAGGAAAAGAAAGAAAGAAACATAGGGGAAGTAGAACCAATAAAAAGCAAAATGTAATATGGAAGGTATAAGTCCATGTATACCAATAAGCAGGCTGTTGTGTGCTTAGCTACCCATTGCTGTTGGGTCAATTCCGACTCACAGTGACCCTCTAGGACAGAGTAGAACTGCCCCATAGGGCTTCCAAGGCTGTCATCTTTACGGAAGCCAACTGACACATACTTCTTCTGTGGAGTGGCTGATGGGTCCGAACCACAGACCTTTCAGTTAGCAGCCAAGAGCTTAGTCACTACACCACCAAGGCTAAGGAATTACAGTTGTTTGCTGTGGAAAGTAGGGAGCCAGTGAATCTTGAAATTATATCTCTCTTACACAACCATAAGTTACTTGCAGGCAGTTCTTTCTGATTCCTCTACGTGTCCACATGGGACAACCCCTTGTTATGGTGTTGTGTCTCAATGCTGCTAGAGACTTAATATGAAACCTTTCTGCCCCTCAGTCTTTGAATGATGATCACTAAACTGACTGCTTCTTGAAGGCCAAGGCAATATTTCTTTTGATTCTTATTTTTGAAATTGCTATATGCCTAGTAGAATTTGTTTTCTAAGGTCTTAGGTATTTTATTCTACTGAATTAATAAGAATACCTATTGGACTTGTGCCAAGAATTCATAACTATAACTGTTACATAAATCATTGTATTAATAATAATAGTAATAGCAATAGAAACAGATCATTAACATTTATTGAGCATTTATTATATCCAAGGTAATGTATTAAACGTGCACTATGTCTTTGAATCCTCACATATGCTCCATATGTAATGTATACTTACTAATCTTATTTTATAGGTGAGGAACTAGGGGCCTTGAGATATTGAAAGCTTCCTCATGGTTATACCTAAGAAATGGCAGAGTAGAAAGGCAACCGCAGGCATTCTGACTTCAGAGTTCATCCATTATCCATTATGGTATACAGACGGTCCTCCGCATCCGTGGATTCAACCAACCACAGAATAAAAATATTTGGGAAACAAAAAAAGTTTCCAAAAAGCAAAATTTGAATTTGCTGTGTGCTGAGTACTACACTAAATTCATGCAAATGAAATGGTGTGTAGGCATACGCTGCTGCAGCCTCCAACGATTTCACACATCCTCAGTATCTCCAGCACTCCTTGTTTGAGCTTTGAAAGAAAGAAAATGTTACATTGTTGCTGATGTGTACTATGTAGTTAGGCCTATGATGATTGCATCTGTACTGAACGTGAGGCCTATGATGATTGCATCTGTACTGAACGTGTACCGACTTCTTTTTTCTTGTCCTTATTCCCTAAACAATACAGTATAACAATGATTTACATTGTATTAGGTAGTGTAATTAATGGAGAGATGATTTAAAGTATACAGGAGGATGTGTATAGGTTATACGCAAATACCACACCATTTTATATAAGGGACTGAGCATCCACAGATTTTGGTATCTGACGAGGGTGGGAGTCCTGGAACCAATCCCCCGTGGATACCCAGGGCTGACTGTACTGTTTCTCAGGCTTCCCCGGACATTCCCTTCAAGTTTGGCAAATGTTGATTTGTCTGTTTTTATGCGGATGAAGTAAAGAAAATTCAGACAATCAAAGAGAAATGCCATTTTTCTTGCATAGCTGATGAGAACAACAACACAATTCTAAGAGCTGTTTGTTTAAAATGCACATATTTCTGTTGTTTTCTTTACTCTAGACAGATTTGTGATTGCCATCAAGGAAACCTCCCTCTTTCTTTCTCAGCCTTCAAAATCTGTCTAAATACCACTCTTCACCAGATGATAAAAGCAATTTTAAGAAGAACCTCACTATGAAAGATTAAAAGTGGCATTTATTCATTTAATCAACATTTATTTATTAGCACTTTCTTCTGTGTGTATAATTGTGTAGCCTATGGAGAATTTAATGATAAAGTTTCTCTCCTGAAGGGCTGTATTGATTTGTAGAGGAGTAAGAGGCAAACAATCAAATGTACTGCCTGGCATATAGTCAGCATGTAGTGATATGTTTTGAATGACTGAGGAAAAAAGTGTTAGGGGGCTATGATAAAGTCTGTTTAAATGGCAATAGCCCAATGTGTGGGTGTAGGGGGCATCATAGAGAAAGCAAAGCTTAGCTGAGGCTTGAAAAATAAGTGAGGTTTTTTCCCAGGAAATGGTTAGGGGTGGGCCATTGCTGGTGGAGGAAAGCAGCTGAGTAAAGACCCAGAAGCTATGAGTATCTAAAAATGCCATTGTGGATGCTGGATCAGACACCACTGCCATATCCTCTTTTTGTATTTCATTTTTCTAGCAGATCCTCTTAGCCCGAATTATATATATATTTTCCACATCTAGCAGTCTGGTGTGAACCGCGAGTTATTGTGATGCTTTGGTACACACTTTTATAAACTTCATGTCCTTAATGGGACCACTAATGAGAAGTCCTTGGTACTCTGTCTCAAGTTTTCTGAGATTCTATAATGGCAATGTTTATACCATGATTATAATAAAAAAGTTTTCTGCAGTGAAAAGTACTGGCATTATTTTTCATTACTATTATTATTTACTAATAGTTATGCTAAGGAGCTTTGATGGTGCAGCGGTTAAGAGCTATGGCTGCCAACCAAAAGATCAGCAGTTTGAATCCATCAGCTGCTGCTTCGAAACCCTATGGGGCAGTTCTACTCTGTCCTATAGTGTCGCTATGAGTCAGAATCGACTTGATGGCGAAGGGTTTGGATTTTGTGTTTTTAATTATGCTAAACTAAATTGTCTTTTGATGATTTTAAAAGCAAAAACATTAAAAATCAATCACAAGTGCAAAAATACAAGAAAACACTGTACAACATAACAGCAGTTAAGCTCCTAAAACAGGCAGTAATTATTATTATTATGAACAGCCATTGAGTCTTTATAGCTGCATTTCAAACGTCTTTGACCTGGATGGTCATGTGTTTTCTCTGTAAAAGGGCTCATAAATGTTACCGTAAGTTTCAGATATATAGCTTGTCATTCCAGCAATCCACCACCCATCTGTTAGTTTGTTGTACTGCAGTGGCTTGCATGTTGCTGTGATACTGGAAGCTATGCCACCAGTATTTCAATACCAGAAGGGTTACCCATGGTGGACAGGTTCCAGAGGAGCTTCAGACTATAGCAGAGTAGGAAGAAAGGCCTGATGATCTACTTCTGAAAATTAGCCAGTGAAAACCTTATGGATCACAACAGAACACTGTCCAACTTGCTTGCTTTGAATACGTCATCACTGGAGGAGGAAATCACATTTGGTGAAGTAGAGGCCCAGCAAGGATCAGGAAGATTATAAGTGAGATGGACTGGCACAAGAGCCACAAGGATGAACTTGAACATTGTGAGGATGATACAGGACTGGGCAACATTTTGTTCTGTTGTCCATAAGGTCACTGTGAGTCCAATTGACTCAACCATTTATCCAACAACATGGACTTTGGAATTGGCTAAATAAATTATAGAAATATAGTTTCTATATATTCTCAAGTATTGAGGGTTTTATTTTTTCACGTATTGTTTTAAACCTGAAATTTGTTATTATGTATGGCATGAGATCTAACTCATAAATTTTTTTTCAAACTTTCAAACATCCATATATTGATGATTCCATTTTTTTCTGATTAAAATATTGCCTTTATTACATATTAGATCTTTACATATAATTTTCTTTGTCACTTTCTGTTGGGTTCTATTTCTATGCCAGTACCCTACCTGCTTTCCCTGCCTTTACACTATTTTGGGGGCTCCTATAACTTAACTCCAGAAGAATACATACAAACTCTAAACACTGAAATGGCAATGGGGTTAATGACTGGCTAACACTCTCTTGAAGAGCTCTGGTGGTACAGTGGTTAAGTGCTCGGATGCAAATCGAAGGGGCAGTGGTTCGAACCCATCAGCTGATCACTCAGTGGGGAAAAGTACAGCAGTCTGCTTTTGTAAAGATTTACAGCCTTGGAAACCCTATGGGAAGGTTCTACTCTGTCCTACAGGGTCACTATAAGTTGGAATCAACTTCATGGCAACAGGGTTGGTTTTTTTTCTAACACTCTCTCATTATGATTTTTATACAGTTCACTTTATTCCAAGCAGATTTAATTTTTTAGGGTTTTTTGTTTGTTTGTTGGTGTTGCTTTTTTGTTTAGTTTGTTTTCCTGGAAAGAAATATTCTTCTAAGTTAGCAAATGATGGTTGAGTTTTGGAAAAATAGATAGGCCATTACATTAACTCACAGCATCTGTGATGGTAAGCCTCTAACTTATGTTATTCATATTTAATGTTTTAATTGCATGGTAAAATATTTTTCTGTGCTAAGTAGATATTGCATGTCAGTATTTTTTTTCCTTCAGTAGATATTTTAAGCTGAAAAGATACTTTTACTTCAGACTAAAGAGAGATAATTAAACCTTTCTTTAGAAAAGCAACATGGTAAGAATTCTATTTCGGAGACTCCCAAATTATCATTTCTTATCTCAGTGTATTAGTCTTAGAAGCTTTTAATCTAATTAATCCTTAACCAAGTGTAACACCACAGGGTGATATTTTGTGTAGCTGCCAGTGTGCCTGGATTTAATTATGGAATTGCAAACAGATTTAGATAAAATCATCTCCAGCTGACCTATTCCTATTCTGGGTTTAAGGTAAAGAACATTTCAGTTAATTTAAATGTTTTCTATTAATCTGTGTTTGGGTATGTATTATGTCTGTGTTTACGGACATGTTTATGCACATTCATTTATTCTTTCTTCCAACTTGCTTAGAACTCCTGCCAGATTTTTCAGCATGGAGTAGATGAATCTCTATGAGATGATAGAAAAGCATTGTGTCTGAGAATTGAGAGAGCTGATCTCCACTCTTAGCTACTCTGTCTCGGAATTCATTTCCTTAAAATAAAAGAAAATTAAATCTCTAGGGCCACTTCAAACTCTAACATACCCTAATTTGAAATTTAATAATGATGAAATTTATTTCAGAAAAAAACCATATTCTTGAATCTTTATGTCTTCCATATATAGATCTCAGCTCCAAAACTCTTGAGCACACTTTATCTTGGACATTTGCCTTTTCAGAATCCTTAGCTCCAGAAATGTGATCCTAGCAGTTGGGACTTTTGGTGACTTAGTACAAAATATTAGGAAGCCCAGAAAATACATATTTAAAATATATGTACAAAAAACAAAAACTCAAACCCATTGCTGTCGAGTCAGACTAGAGGGAACATTTTTAAATTGGAAATTGAAAACATCCATCCACTGTTGTTATGTATATATAATTATATATATATATACTATACATAGGATATATATAATTATTTATGTATGATATATATATATATAATTTTATAAATATAAGATGCATATATAATTGTATATATATATTATAAGGAAAGAGTGAAATATATGTTTAAAACACAAGATGCTATCACTGATTAATTGGGGATATTGTTTTCTTCATCTTCCAAGTTCAATGTTCTCTGCTGTAAATTAGGGAAGAAAATATCTTCTATACAAAATTTATTGTGGAAGTTGAATGAAACAGCATGTGTAAAGCTCCATGTATGGATTTTGACACAGAAGAAATGATACATTTTACTTTAGTCCTAATCTATGCAACTTTTTTGTTATGGAAATTTTTAAAAGTATATACAAAGTAGAGGTAATAGCATAATGAGGTCCTGTACTCACCCTTTAGCTTCAACAAGTATCAAGTTGCTTTGCCCCTCACCCATTTAGTATTATTTTGAATCAAATCCCAAACATCATAACAATATATCAGTAAATATTTAAGTCTGTAACTCAAAACAATAAGGACTAGTAGTAGAATTCTCACCTTCCATGCAGGAGACCAGTGTTCAGTTCCTGGCCAATGAATCTCATGCCTAGCCACCACCATTCTGTCAGTGGTGGCTTGCATGTTGCTATGATCCTGAAGAGGTTTCAGAGAAGCTTCCAGACTAAGCAGGACTGAGAAGAAACGCCTGGAGATCTACTTCTGAAAATCAGTCAGTGAAAACTGTATGGATCACAACAGTCTAATCCTGTTGTGCATGAGGTAGCCATGAGCTGGGGGCTGACTGGAAGGCAGCAAACAACAACATATGAAAACAATCCAAAAAAAAATTATCATGCTTGATTAATAATCATTTATTAGCCAATTGGCATAACACAGTGAAAAAAGAAAATGTTCTACATTCTACGTTGGTGAATAACATCTGGGGTCTTAAAAGCCTGTGAGTAGCCATCTAAGATACTCCACTGGTCTCACCCCTTCAGGAGCAAGGGAGAATGAAGAAAACAAGTTACAAGGGAAAGATTAGTCCAAAGGACTGATGGACCACAACTACCATGACCTCCACCAGATTGAGTCCAGTACAACTCGATGGTGCCTGGCTACCACCATTGACTGCTGTGATAGGGATCACAACAGAGGGTCCCAGACAGAGCTGGAGAAAAATGCAGAATAAAATTCTAACTCACAAAATAAGACCAGACTTACTGGCCTGGCAGAGACTGGAGAAACCCCGAGAGTATGGCCCCTGGACACCCTTTTAGCTCAGTAATAAAATCACTAGAAGGGACAGTGTTGACAAGTCATGGGGTTGTTAACCATTGTTATAAAACAATATGTGTACTAACTGTTTAATGAGAAACTATTTGTTCTGTTAACCTTCATCTAAAGTACAATAAAAATAAATAAAGAAAAAATCATTTATCAGCAATAGATACAAATTAAATTAAAACACAGCTCTCCATACTAGAGGAGAAGAAGGAGAAAGAGAAGGAAGAAGAAGAGATGATCATTAAAAATAAATTTCTAAGTCTTTTCATATTATGTGTGTATATTTTTTTCTTCTTTTCATTATTTTTTAATGGGAGGTGGTACCTAAATCCCAGAGCAGTCAAGTGATTATGTCAGTTATGAGCCTGGGTCTAAATTACAGATTTCTTCCAGATCAGAGACTCCCTCCACCCCCAACTACTCAACACTTATACCTCTATTTTAGGAAGTGGTAAATTTTACACTGTAAATAAATACATGTGTTTACACATACATGCATTTATATATAGATATAAATTTACAACGTGACAACTGACTTTAGGGAATGATTATAAATAATATTGGATTAAAGAGTTTAGGAGGCAAAGAAGAAAAAAAGAAGATGGCAGAGCAGCAGTAGATAATTTTCAATGCAGCATTGAGTGAAATAAATAAGCTGAGATGAAGCACACCCAGAGTTTTGAATGGCATTCTTGGATCTGTTATGGGGAAGGAGCTGGGATGTTTGTGGTATGGTGTGATGGAAAGAGATGAAAGAACTGTGCTACGTTCCGACTTGCCTTGGCATATATTAATGACAGCAGAACTATTACTATGTAAGCTGGTGGTCTGCACACTGATATTGCTTCTTCACTTATGCCAAAGTAATATTTCATAAAGACTACCCAAAGCATTCTGCATCTTGACTCTCCAAGCTTTCATTCCTAGGATCAGATCAAGCAAGTAATTTTCAATGGCACCAAGACAATTTACATGATAATTCAAAAACTGCTTAAAACCCAGTGTCATGGATTGAATTGTGTCCCCTAAAAACATCTGTCAACTTGGCTTGGTCATGATTCCCAGTACGTATGATTGTCTACCATTTTATCATCTGATGTGATTTCCCTATGTGTTGTAAATGCTATCACTATGATGTAATAAGATGGATTAGCGGCAGTTATATTGATGAGGTCTATAAGATTAGATAGTGTCTTAAGCCAATCTCTTTTGAGATATAAAAGAGAGAAGTGAGCAGAGAGACATGGGACTTCATACCACCAAGAAAGCAGTGCCGGGAGCAGAGTGTGTCATTTGGAGTGAGGTTCCTGCACTGAGATGCTCCCAGACAGAGGGAAGATTGATGACACACACCTTTCTCCAGAGCTGACAGATTAAACCTTGCCCTGGAGCTGATGCCCTAAATTTGGACTTGTAGCCTACTAGACTGTGAGAGAATAAATTTCTCTTTGTTAAAGCCATCCACTTGTGGTATTTCTGTTATAGCAGCACTAGATGACTAAGACAGCCAGCAAACAGTATGAGGATAAAATAGTCCCTGCAGTAAGGATTGTTTTTCATGAAGATATTATATTGTCACATAGACAACTCGGAATTAAAATTAAGTAACCTTTGAATGGGACAGACCAGCTAAATTACAGAGAATTTCTGAACTCCACAGTGGCAGATCCAAACCCAGTCACAACAGAGTTTGAAGATAAGAGCCATGGATACAGTTCACTTTAGGGAGTCTTACAAAGTCACTGGATCATATTTATCTTTCATAAAGTTAGCCAGAGAGAAGGCAGTGACCACACTAACTGTCCCAGCCCTTAAGCAAAACTAACATTTTAACAGAGCAAAACTGTGTCCACACCAAAAATTTATTTTCTTGGAGAAGAGAAGACATGAAGGAGACGTTTATTAGATTGACTAATTCCAAAGGACTTAGCATTAAAGTCCTGTTTCATAGGGTGACAATTGAAAATGTTGAGGAGGTCTTTTCTGGAGATCTTCGAAAGCTCTTTGCTCTACTAATCTAATTCTTTGATCGAACCATTAATTTTGCCTATAAGAGTAAGGGGTGTTTCAGCTCATGAGAAACTCCACGATCACAAAGCAGAGACTTGATGTGATTAAAACAAGCTCTCTCCATGATAGACTCAGTGGAGAAATTTGGATAAATGCTAATTCTGTGATTTTCATATTTCAGTGATTTGGCTTCCTTATCAGTTTCCATTATGCTGAATTTTTTCATGAAAATGAAAAGAAGATGAGGGATTGCAGTTCAAGTTTTCCTCTAATGTGATGGCTGCCTTCTGTGGGAGTCATCAGGAAGTCAGCTCACTAGAATTTTGAAAACTAACAGGAATCCGTAATCAATGGTGTTGTCTGAAGCCCATACTCTCTTGACAACTTGTTAATTCTTCTTGGCTTTCACTCAGTCAGTGGGATTTCCTATTCTTCTTTTCTTCGTTCTCTAAACACTCTCAACAGGGGACTCATGCATTGCCCGGGTTATTTCTGCTAGATAGCCTCTGTTTCTAGAATATACTGAGTATGTAGGAAGACTGTAACCATTCCAATTTACCGAGTCAGCATGAGTTAGCATGAAACAGAGAGAAAAGGATTCCTGTGTGATGTAAGTTTGATGGACATTTCAGCAGGACTAGAAGACTTCAGCGGGACCTGAAGTCAAAAGTGACGATGGAACTATAAGTGAGCCCTTGTGGTGCAATGATTAAGTCATTGTCTGCTAACAGAAAGTTTGGTGGTTTGAACCCACCAGTAGTTTCACAGGAGAAAAGACCTGGAGGTCTGCTCCCATAAAGATTATAACCTAGGAAACCCGACGGGGGCAGTTCTATTCTGTTCTAAAGGGCTGCTATGAGTCAGAATGGACTCCATGGCATACAACCACAAAGGGATGGTATTAGCCTCTGTGCAGTGTTGTGATTCACTTTTATTCAATTCTCAGGAGGCAGAGTGACCAGAATTGCCAGTGAAGGCTCTACGATGGTGCTTTTTTTTTTTTTTTTTTGGCTAAGGAGCAGGCATTACTCTCAACCAAATCAGAAGAGGCTATTGTTCTGGTAAAGGAGCCCTGGTGGCACAGTGGTTAAACACTTGGCAGCTAGCTGAAAGATCAGCAATACAGGTCAGTGGTTCAAACTCACCAGCTGTTCCATAGGAGAAAGATGTGGCAATCCACTTTTGTGAAGATTACAGCCTTGGAAATCCTATGGGGAAGTTCTACTGTGTCCTATAGGGTGGCTATGAGTTGAAATCAACTCAATGGTAATGGGTACAGTTCTGGTCGAAGTCCCTGGGTGGTACAGACAGTTAAAATGCTTGGCTGTTAACTGAAAGTTTAGAGATTCGAGTTCACCCAAGAAACACCTTAGAAGAAAGGTCTGGTGATCTACTTCTAAAAATCAGCCTTTGAAAACCCTGTGGAACACAGTTCCACTCTGACACACATAGGGTTGCTGTGAGTCAGAATTGACTTGATGGCAACTGGTTATTGAACTGGTTGGAGAGTTCTGGTCAGAGTATCTAGGGAGACAGCCTCTGTGCAGACACACAGGACTCTCTTCTGTGTGTTCCTGTACTAACACATGACAGTGCCCTTATTATGAATATTTTTTTATTTTGCTTATTAATCCTGGGAAAGTCAACTGAACACAAAAGCTTTCCCTTCTTAAACTGAGTGAATTATACCTCTATTTTCTCAGTGTCAATAATTATCACTCATTTCTGGCAGTTTTGGTCTCCTCTTTTATATCTCCTTTTCTAGTAGGATTTAAATTCCCTTTATCAAAAGAAAGAAAGGGAAATAAAAAAGTATAGTAAGGGGGAAAAATAAGGATAATGAGGGAAAAGTAGAAATAATTATTAATATTATCAGACAATTTGCTTGATATGGTCCAATTCAGCATGGCTTAAGACTGGACGGCTACCCCTTTGGCACTGTGACAGTTTTAAAATATATCCATACATCTTATACTCCTCCCCTCAAGTGGTGGAGCCTAATTTCCCTCCCCTTGAGTGTGGATAGGACTTTACTCCTTACAAATAGAATATCGTGGAAATGATAATAAAAAGTATTGGCGCGTCCACCTTGCTCTCTCTCTCTTTCATCTCATCCTTTGGGGAAGCCAGTTGCTGTGTCATAAAAAGACTCCAGCAGTCTTTTCATCATATGGAGAGGCCACATGATAAGGAACTGAGGCCTTCTGCCTACAGCCATGTGAGTGGAAGTGAATCTTAAGCCCCAGTCAAGCATTCAGATCCTGCAGCTCTGGCCAAAAACTTAACTGAAACTTCATAAGACTCTGATTCAGAACCACTCAGTTAAGCTGCTCCTGAAATTCTGATTCACAGAAATAAAACATGAAATAGTAAATATTTGTTGTTTTAAGCCACAAATTATGGGGTAATTTGATATGCAATAGATAACTAATACAGATATATTCTTAAAATTTATGTCATCCATTCTAAATTATTTGCCTACAACCCTTTCATTATCTTTATTCTGACCTGCTCTCTAACTCCTAAACTTCTGATGTTATTACATCATCATCGTATGTCTAGTCTCACTTGTACAAAAGTGAGCCACACCTTGTCCTCCTCCTTGGTTTTATTTAGAAACTCCCTCAACACTCCTGTCCTATGGCTCCCTGGTTTGACTGTAGCCCTCATAAATAATATAATTTGATTCTTCATCTCAACTTTGGGATGGTACCTGAGCAGATTCTAGTTAACAAGTTCCAATTAACCATGATCCCTAGGAAGGAAGAATTCATTTTCCTCCTGTTACAAAACAGGTATTATATTGTTTTACTTCCCTCTTAAACCTATGGCAAGAACAATGGTAAATCAAGTAGATTGGGGTGAACACTAATTATATATTGAAAAGATCTACATAAATAATAAGAATCTTATGTTATAATTATGTATTAGCTATATATATTAATTATATAGCTACTATATATAATCATATGTATATATTATATATGTATAGATATAGATATAAAACCTGTTGCTGTCAAGTCGATTCCAACTCATAGTGACCCTATAGGACAGGGTAAAACTGCCCCATAAGATTTCCAAGGAGCACCTGGTAGATTTGAACTGCTGACCTTTTGGTTAGCAGTCGAGTTCTTAACCACTGTACCACCAGGGCTCCATATATAAATAAATATATATATGTATATATTTATATTTCTATATATATGTATATAACTAAACTTTCATGAGCATGTATTATGTGGTAGTCTTGGTGTTAAGCACTTTACATGCACTGTTTAACTTAATCTTCAGTACAACCTTATGAAGGAAGATATTATTTCATTTTACATATGAGGGCACTGATACGTATTTATCAAGAGGTAAATAATTTATTCAAAGACTTATGGTTTGTATTTGATAGAACACAAATTCAAACCATGTTCTGCATGATTCTAGCAGCTGTACTCATTTGTACTTACTTGCCCTAGCTCTGCTACCCACAACTGCTATTGTCTTGAACAAGAAATAATATCAACAGCAGTAACAATAATAATGGTAATAAGAACAATAATAACAATAATGTATCTCATGTACCATTCAGAAGCCTTCTTTCTCTGTGACCCCAACACTGAAGTTACTATTGATTTGACTCTCCTCTAAGCCTATGGACCATGGAAGACCAAGTTTTTCTCCCAGAGTTTTTATAAATTCTTTGTTCTCACATCTTCATGACTTTTCTGCTCCCTGTGCTCCTGTTTTCACACAGCCTGTCTCTGGGATGCTATTCCTTGTCCTAGATATGAAACTTAACATTCCTTTGAGTCTAAAACAGAGTGAAGCATCTGTAGGCACAATAAACTTTGCTTAAGTTTTTATTTTAGTTTTTTGAGGGGAGGTGAGGCTGGATTGGGTTAATGATGAAGCAGTGCAAACAACTTTAAGAGCTATATTAAACATCTTGTTTCTAAAATCTTTGAAATACCAAAGAGTTTTGTTCTTTTTATTAGTTTTCTATGGCTGATGTAACAAATTACCACAAACTTGGTGGCTTACAACAGCAGAAATTTATTATCTTACTGATACGGGCAGAAGTCTGAAGTCAGTGTATCAGCAGAAACACTCTCTCTGTAGAGATTCTACGACAGAATTCATTCCTTGCCTCTTCCTGCTTCTAGTGGCTGCCTGCATTCCATTGCTTGTGGCTGCATCACTCTGATCTCTCTGCCTTTTTCTTCACATTGCCATCTGTTCTTCTGTATATGTCTCATCTTCCTCTGCCTCTCTTTTATAAGGACAGTTGGGATAACATTAAGGTCTACCGGATAATCCAGGGTAACCATCACATGTCCAGATGCTTAATTTAATCATATCTGGTTGTTGGGTGGCCATTATTCAGTGCACTACACTGTTCTCACTGAAGCCCATCATGCTTCCATTTTGTTGACTCCTCTTCTCTCTCTCTCCATTCTTCTTTCTTCTTAGCAACCTCTTCCAAAGATTATTTGAGGAGAGCTAAATTCTTCTCCTATTGTACAAAACTCGTGAACTTTCCTCTGTCTCCAAGGTCAAATACTCATCTATTAAGTACTCATCAAAATATTCAACAGACTGTTAACCAAAGTCATAAAACAGCATGTGTGTTACTGTTACATGAGAAACTATCTGTTCTGTAAGCCTTCACCTGAAGTACAATAAAATATTAAAAAAAAAAAATATTCAACAGACAAGAACAAAACAGTACAACACAAGAGCAATAAACAAACAAAAACTTTTTATTTAACAGAAACCGTGATCCCTAGGAAGGAAGAATTTATTTTCCTCCTGTTATAAAACAGGTATTATATCGTTTTACTTACCTCTTAAACCTATGGCAATTTAAAAATAATTGTAGTATCTTAATATTCTCATGACAATTCTGCAAGGAAGATGTTAGAGTCATTATTTTAAAGATTAAGAAATGGGGCTCAAAAGATAAAGTAACTGTGTAAGGCTATACAGCTATGAAGAGTCAGAGTTGGAATTCCAAAGCAGAGGTGCCTAATTGGAAAAGCCTTCTTCTTACCACTGAGCTTTACTGCCTCAGTTTTCTAGTCTGTAAAAGTGAGATAAAAGTATCACTGACCAAAACAAAAATTAAATGAAGTAATTTAGGTAAAAGTACTTTGTAAATTATGAAGCTTTATGCAAAAGTGACCACTACCACCTCCATAACCATCCCCAATGTTGCCAAGTCTGCTGCTACCATCACCACCACCACTAATATTACCACCATCATCACCATCATGATCATCACTACTACCCCTTCCATTACCACGATCTCCACCATTATCATCACTACCAACATCAAAACCAACACCACCACCATCAATACCACCACCATGAACCCAACCTTCACCACCATCATTATCGCCACCACCATTAGCATCACTGCCACCACCACTATCACCACCTAAGACCACTATCACCTCCAGTGTTGTGCTGGAACAGGCTTATACCAGCTCACAAGACCCAATTGTTAGCCTCTCTTCCCACTTCTGCATTCAGTGATATCTCACTGGTTGCTTGAAAGGGTATGGTAGTGGTGCTTCCCCCATGGAAATGAGTAAATCTACAAAGCAGGCATGGTTTTCCTCTTGCACATCAAGGATCCCCACTGTCACTACCACTACATTACCAATTCCATCATCATCACTATCATGATCTCCATCATCACCTCCACCACCTCCATCACCACGACCACCATCTCATCACTACCATCATTATCAGCCCCACCCTGACTACTGCCATTATATCATTCTCAGCATCATCAACTCATTGTTATCATTACCATTTAAAAGATAAAATTAAAAAGAATCATTTTTTTCTTAAATGAATCAGCATGCAATTGTGGTGATTATTTAGGTGGTTATACTTAAGAAAATAATGTAAATTTTAGCCCTGTTATATTGGCCTATTATGTGAGAAGCATTGTGAGATGTGGGGGACAGAAGGGACAAGCTCCAAACTCAGCCCTTTTACTGGTTTTAAAACATGCTGTGAGAGTTTACTGGATTTATTGAACGGACAAAGTCTACCCACACAAAATCCATTAAAACAATCCTGCTGTCACTATATTATTTTCACATGAGTTAAACTGCAGATTGCTTGAAATACGTTCATCCCTGGGAATAAGAGGAGGGGATGATGGGTAATACCGATATGTTTACATACCAGGGGAGGTTTGAGGCTGTGACTAAGGAAACTTCTCTTTCATTACAGCATTGGACAGGGCGAAAAGTGGAGGTTTTTTGTTTTTTTTTCTGTTATATATATAAACAAAAATTCTTGAGTCTTTTTTTGGAGAGAAAAAAGAATAGAAAGCAATGATTCCGACTCATAGAGACCCTATAGGACAGAGCAGAACTGCCCCATATGGTTTCCAAGGAGTGGTGAATTCAAACTGCCGACGTCTTGGTTAGTAGCCAAGCTCTTAACCACTGAGCCACCAGGGCTCCAAACATGAGGATAGGTACTAATATTTGCCAAACTCTTACGTTCCTAGTTTTATAAAACCCTGTATAGTCTATATTATTTACATTTTACTAATAAAGGGATTGAGGCTAAGAGAAGTAATGTTACCATACATGGCAGGGTGGGGTTCTCTGGTTTCAAAGACCATGCTTTTCTACTTCACCTTACTCTTTCCCAGATGGGAGAGAAGGAGATATTTAATAAAACTTAATTGATTCCAAAAATAAAATCAAATCTTTGCAGGTGAATCTCTTTTCATCTTCAAAACAATCTTGTGAAATAGACATGGCCATATCCATCTTAGAGATGGGGAATGGAGATTGAGAGAAATTAAATTACTTGTCCAAAGCACAAACCAGCTGATAGAATCAGAATAGGATTCAGATTCATAGTGTGATGTTTGGAACACTGTCTCCTCTCAGCGTTCCTCTACCCCAACCTTTGGGAAATCTTGGTACATGTCTATTTCCTGAGACTTGAGTCAGACTCTTTTACAAGAAGATTGAAAATATCCTTTGCTTAGTAGCCACCTAAAGTTTCTATTTTTATAAGAAATTTGCTTTGTTTGAGATAGTTTTGTGTTTTTTGTTAACTATCTGAACTAATGTTAATTTGCGTTGTGTAGGTGGTTTTCCAGCTGATTGCTAAATAACATACTCTTTGCAGATTGCATATACTTAATCCAATATATTTGAAATCTGGGGCTTTATTCATTCTTGTGCACATTAAGATAAATTAATTAGTTGAACTTTTGAAGTTCTTTTAAGACAATGCAATTAATTGTCCTAATTATTTGAATCATTCTAACCCTGTTTTAAAACGCTGTATTGATTCCAATTAATGTTCTTTATGTGACTATTATCTAATGTATTGGTAAATGCAATTGTACAATCATTTATCGTGAATTTTTTTACTTATTCACTTACCTAAAGCAAGATTTTTTTAAGTGACTCATCCTCCCTTTAATCAGCCATCACCCTTTGTACAATGCCAGTAGGAAAAATAAACTGACAGTAATCACATTGTGGAAGGTAGCGGAAACAGTTTAATCCCAGACTAAGGAATTCCCAGCTGCTGCTAAAGTGCATGAAAGATGATGTTTTAGCAAGAACTCTCTTCTTTATATATCCTCAATGTTTCTCCAGTTTATTCGTTTCCCTCTGCTTTTGCTATCATTGACTTTTTGAGACTCTTGCTCTCCTTCAAGTAGAGTCTGTATTATTACTTAATCTGGTCTTTACATGTGTTTGTGTTCAGTCAGAATTATGGAATGTTCAAGCTGGGATTTGGTCTTGGAGCTTTCAGACACCTTCTCTGCACATGACAAGAAATGGCAATGTTACTGGAATAATGTGTATGTATTTCTTCCTTGTGTATCATTTATAGTTACTTAGATGCTAGGTGCCCTGACACAGGCAAAGTTCTCTGTACTGAAGATTAAGAGAAGAAAGGGGCACCCATGGTACCACAGGTGATGTAAAAGATACATGACAGTACCATATTTTTACACAAATGACGTGCACCTGGTACATTTGTTTGCCAACCATGCCCTCCCCCTGCAAGGTATTTTCATAAGTGCTGCTATACCAATTTTTTTTTTACATGTTACTGTAAAAAAAAAAAAAATTAGCACAGTGCACTTACAAAAATACCTCACAGGGGGAGGGCACAGTTGGCAAACAAACTAAAAGGTGCACGTTATTTGCATAAAAATATAGTAATTCATTAAAGTGTAACCAGTTGTAAAATCATTAAAATTACTTGTTCCATGAGAACAGAGGTAACATGGGGTCTAATTCACCTTGTCCTTATGTGTATTTATGGGGGAGGTAGTATATATGGAAGTGTTTGAGAGGATGTAGGTCAAATTGTCAGAGAAGGTAATACCTGACTGATCTTTACAGGTAGAACAGGGTAAGACAGGAAGGGAAATGAGGCATTTTATGTATATAATGTCATTTAATTTTCACATCAGTCTTATTGAATAAACATCACTTATTAGAACTGTAAAAAAAAAAAAAAAACCAAGGCTAAGTAATTTGCCCAAAGCCTTCATAGTAAGTGGTCAAGCAATGATCTAATTGTGTACCAGTTTGATTCTCAAGCCTTCTTTCTCTGCTGTACCGGTACTTTCTAGATTTTTTTTTTTAATTTCATGGATGTGTAATTTTTTTTTAAATAGAGATTTATCATAGGGTTGCCAATATTATATTTCAGAAAATAACAATGTTAAAAAATAATTATTACTTATTAGAAACTTGATTTAATAAAATTAAAGAATTTCAAGTAAAAAATTAGTACAGACATTCATAACACACATGTGTGCGTGCATGCACGCACACACACACACACACACACACTACATTATCCTAACATTTATTTTCTTCAGACCTGTGAAAACTTCTTTGTAGATTTGTACTTGGGAACCACTACAGTAGATTAGAAATGTTTATTGAATTTGGACTATTAGCCAGGCACTATGCTATTTAATTTAATACATGTCTTTTTGTTAGGGGAGCCACCACTCAGATGGTGATGCTGTGCTAGCTCAAATGCTGACTCCCCAGGGACTCTTATTGGGATGCCCTGCACTTGTTTTCATATAGGTCAACTTGTTACCTCTAATAAGTGTTTATTTTTTGTGGAGTGGGATTAGAAGGGCTGGTAGTCATGGAGGAGGGAGTGAGCAGCCAGCCCTCCCTTCCACCTCCCTAAAAACTGATGGTTTTTGAATAAATTGTAGGGAGTAGAGCTCCTACAATTAGGATTAGAAATGCCAGCTTTTCTCTTTGGTTTAATGGAGGAAATAAAACTTGCCAAGTGCCCCACAGAGCCTCCCAATATGAAGTCCTAATTCAAATACTTACTGCCTGCTGCTATCTGAATTTCCATTTAAAAATAATTATCAAAACCGTATGGGTTAAAATGGTTGGGGGGAGTCTCAAAATGGAAATATGTACATTGAAACAACTTTGGCCTTTTGCATTTGGCTGAGTCTCCCACAAGCCAAGAGCTTCCCTCTGTGCCTTTTGCTGTTGTCCCCACCAGGGAGGAGGTCAAGCTCCCCTCCTCCTGTAATCCCTCATTGCAGTTCTGAGCAGTAGAGTGAAGCTGGTTCTCACAGTCCTAATAGCTCTCCACTCATCTCTTGGAAATCATTTTAAACTCTTCTCTCCATAAGGAGCCTTACTTTATTTCCCCATTACTACATAAAATTATCCATTGACTCCTGTGTGTCCCCATTGCGCCCTGGGTGAACTTTAATCAGAAAATCTCTCTCTCTTCATAAATCGATCTGGCCATCTCTTTCTACTAGACTGTGAACTTCCTGAAGGTAAGGGGTAGTTACTTATCCTTGTAATCCTAACACTTAGCATATTGCCTGACATATTCAATGATTATCAAATGACTAGAAACTAATATAAATTAGATACATGTCGTGCTGAGTTCTACAATAATCAACTAGTTTTCTAAAATATATTAAACAAGAATTTAGAATAAATCCTCAAACCCACTGATTGGAAATCACACATAGAAGGCTTTTCACATACCATGTAAATTTATGTAAGATAATTAATTAAGAATATTCCCAGCTTGACCGGATTATGCCATAAAGTAGTCTTCTTGGATTACGTTTACATGATTTAAAGAAAAAAAAAAAAAAGAAAACTAGATGGAAAATAATGTTGGGTACTAACTAGATGCTTGTACTATAATGATGCTAATATATTGATGTTTGGGCATTGTGAAGGCTTACATTGTGTCAAGGGCTACTCTTATAGACTTTAAAGTAATACCAGCAATTTTACATACACAGTAAAGATTATGTAAATGTTTAATATAACTTTCTGAAAGATTGGTTTTCCCATGAAACCCTATCACAATTTAGTTCCCAGAACATTAGTTTTATGCAGTATCATAGACATAGATTATGTCTAGATCTGAGCTGTCTAATATAGTAGGCACTAGTCATATGTGGCCACTAAGTACTTGAAATGTGGCTACTCTGAATTAACATGTGCTATAAGAATGAAATACACACCAGATTTCAGAGACTTGGTTAAAAACAAAACAAAACACATAAAGCATTTCATTAATTTTTAAATTCTGAGTACATGTTAAATGGCAATATTTTGGATATATTGGTTTAAATAAAATTTAATTTCACTATTTTTTTATTTTCATTTTTAACATGGCTACTAGAAAATTAAAAATTACCTGTGCTGCTCACATCTGTAGCTTACATGGTATTTCTATTGGGCAATTTTGGCCTAGTCTGTGTAAGCAGGTCAAGTTACATGCCTATATGGTGAGGTACCCTTGAATCTTGCGTACCTAACTGAGAAGGTGACATGGCTTAGGTTAACTTAATTAACACATGCGTATTGAGAATCTGCCTTGCACCAGACACTGTGCAAAACACTGATAACACAAGTTTGAATTAGATGCTTATGGTCCCTGTTCTCAAGGAAGTTATAACCTAGTGAGGAAGACAGATATTAAACAAAGAATTCTTTGAATACCTAGTATGACCGTGGTTAAGAGCTCGGCTGCTAACCAAAAAGTTGGCGGTTCGAATCTACCAACTGCACCTTGGAAACCCCATCGGGCAGTTCTGTTATGTCCTATAGGGTCGCTATGAGTTGGAATTGACTCGATGGCAATGGGTTTGATTTGGTTTTTGGTTTTAATACGACCAATGCATTGCTTGGCACACAGTAAGGGATACAAAGAGGTGCATAAATCAAAACATCTGGTTTCAAAGAATTTTTCAATTCAGCCAAATACTTTTCCTAATAAAAAGTAAAGACACTTATTCTACAATGTATTTTTTCTCTTTTGCTATTTTTCTCCTTGAATATTTAAAACAGTTTGTATTTAACCAAAACGCCTTTAGAAAGAGTGCATAAATATTCTAGAAATCTGAGACTTTCACCTTACTCAGTGTATGATGTTGGTAAGTCAACTAGACTGGGAATGCAGAATGCTGAATTCTAGGCTTGACTTTTTCATGAGTCACTTGAGTCATCTTGGATGAGTTTTTCCTTCATTTTGCCTAATGGCCTTATCTACAGCATTAGGGCGTTGATCTAGGTGACCTCTGCATCAGTCAGAATGTTTGCTGTTGCAAGTGGAAGACTCCAGTACTTAAGATTATTTATGGGCCCAAAGACCTGAAACATCCAGATATCCCCCTAAAATCAGCAAGACTTGATCTATCCCCTTAACCAAGAACTAAGCTTCCTTCGGTTTTTCCTATCTGCTTATTCCACTTTGAGTTGGTTAATCTCAAAATGGCTGCCAGTAGTATTCCTTGTTCACAAACAGTATGAGAGATTGACATTGCCCCAGTATTCCCACTGCAAGTTCTTAAATTCTCTGTGATTGAAGCAGCTTAGATGGCATGCCCATCCTAAACCAATTGTGTGAGTGATATAATACCCTGAATGACTTGCTTTAGTTCACATGTTTTACCTATGGAGCCAAGAGTGAATTCTGTTTCCCCAGAACCACACACAAAATCCCTAGACAGAAATTGTGGCTGTTATGAAAGAGAAGAGAGAAATGGTCAGTGTGGAGGCAATCAACAAATGCTCTCCATAGCACCTGCATGACATTGATCAAATTATTTAACTCTCTTACTGTGTTATCTGCAGAAAGATAAAGATAATAATACTCAATGTACAGGATTATTATGAAGAACAAACAAGAAAGCAAATATAAAATTCTTAAAACAGTACCTAGTTTACAGCAGGCATTCTTATTAAATTTTTTCGGGCACTCATTTATTTTCTTTGTAAGGCCAGAAGTCTCTCACTTTCCCTTCTCTCACTATATTTGCCTATAAAATATAAATATGAAAGCTTTGCTTTTGGCTTATTCTGAGAACTGTAATGAAAATTCATGGGTAACAAATAAGAATTGTATGAAACATTTTATATATCAATATAATTTAATTTATTTCTCTCGTAAGCTAAACTACAGTGGCCTGGATGTTTATTTAACTGTAACTTAATGTCTAAAGATATATCAGTTTCCCTACATTGACTAATTGCCATTTCCAGCAACACATCCTGAGAAAAATGTTTTCACAATATTCAGCAAACATGCACTGATTTCTCCTTCTGAACTTCCTTGTAAACAACTTATCAAGCCTTCAAAATCAGACTGTCATTAATAGAGAGCAGAAACAGGGTAGTGAATTTTTTTAAACTGCTGATGCAGGGTAAACACCAAATATATAAACATACAGCCGTTCTCCGTATCCGTAAATGCACAGTAGATATACAAGCATGCAATCCAAATTATACTGTACAAATAACCAGAAAATGCATGCCAGTTTTCCCTGAATTCTGTAAATGAGCCTCAATTACACATATTGCTACCCATTGTGATTCTATTTCAAAATCACTTTGAATTTATCTCCACTGAGATGACCCAATATCAGTGCAACTCAGTATATTGAAAAGAAAACTCAATTTTTTTCCTCCTTTACAATGAGATTTTTCTCTCTGCTTATTTCTGTTAATGAAAGCATTATCTCTAGAGGTCTTAAAGATTCAGAACTCTCATTGACTCTTTTCTTTTTCTTGTAATCCATATCCTATCCTATCCTATTAACCACTGTAACATATATATGTATGTATGTTAAAGTGTTATACATACATGTTATGCATACATGTGTGTATAAATGTTATATGTATAATATGTTATGCACACATGTGTATGTATACCATATGTATGTAATGTTATACATACATATGTATGTATATTTCCATCTCCTCATCACAGCTGCTATTTCCCTGGCATATTGTCAAATGAGTCAATGTTTTCAGGTTCCTTGGAATTCCTCTGTTTGCTTACATGTCTGCCCGACTGAGCCCTTTGAAAACTGTGCCTGATTCTGCTTTATATCCCCAGCATCTAGCAGAGTCTCTGGCACACAGTATATGCTCATTAAACACTGTTTGAACTGAGTTATCATTGGACGACATCTGATTTATCGAAGTGCCCCTTTTGAAATATCTCTCCTCATTTGAAATCCAACTACATCCAGCTGTTAATTTTTTTGCAAAGCACAGCTGTTCATCTTATTTTTTTAATCAACACAATAAAAGACACCGTTTGTTTAATGGCTACTGTGTTTCAGGGTTAGTCTTCTCAGTAACCCCACAGCAAACTCTTATTTTCATTTTCACTGAGGAGGAAATTGAGGTAGAGTAAGGTGAGGACACAAGTGTGAGCACTCACAGATATCAAGGTGCAGGTCTGTGTATAAATTCGCATCTGACTACAGAGCAGGTAGTTTTCCACTATGTTACTTGCCTTTTTCTGCGCAAGAACCTTCATGATAGCTTTTTAGGACAGCATGTTCTTTTAGGACAGGAACAGATCATTAACGGGCTGAGTTGTGAGCACCTGGTAAGGCTTTGTTACTCAGTGAGGTGAGTGGAGCATTAGCAGGGACAATTACCTGGAACTTTTTAGCAAGGCAGAATCTCAGACTTCAACCCAGACCTACTGATCCTGAATCTACATTTTAACAAGATCCCCAAGTGATTCATAAACGCTGAAATTTCAGACTCATAAGTCAAGGAAACCCTAATCACTAGGCACCAGCATTGATTTACAAAGAAGAAGTCATGTTAGCCTAGCCTCAGCTATTTTCTTCATGAGGTTATTAAAGACATTGTTTAAGGAGATAAAGGGGACCTTGGCAATTAATTGTATTAATATCTAGTAATATACACTAATAATTTAAGGCATTTTTATTCATAAGAATCATTGCAGTTTGCACTCTTGTATTGTGAATATGATTACTTGCTTACTAACCTAAGTAAGCTGAAGGTTCAAGAAGACAGCAACACTGTACTTGGTTCACCATTATTTCCAGAGTAGAGCACAGAGCCCAGGACATAAGAGGGATTCAATATAGATGTGCTGAATAAATTAAAAAATTGTTGAATGATGACCTTGGGAACAAAATTTGTTTAAAATTTGGTGGTTACTGATAAGATTACTGTAGCTAAGAGAAGGCAATCACACTGGAGGGAAATCCCGGTGTTGTGTTACATTGCCACCTTCAATTACTTGATAAAGGATTATAGAAATATATATATTTAGAGAGGTGGTATATCAATCTTCAGGCATGGAATTTGGATGCTGAAAGACCTGTATTCAAATTTTAGTTCTGCCATATAATGTGTATGCTGTTTTGGACAATATATTAAATATTTCCCTACCTGATTCTCTGCATCTATGAAGACAACAATAATACTTGGCTTGAATTAGCCTTATAAAAATACTCCAAACCTTGGTGGATTAAAACAACAATAATTTATTATTTCTCTCAATTCTGTGGATAAGCTGGGTAGTCACTCTGCTGGTTTTGCCTGGGCTCTGTCAGTAACTGCATTCAGTTGGAGTGACAGCTGGGCTGGAAGGTCCTAGATGGACTCACTCACATGTCTGATAATTGGTGGTGGCTATTAGGTGAGGGGAGTTCCTGGGTGGTGGAAATGGTTGAGGTACTCAGCTACTAACCAAAAGGAATTCACCAGAGGTTTCCTTAGAAGAAAGGCCTAACCCTTTTAAGGATTGTAACCTGACCATACGAATGCCAGTAAATTTCCATTAGTCCTTATACTAGCCCAAGCCAGAGTTGGCCCACAGCAACAGGTGGAATGAATCAGAAGAAAAATCATCCCTCAGACCCTATTCCAAAGCAAGAGATACGACAACAACCACTTCACCTCCTGTTTCCTGGCCACCTTCTAGAATTCTCCCTCCCTAGGATGCCTGAGCGAACGCCATCTTGCTACCCAAATCAGATATAAGCCCTGCTTCCCCATAGCTCGGGGAGTTGAATCTAAGGAACTTCCTCCCGCCTCCTTGCTCTGCACACTGCAATAAAGTTACTTTCTCAAAGACCTGTGTCCAGATAATCGGCAAGTCTGAGCACGCCGGACAAAGACCCACTTTCCCGGGTTCGGTAACAGGATGAATTATTATTATTATTTTTTTGGAATTTTTTGGTGATGTATTTTTTCACTAATGGATTGGTGCTGAATCATTATTTATTGGTAGTTTTTTATTATTTGAAAAAGTGTAATGTCAATTGCAAGTGGGTCATATGTGTACCATGTCCCATGAAGTATGTTACAAACATGGTACACATCGGTACCATGGCCCAGGAAGTGTATAAAAGATGTCATAAGGAGGGTGGGCACTTTATAAAAGATGTCATTAGGGCGGTGACTAATGCAAGTGGGTCATATGGTACCATGTTCCATGAAGCATACTACAAACAGTACATACCAGTACCATGACCCAGGAAGTACATCACTGTTCTCACCTCAAAAATAACTCATTTACTTGAATATCTCCAAATGCTAGTAGCTGTATCTTTTCAATAATACAAAGGAAAAATAGTAAACATACTTGCAAGTCTTATCTCACTATTTAGAAGCCAAAAGAGACAAAAGCTTCATACACTCACTCCTCCAGGAAGCATCTCCTCATACAAATGGCTCTTAATACTCAAATGTGACACAGGCCAACTTCCTTCCTTTTTAGGCAGTTTCACCAGAATCTGCCACGACACCAGAACATACTAAAGTAGCTCAAATGCCTGCCAATAAACCCTCAGGGGTGGAAAATGTAACTGGGACATATATTTCCCAGTGCCCATGAAAGAGCTAGCAATCTACTTCCAAAATATTAGCCATTGAAAACCCTATGGAGCACAGTTTCTACTCTGACATGCATGTAGTTGCCATGAGTTGGAATTGACTTGACAGCCACTAGTTTGGTTTGGTTTTTTTCAGGTGAGGTGTTTTAGATGTTCTCCGTGTAGCCTCTTCTCCAGTAGTCTAGATTGGCTTCCTTATTTGCTGGCCTCAGGAAGCATTCTAAGAGGGCAAAGGAAGACCCTGCAGGTCCTCTTGAGGCCTAAGATGCAAAACATGCACAGTGTCACTTCACCACATTCTGTTTGTCAAAGCAAGATACAAGATCAGTCCAGATTTAATGGGGTGGAGAAAGAGACTCCACCTCTGCAAAGGAGGAGCAGAAAAGTCAAATTGCAAAGGGGCATGGTCACAGGTATTGGTCCTTAAAACGTTGTCACTAAACAATCTATTTAATAAGATGTTGTCAGGGTTAAGCAAGGTAGAACACTTTGTAGAGCACTTAACAGAGTCCCCAAACCACAATTATTGCTTGCTAAATGATGGCTGAATAATTCTGGATCGGGTGGATTTTTGGATAAAGAGGGGAAGGAAGAAGGCAGAGTCAGAGATGTCCAAAGTTTAAATGTGTTGCCTCAGGATTAAGCCTGTGCCATCATGGCAAGTATTGAAACTAGTTGACAATGTGGATTAAAGATGAAAATCCAGGACTGGAGTTATAGCTAGATAAGGGGACATCCAAGATTAATTTAGTCTTTGAAATTCTTAATGAGATTCTACTCTTCACTATATGGAGATCAGTATCAACAGGGTGCAAATGAAGGCAAACCTTATGACATGAAAATGTATACTAAGTTTATTGCAAATTTTATGAAATTAAGTTTATATTATGACTGCGAGGAACTTAATCTGAGGCAGGTTATGAGTAGCTCAGTGTTCAAAGAAAATCAAATTCTGTACTGAGTTCCTTTGGTTTGCATTATCTGTTTTTCCTTATAAATCTCAAGAAAGAATCGAAAAGGATGTTATCTGTACAGTTTTTTTCTTACTCCATTTGGATTGAAGGACCAAGCATAGAAGTACCTTGAAAAACATCTGGTACTTGAGAGAAAAACAAGTCTATCTGAAGCATGGGAGAGGAAAAAAAGAAGAACCAAAAAACAGAAAACAAATCTTCTGCTTCTGTCTGTAGATGACTCCTCCTCACAGAGACAAGGAGATTAAGAGTTCTCTGACAAACAGGGTGATTATAGAGAGATATCTGAATCAGCCAAATTAATAATAAATATGGAAGAATGCAGAAAACAAGCCTGGACAGATGTCTTATTGATGGTGGCCACAGCTACTCTGAGGAGTATATTCCTTAACATTGTTTTCTATTTTTGCATGTGCTTTTTTGGAGGCCACACAAAAGTACCTGTTGGAGAATACACGGATGGCAACTTATGCCTTCCTCTCAAAAATGAAGTAAAAATGAATGAACAAGGAAATAAATAAATGACTGTGTTCTTCTGGGTGTAATCAACTTTACATACTTTACTCATAACGCAAAAGGAATCATTTGTTTTTTAAGATCCATTCTCCACTGTTCTCCTTGCCCTGGGAAGCTGGCCTGTACAAACTGAAACAACAGGCTCTCTTTTCCTCTGGTTTCCTTCTTGTTTTAGTCAATGAGGAGATCAGGCAGGAAGCTAGAGGTGGGAGGAAATTAAACACCCACCCCACCTCCCTGTGATTACTAGCCTGGAAGCAGTCCAGTATCTCTTGCAGTTTCCTCATACCCATTTCAAACCGAAAAACCAAACCCATTGCCATCTAATAGATTCCCGTTCATAGCGACCCTATGGGACAGAGAACTGCCCCATAGTGTTTCCAAGGCTGTAAATCTTTACATAAGCAGACTGCCACATCTTTCTCCCTTGGAGCAGCTAGTGGGTTCTAACCTCGACCTTTTGGTAAGCAGCGGAGCACTAAACCACTGCATCACCAGGGCTCATCTTTGTAATTAGTTTCTTACTCAACGTTCTTCAAGTAACCCAATTTTATTGTGTGTTATCTCTTTTCTACTGATATGCATCAAAACAAACAACCAGTTGCCACTGAGTCAATTTCGACTCATAGCGACCCTATAGGACAGAGTAAACCTGCCCCAAGGTTTCCACGCTGAAATCTTTACGGAAGCAGATTGCCACAACTTTCTCTGACGGAACGGCTGGTGGGTTCACACAACCAAACTTTCGGTTAGTGGGATCAACATTTTATCTAGATGAACGCTGATTAACCCAGAGGTTAGTGCAAAGGCACATACATCTTGGAAGTGGAAGAATTAAATACCAGTTTAAACAAAAACCCAAACCCCATTGCCCTTGAGTTGATTCCGGCTCATAGCGACCCTTTAAGACAAAGTAGAACTGTACCATAGGGTTTCCAAGGAGCAGCTGTTGGATTCAAACTGCCAACCTTTTGGTTTCCAACCGAGCTCTTAAACACTGTGCCACCAAGTCTCCAGTGACATGCATAGAGATCCTAAAATATCCCCTGGTTAATCCAAAACTAAAAATAATTTGTGACAACAGACAAAAAATATAAGGGAATCAACCACTATAGCTAACACTGAATCAATGGAACATTTTATTCAAACATTTTCAGCCATTTATGAAAGAGTATTTTTTTGGTGCCTTCTATATACTCAAAAGTCTAAGCCAAAATAGGGTCTGTGCAAGCAGCAGATAGTCCAGATGTATATAAAACCAACCAAATTTGTTGCCATGGAGCGGATTCTGCCTCATACCAACCCTATAGGGCAGAGTAGAACTGCCCCACAGGGTTTCCAAGGAGTAGCTGGCAGATTTGAATGGCCAACCTTTTGGTTAGCAGCTATAGCTCTTAACCACTGCACCACCAGGGCCCCCAGATGTATAGGTAGTCATTAACCAATTAATTACCAAGCAAAACGAAACCTATTGCCGTAGAGTCAATTCCGACTCATAACGAACAATTAATCAGACAAACAAATATACCATTTTGACTGTGGTAAATGTCATGTGGAGAAGGTAGGCTGTAATATGGGAGTATGTAACAGGGGCTCCTAGGGGTGAGGGAAGGTCAGCCTGCACAAATCATATTTAAGCTGACGGATTGTAGCTTTCAACTAGGTATTACTGACGGTAAGAAAACTCAGTCTGATGGAAATGAAGAGGTTTATTAAGGGTTAAAAATCAGTTCAAATCGGGAATTACGAGGCTCGTGAAAATGAAACCATGAAATCCAAGGCACAGTAAGCACACAAACATTTTTATAAGGTTTAGACAAAGTATGGGGGCTACAATATTCTGGTTGGTTTTCAGGCAATTAGGAAAGTTAGAGGCAGGCTTTCTCAAAGTGGGGGCTTGTCGGAGATTGGGGGATAACATAGATGGACTTCATCGACTGGCAACTTATTGCAGAGATATGTGCAGGTAGGGGTGGGGATCACAAGTCAATTACAGGACATGCTTTTCTAGGAACGTGCTATTAAACTGCTTTCTCAAGCATGACTTTTCCACAGATCCATTGTAAAGGAGATTTCTCAGTAATGCTGCCTGTTCAGACCCTCTGGGAGCAGGCTATGACATCCTGCTTCTGCTTGACGACAGAGAAAAATATTTCCTTCAGGGTATATTTTAAAGGATGACTAAAGACTAAGCACAGGAGAGAAAAACTGCTTTTTTGAAATGAAGTTTGTTCTCAGAGCCGGGCCAGGAGCCTGTATTTATGCCAAATGCCACATATAGTTCTGGGGTTCTCTCAGTATGGAGGACTAGGAAGAAAATTTCAGGCAGAGAAAAAATATGCACGGGTCTTGTGGCAAAGGGGAATGAGATACAGTCTAAAAATGGAAAGAAGGCTAGTGTGGCCAGAATTAAGAGGGCAAGTGAGGTCATAGTGCTGAATGAGGCTAATGGAGTAGTTAGGGCCAAACCATGGAGAATCTTGTGAATCATGTTGAATATCTGGGTTTGTATGCAAAGAACAATGGGAAGCCTTGTGTTTAAATAAAGAAATGATATGATTTGTATTTTTGAAAAGGTCTCTCTGGCTAAAATGTGGAGAATAGACTAGAAGAGCACAAAGTAGACAAGAGCATTACTTAGAAACCTAGCCATGGTGGTGCAGTGGTTAAGAGCTCAGCTGCTAACCAACAGGTTGGCAGTTGGAAGCCACCAGCCTCTCCTTGGAAATCCTATGGGGCAGTTCTACTCTGTCCTACAGGATCACCATGAGTCAGAATTGACTCGACGGCAACAGGTTTTTTTTTTTGGTTTAGGAACCTTAGTCCAGGTGAAAAATGATGATAAACTAGAATGAAGGTGGACAAGTAGAGGAAAATGGATATTTGAGAGGTATTTAGAAGTAAAGCCGGTAAGTATTAGTAGTGGATTTGATTCGGAGGAGAGAAAGGAAGGTGTTAAGTAATGTACTTAGGTATCTGGTGGGCTGAACTGGAAGGATGATTGTACCAGGTAAGGTAAGAAGATAGGAATCACTAGAAAAGGTCCAGGTTTAGAGAAGATCAGATGTTCAGTTTTAGATACTGATGACTTTAATGTGCTTTTGAAACACCTAAGTGAGATGATGAGAACATAGTTCTAGATAGAGGCCAGGAGCTCAAGGGAGAGTTCTGTGCTGAAGAAAAAAATCTCACTAGGAAGTAATCAAATCCAGGTGCATAGTTTAGATCCTAGAAAGTGAGATGAGGAAAAAACCCTCAAAAGTCCCAACAAATGATGACTGAGTAAATGACTATGAGCATGCAAACACGACTACGAAGGAGAATCCAGAGGACTAACAGAAAAATCTGCAGTAGGATCATAAACCGAAAAACCAAACACGTTTCCACCGGGTCAATTCTGATTCATAGCGACCCTATAGGGCTGAGTAGAAGTGCCCCATAGGGTTTCCAAGGAGCTACTAGTGGATTCAAACTGCTGACCTTTTTAGTTAACAGCTGTATCACTTAACCACTGCACGACTAGGGCTCCAGTGTTGGAACTAAAGTCCTAAAATAAGGCCTCCGCTGTGAGGTATGGCTCCTGCTGCGTCCACTAAAGCTCCTGACTGCTAGAGGCCTCTGCTTGGAGGTCATCACAGCTATGGAGGTACATGAGTTTATTCTGTTGCATAAGATTAGCAAATAGTCCCTACAAGAAGCACTGGAAGGACCTGTGTTACCAAAGACCTATGCTACCATCAAAAGAATTTGCATGTTATGGCAGTTAATAAAATAATAAAAACAAGTCCTTTAGCGCAAGTGTATTTTAGCCTCAGACATATAATTAGGAACTCACTTCTATAACTAAGAACAGTCAGATGCAAATAAAAAATAGGCAGTTAAGGAATAAAACGACTAGAGATATTCAAAGTAAACTATATCACAGGTACAAAATAATAGATGACTGAAAAGTAGGCTTGATTCAACTAAATAGTAAATTAATGGCCTGAAAGATTAACTTGAGAAATTCTTCCAGATAGAAGTACAAGGAGGAAAATGGCAAGTGTGGAAGAAAAGTTAAGAGTTACGAAGGACAAATCCAAAATTTCTACATCCATTTACTGTTGTTGTTGGGTGCCATTGTGTCGATTCCAACTCATAGCAACTTTCATTTATTAGGAGTTCCAGAAAGAGGGGATGGGAAAAATGAAGAATAAGTATATTAAGAAATAATGGCTGAAGATTTTCTGGAATTTGAATCCAGAGGTTGAAGGTCCTAGCATTTCAGTGTTAAACAAGTAAACACACACACATACACACACACACGTATTTATCACAAAGTTCAAAACATTAAGGGCATTTAGGAAATCCTAAAAATGTGCTAGAAGGAAAAGACAGATTATCAACAAAGAAATACAAATTGTAGGCATCTATCATTCAGCTGGATGCTGAGGAAGAAAGAGGAGTAAAATGAAGCTCTTATCCTCTAGGCCCTTACCAGATAGTAAAACCTGACAAATTCATCAAAAGCAATGTTTTAATCTGTGATAAATAATGGGTAACAGATGCAAACCAAGGATATGCAAGTATAATTTATACAGTGCTCTAAATTATAGAAAGTTGGTTATATTCATGCATTCACAAATAGTTGTAGAAGACTTCTTATGTGCAAAGCACTGCACTTCATCCTCAGGGTAAATGACGAGAATGAAGAAAGAGGTTTTCTGCCCTCATGGACCTACAATCTAGCATATTTTCACTTTACAGTGCTTGGCCTACAGTGGGATCGCTATTAAAAACACTGTAATGATTCTGCTGAATAGAAAATCAAGCCACCCTTCAGTTTTTTATAACTCATGTTAAGGAGAAAATAGCTCAGCTTGGATTACTGTCACCCTTAAAAGCTGGTACACTGAGGCTGAACCATGCAGCCCAACACATTATAAATTCCTTGGTTTACTTTCTTGCTAACTCATGTGAAATGCACCTTCCCTGATATACCTGAGATGGCTGCGGCCATTTCAGCAATTGTACCAGTGTTGTGCATTATTTACACAGGCCTAGCACAGTGGTAGTATCCAAAAAGTGCTCAATAAATACTTTTCAACTCAAATTACATTACTGAAAACAGATGCACTGAATAGTTCCTTTGACTCTTTTCTTTCGAATAACCCTGATATTACAGAATTTCACCATGTGTATGATAAAAACCAGCATTCTCTTATTTTGTGTGGAACTATAATAAATATCACACATACTATTTATTGAGCACCCAGTGCATACAAAGAACTCTATCTGGCACATCAGAAGCATTTTGCGATTTAGTCATCACAATAATTCATTGTGTGAGATACATTTATTTGAGAAATAAAATAGTTTAATTAGGTTACCCAGTTAATTTTTGGCAGAACAAGAATTCAATCTAATTCTGTCATCAAGACCTTTGCTTTTTTTTTTTTTTTTTAACAAATTATACTGTTTGCAATTCCACACTTTGCATGACAATATTGTGTTGTAGATAATATTAATTCTATTTTACAAAGAAACAAATAAGTATTTTGAGAGCTAACATTTATTTAATACCAGTTCTTTGTTATTTTGATTTTGTTTAATTTTTTTCAAGGGCCTTTTGCTTATTTTGGTTTTTATAATTCTCATTTTCTTAGGTACTGGGGACCCAAAAATTAGGTAGTGTACCCATGCATAATTATTAAGTATTGTTATATGAAGTGTACAACTTTAAAATATTCTTGCTCCTGTTTGTTTCTGAAAATATTTAAGTCCTGTCTGTCTATCTATCTGTCTGTCTGTCTCTATATGTCTACCCACCTATTTACCTACCCACCTACCCACCCATTCACCCAACCACCCATCCACCCACCCACCTATCCATCCATCCATTCATCCATCATCCATCCATCCATCCATCCATCCATCTATCTATCTATCTTCCTAGGTGCTATACAGTATATGTGGGGTTACTCAAAAATGTATAGTTCTTTGAAAAAGAGAATGAAGTTGCAAAACAATTTTTTTCACCATAGATAGGATGAGAGCAGTTACAGATGGGAGAAAATTAACAAAAAATTAAAAACTAAGGCTCAGTTAGGGCTTATGTATGACTGAAGCCTGAGTCAGTCTTACTCCACGTCTCCCTCAACAAGGTAATAACATCAATAAATTTCACCTTCTTTCTGGTCCTTTTCTCCCTCTGGAATAGATTCTGTCCTAAAGCTCAGGAAACAGCAAGATGGAAAAGGATGTGTAGACAGGTTACTTCAAACACAAGCCCCTGTCTGGCCACAACCAGTCTGCTATGGACAAGCACTATGCATTTGCTTTTCTCTTCAGAAGGACCTTCTCCTCTATCCTGTGACAGTGATTGACAGCCACAACAAGTTGTTGTGTCACAGCTCCCGCAAGTCAATTATGAAAATGATGTGCACTTGCTTAAAGATGATTGTAAATTGCTTCTGGCTGATCAGAATAATGATTTACAGTGATGCTAATCAACATTGGGCATATATAGTACCTTGTTCCTGCCATTGGGTTTTTAGCTGCAACTAGCTCATCCAAATGAAAGTGTTTTCAAATTTCTCATGGGTTGGAGCAGGATACTGACAATGGGGACATTATTGGTGGGGGGAGAGTGAGAAACAAAGGAATACTCATTTTGCATCAGTTGTAGGAGCCCTTACATTTGCCAGTCCTTTATGACTTTGGCTCAGGGAAGTAGGAAGAAAGCCGACAGAAGTTAAAGCCAGAGCCTTTACATATGGGTAGTATGTTTCATCACTGCATCTTCATGGAAGCTCTGTGAAGTTAGCCCCATATAATAGATAAGCAAACTGTCACTAGGAAATCTCCCAACATTACACAGCCGTTGAGTAAGCTAGGATTCAAATTTAACCTGTTTAATTTCAAAGCGCAGTCCACTGCACCAGTGGACTGGTGCACAATAATGAAACATGTTACACACACTCAAACCAGACGGCAGTACCCAAAGTGTGGTCTATAGACCTGCTGCTTCAGACTTTCCCTGTGCACATGTTTAAAGTGCAGCTTTCCTGGCCTCACCCCACATATACTCATTCAGAATCTCCGGTGGGATGGGTTCCATGGATGAACACTTTGAACAAGCAGTTCTTGGTGGTATTCATGCTCATGGCAGCTTGGTAGGGCTGCATCTCAACTACTTTAATTTGAAGTTTTAAAAGTTCATCCTGCTTTAACTCAAAATTTTACAAGAGGAGGCAGGGCCAAGATGGCAGAGTAGTCAGACACTTCCAGTGGACCGTCTTACAACAAAGACCCAAAAAAACAAGTGAATTGATTATATATGGCAGTCTGGGAGCCCTGAACATCAGAGGCAGAGTTGAGGAACTGGACTGAGTGGGAGGAGGAGGGAGAAACGGTTCGGAAGCAGTGAGGAGTTGCCAGACCTCACCCGGTGAGAGCCTGAGCCTTTCAGGCCTGATCAGCTCAGGGGTGAGCGGTCAGACAGGCAAGTGGTGGTGCTCGGGAGGTGCGTTTTCCACACCAGGAGAGACCCAGCACCAGAGAGTATGCACGGCCACCCAGAACCAGTGAGAAGCAGCCCTGGATCGGCAAAAGGTAAGTAGTGACATTTGGCCTACCGCGTGGATCAAAAACACCCCCTCCTTATGGAAAAACATCTCTACCATTTACCTCCCTGCTCCCTGATCTGCACTGGGTCCTGGACAAGCTTCAGCAATTGCTGAGTGCCCTGGGCTGGAAGTATGATCCGTCAAACACCCCGAGCCATTCTCCCTGCCTCGGAGAGTGAACAAATTAACAAACAGAGGAAAAAATAAACTGCCAGCTCCCCTAAGCCAGGAACACAGGGTAGGCACAGCTCCTTTGCCTAGGCACAAGCATAAGGGATCCAAGGACTTTGAGTGCCTTTCCCTTTCATAGACTTGTGTGGGCCCATCTCAACAGCGTAGGCCCTCATTACCGCAGTACAACAGGGTATATACCGGAAGTCTAACTTCAACTGTTTCGGCTGTGAAGTGGCAAGTTCTTGACATTTGACACTGCTCTGCCCATTAAGCAGGGTCTTCACCTACCCATATCAGGGGCCTGAGGACTGGTGGCTCCACCCATGTCACCTAGCCACCTGCAATAGGGGCCCAAGAATAAGTGGTGCCCCCTAGTACTTACAGCCAACAGCAATGGGTGCTCATAGTCCGGCTGCAAAACCCACCCACCTACGTGCTCTAGAGAACAGGAACACGCCTTCCTCCTGGACACTTGGGGGCGGCCGTCAGCCCCCCTGTCTTGCTCAGAGTGTGTCTCTCTGCTGCAGCCAGATGTCTGTGCCTACACCAATCACCCATGCCTGTCTAGGACTGTAGGTGAGAGCCTGCAGAACACACTTGGTGGCTGTCTATCTGGGCACCTGAGCTGAATCCATACAGGAGGAGTGGGTGTACTCCTGAGCTCACATACCTGGTAACAGAAACCACCTGGTGACAGGACATTAGAGCTTCAAAGGTGCCAATAATCAAATTAGCTCACATAAGCAGCCTATTTGGGCATATCAAAACAAAACAAAACAACAAGCTAGGACACACTAAACAAATATAAAATAAAGACATGAAGATCTAAATGCCACAATCAACCAACTTCATCTCGTAGACATATACCGAGCACACCACCCATCAGCAGCCAAGTAGACTTTCTTTTCCAATGCAGAGAATAGACCACATATTAGGCCATAAAGCAAGCCCTAACAAAATCCAAAGCATTGAAATATTACAATGCATCTTTTCTGACCATAAAGCCATAAACATAGAAATCAACAACAGAAAAAGCAAGGAAAAAAAAATCAAACACATGGAAACTGAACAAC
>NW_004444024.1:10663749-10695168 GCF_000243295.1 Trichechus manatus latirostris | reverse complement strand
ACAGATACAATCCAATCCTGATCCAAATTCCACTGGCATTTTTTTTAATGAGATGGAGAAACAAATCACCAACTTCATATGGAAAGGGAAGAGGCCCCAAATAAGTAAAGCATTACTCAAGAAGAAGAAGAAAGTGGGAGGCCTCACACTACCTTATTTTAGGAACTATTATACCGCCACGGTAGTCAAAACAGCCTGGTACTGGTACAACAACAGGTACATAGACCAGTGGAAAAGAATTGACAATCCGACATAAATTCATCCACCTATGAGCAGCTGATATTTGACGAAGTCCCAAAGTCTGTTAATTGGGGGAAAAAAAGTCTCTTTAACAAACGGTGCTGGCATAACTGGATATCCATCTGCAAAAAACTGAGACAAGACCCATACCTCACACCATGCACAAAAACTAACTCAAAATGGATCAAAGACTTAAATATAAAATCAAAAAAGATAAAGATCATGGAAGAAAAAATAGAGACAACACTAGGGGCCCTAATACATGGCATAAACACAATATGAACCATAAGTAACAATGCACAAGCACCAGAAGAGAGACTAGATAAATAGAAGCTCCTAAAAATCAAACACTTATGCTCATCCAAAGACTTCACCAAAAGAGTGAAAAGACAACCTACAGACTGGGAAAAAAATTTTGGCTACCGTAAATCCAATCAACGTCTAATCTGTAAAATCTACAAGATACTGCAAAACCTCAGCAACAAAAAGACAACCCAATTAAAAAATGGGCAAAGGATATGAACAGGCACTTTGCCAAAGAAGATATTCAGGCAGCTAACAGAGACATGAAGAAGTGCTCACTATCATTAGCCATTGGAGAAATGCAGATCAGAACTACAATGAGATATCTTCTCACCCCAACAAGGCTAGCATTAATTCAAAAAGTACAAAATGATAGATGCTGGAGAGGTTGTGGAGAGACTGGAATACTTATGCACTGTTGGTGGGAATGTAAAATGGTACAACCACTATGGAAATCGATTTGGTGCTTCCATAAAAAACTAGAAATAGAAGTACCATAGGATCTAGCTATCCTGCTCCTTGGATTATATCCTAGAGAAATGTGAGCCGTCACATGAATAGATATACACACCCATGTTCATTGCAGCGCTGTTCACAAAAGCAAAAAGATGGAAACAACCTAGGTGCCCATCAACGGAAGAATGGGTAAACAAATTATGGTATATCCACACAATGGAATACTACACAACGATAAAGAACAACAATGAAGCCGTGAAACATAACATGGAGGAAGCTGGCAGTCATTATGTTGAGTGAATTTAGTCAGTCACAGAAGGACAAATATTGTGTAAGACCACTATTATAAGAACTCAAGAAAAGGTTTAAACACAGAAGAAAACATTCTTTGATGGGTACGAGGGTGGGGAGGGAGGGTGAGGGTTATTTACTAACTAGATAGTAGATAAGAATTATCTTAGGTGAAGGGAAGGACAGAACACACTACAGGGGAAGTCAGCACAACTGGACTAAACCAAAGCTAAGAAGTTTTCTGAATACAGTCAAGCACTTTGAGGGGCAGAGTAGCAGGGGAGGAGTCTGGGGACCATGCTTTCAGGGGACGTCTAGGTCAACTGGCATAACAAAGCTTATTAAGAAAACGTTCTGCATCCTTCTTTGGTGAGTGGCGTCTGGGGTCTTAAAAGCTTGTAAGTGGCCATCTAAGATGCATCAATTGGTCCCAACCACATGGAGTAAAGGAAAATGAGGAACACCAAAGACACAAGGAAAGTATCAGCCCAAGAGACAGAAAGGGCCACATAAACCAGAGACTTCATCAGTCTGAGACCAGAAGAACTAGATGGTGCCCAGCTACCAACGATGACCACCCTGACAGGGAACACAACAGAGGGTCCCGGTTGAAGCAGGAGAAATGTGGGGTGCAGAACTCAAATTCTAGTAAGAAGACCAGACTTAAGGGTCTTACTGAGATTGGAGGAACCCTGGAAAGCATGACCCCTGGATTCTCTATCAGCCCAGAACTAAAACAATTTCTGAGGCCAACTCTTCAGACAGGGATTGGACTGGACTGTGGGATATAAAGTGATACTCGTGAGGAGTGTGCCTCTTAGCTCAAGTAGATACAAAAGACTAAATGGGCAGCTTCTGTCTGAAGGTGAGATGGGAAGGTAGAGAGGGTTGGGAGCTTTTTGAATGCACATGGGGAATCAGGGATGTGCAGGAGCAGTGTGTTGTCACAGTATGGGGAGAGTAATTAGGGTCACATAACAATGTATATATAAATTTTTGTATGGGAAAAAATAAAAAAATAAAAATTTTACAAGAGTCACCAAAGGGAAGTATTTAAATGGATCCCAAAACTTAATAAATCAGCTTTTATTCACTCTGAGTTTTTGTTTTATTTTTCCTTTAGAAATTGGAGAAATACCATTTAATTTTATCGATAACACACCTTGTAATTTCCACATACTGTCCTCTCTCCTACAAATTGCTTTGTATCTCAGACTGATTTCTTTTACTTAAATAATTCGGGTGGGGTTCAGAGCATGGATAAGATTAAATGACAGAAGCCACTTTATTAGACACTGCAGGGTGCCCAGTCCAGAAAAGTATAATGGGAGGAATGCAGAACTGGAGGTCAAAGAATGAATTTTAACACTGAACTTTCTTTTTCCACTAACTCTGTGACCTTGTTATCACTTGATCACTCTGATTCATCTTTTCCTAATATAATGTAATTTAGTGAGTTCACAAAATTAACTTTCTTTCCTACATAAAATGAGACATTGTCTTTAAAAACAGTTTGACAGTTCCTTGAAACATTAAACATAGAATTACCCAGCAATTTCACTCAAAGATATATACCCAAGAGAAATGAAAATTATGTCCACCCAAAACCTTTCCATGTTATTAATTGTAGCCAAAAAGTAGAAACAGCCCAAATGTCCATGAACTGACGAAAGGATAAACAAAATATGGTATATCTATACAATGAAATATTTATTAATAAAAATGAATGAAGTACGGATACATGCTACAACATGGATGAACTTTGAAAACACTATGCTAAGTGAAAGTAGCCAGACGCAAAAGATCACATAATGTATAACAGAGTTTATACGAAATATCCAACATAAGCAAATCCCTTTGTTTCTTCCCATAGAGACAAGAAATGGATTAGTTTTTGCCCAGTGGGGAGAGAGGAATGGAGAGTGACTGCTAATGGTACGGGATTCTTTTGCGGGGTGATGGAAATGTTCTAAAATTGATTTTGATGATATTTGCATAATTCTGTGAATATACTAAAAATCATTTAATTGTATACTTTGAGTGAATTGTATGGTATCTGAATTATGTCTCAATAAAGCTGTTAGAAAAATGAGGTATTAAAAAAAATGCAAGGAATTTTGCCTGAATTGTGTTTACTCAAAGCAGTTGTTTCCAGTGTTAGTAAGTTCTGTTATTATTTTTAGAGCAGAGATTCGTTAGAGCAACCTCTAGTCTTTCTGAATGATGAGGTAACTGAGGGAGTTTGGGGATTAGGAAACACACTTGTAAAAAAAAAATAGACTGGGCTTAGAATTTTGGTTAATCAGTATTGATCTGATGTAAATCACTTCTTGAATGCCATGATGAAGGGAAATGAAGGAGGTGGATCTGTCATCGTACATACTGGATGAACTGAAGAAGTGAGGGCTCAGCAGCAAGGAGAAGAACTTAACAGTTAGTTGCAGTAACCCAATCATTAGACATGAAGATCCTGCCCTGCATTCTGGTACATGGAACTAACCAAAACATACTCATAATCCCATCTTGAACGAAAGTATGCAGTCCCAGTGCAAAGAGGAAGGGCAAAATACCGTCTTTAATTCCAGACTTCAGGCTCTAATTCTATGGCATGTATATCTCATGAATTCTTTGTTTCTCTGCCAAGCTCTACATGGATCAGTACCATTGCTCTGGGAACACAGTTTTGATGGTTGGATTGCATGAACCCTGGAGCCTGGAATGTTTTATCCATTTCTATTGTAAGTTCTTTAATGCCTCTCCATTCTTGCGTTGTCCAAACAAACCCATGTGGCAGAGCTAAAATCAATTCTGGTAAATCTCATCAATTTCATGGAGACCTCTGCAGATTTCCTTCAGTTTAATCTCTACCATCAACCCTCTAGCATGAACTGAAAGAAAAATTTTCTTAATCAACCTCTATACTTGCCTAGAAATGATGCTATTGTTGAATGCTTCAAGAAACAATGGGAATTAACACTAGCACAATACTAAACATTTATTTGTTTGCTATTTCATTTAATGCCTAATGTAACCTTATGTGGTAGATTTTGTAGCCCTTTCTTCCTTAGCACTTTAGAGATAAGGATACTGAATTTTTGTAAGGTTGAATAACTTGCTTATAGTCACATAGTTAAGAAATGGGAAGAGGGCGTAGTTCAAGTCTAGGTTTGTCTGATTGCAAGTCCTGTGGTTTTTTGTTTTTTTTTTTTTCCTACTGTTTTACACTGGCAAGCTTTACAGACAAACTTGAACACCCTCAAATTTCTAGAAAAGAGCATACCAAATTGTGGCCCAGATTGTAAAAAGGGCATGAATAAAAGCTTTGGCACTGAAAGAAAAGCTAACATTGATTAAGCACTGATCAGATGCCCGGTGATTTCACATAAGTAACAACAGATGTGGACATTATTTCTTTCATTAAGTTACAGATGGGGAAAATAAGGCATAAGAAGGCAAAATAACTTGGTAATGTTCACTTTGCTGCTAAGTGCTATTGTGTCTGTCCCTAGAGTCTGTGATCTTTCTAATATCCCTGTTGCACGTTTAGACAAAGGGTGAAAAAACTCTTGAAATGTAAAAGAAAGAATTGATAGATCTAAGTAAGCCTACAACAGTAGATAGAGTCTGTGATGGTCAGATTTATGTGTCATCTGGGCTAGCTCAAATAATTTAATAACCAGTTATTTCATCAACACTAATTTAGATGTTACTGTGAAGATATTTTGTAGATGTGGTTAACATCTACAATCAGTTGACTTTAAATAAATGAAATACCCTCAATAATGTGGGTGGGTCTCCTCCAATCAGTTGAATAGCCTTGGAAGAGCAAAAACTGAGATTTGCCAGAGGAGAAATTCTGCCTTAAGACTGCAGCATTAGATCATACTTGAGTTTCCAGGCCTGCCCTACAGATTTCAGTGTTGCCAGCCACTCCATAATTGGTGTCATGGATTTAATTGTGTCCCCCCAAAATATGTATCAACTTGGTTAGGCCATGATTCCCAGTATTTTGTGGTTGTCCTCCATTTTGTGATTGTAATTTTATGTTAAAGAGGATTAGGGTGGCATTGTAACACCCTTACTAAGGTCACATCCCTGATCCAATGTAAAGGGAGTTTCCCTGGGGTATGTCCTGCACCACCTTTTATCTTACAAGTGATAAAAGGAAAGGGAAGCAAGCAGAGAGTTGAGGACCTCATACCACCCAGAAAGCAGTGCTGGGGTTCCTGCATGGAGAAGTTCCTAGTCCAGGGGAAGATTGATAACAAGGACCTTCCTCCAGAGCCGACAGAGAAAGCCCTCCCCTGGAGCTGATGCCCTGAATTTAGACTTTTAGCCTACTTTACTGTGAGATAATAAATTTCTCTTTATTAAAGCCATCCACTTGTGGTATATCTGTTACAGCAGCACTAGATGACTAAGACAATTGGTGAGCCAATACTTTAAAATAAATGAATCTCTCCATAGTTAGACAAAATGTCTGATTGTTCTGTTTCTCTGGAAAACCCTGACTGATCCAAAAAACCCATTGTCATGGAGTCAACTCTGACTCATAGTGACCCTGTGGGACAGAGTAGAACTGTCCCATAGATTTTCCAAGGCTGTAATCTTTATGGAAGCAGACTGCCACATCTTTCTCCTGTGGAGCACCTGGTGGGTTCAAACCACAGACCTTTCGGTTAGCAGCTGAGCTCTTAACCACTGTACCACCAGGGCTCCTTCACTGACTGATACACAGTCCATATTCCAAGGGTCTCAAGGGCCAACATGAGGAGCTTCAGTTTTTATTTGTAAATATCTTTTTCAAGAAACAGAGGAATTTGATCTGCCAGAGTAGTGAATTTGCTTGTGAGTGTTCAATCTATTTGGACTCACTGCCCCCAGGAATTCTATGACTTTTGTGTGCTGTGCTCATTGTTATCATTCTATATGATTTATTTGTGACAGATGCTGGAGTGGTTGAGAGCTGAATCCAACACTCAGTTAACCAAAACCAAACCAATCCCGTTGCTGTTGAGTCAATTCTGATTCATAGTGACCCTATAGGTCAGAGTAGAACTGCTCCATAGGGTTTCCAAGGTGCGGCTGGGGAATTCAAACTGCTGGCCTTTTGGCTAGCAGCCGAGCTCTTAACCACTGTGCTACCAGGGTGTGTATATAGTACCATGGGCATAAGAGAGGAGATTCTTACCCAATATAAAGGGAGGGGAGTTTCTGGAAGGCTTTCTGGTGCAGACCATGCCTCAACTACATCCTCAAGCTCAAGTCAAAGTTAGTCAGGTTAAGGCCCCTGATGGGGGATAGAGGGAAGATGATGAAGGAAAGGAAGGAGTCCAGGGAGAGAGGATTCATTACAACTTCATTTATGCATGCAATGAAAAGGGGCTTTCTGGTAAGAAGAGAGTGGCTCCCGTTTCAACAAGAGGGGATTCAGAAGGTGGGGTAGCTAAGCAAGTACTATGTGCAGGTATAAAAGCAGAAGACAGAAACCCAATGAGGCTCATAAATTACTGACTTGAGGGAAGAAAGTATGGCACTGTTTTACAAAGTGGATGATTTATTAGATGTTATACAGGGAACAAAAGAGTTTCCATGTTCAAATAAATTTGGGAAATTTATAGCTAATCAAAATTAAACTGGTCTCTTGACTGTATGAATTTTTAGAATTTTTAATGTTATACTATGCATTTTGAATTTCCAAGAGAAAAATATAATTTGCCATGTTTCTAAAGCTTGTTTGATTTCAGATCACATATTTTTTGTGGAACAACCTAAGGGATCAGTGTACTATGGGACAGAAATTTTGGAATCACTGGTTAAGAGAAGGGACTTTGATGTCTGATGGTCCTGAGTTTAATTCCAACCTATCAGGAATTATGCCATTATGGCACAGTTAGTCACACTTTTATCTACTTCCCTAGTTAAATGTCACACTTTTATCTACTTCCCTACTTGTTAAATGATAATTATCATGGTACCCCAGAGAACTACTTTGAGGATTAAATTGAACAATATACAAAAGCTGTTAACATAATGGCTACCTCATGATGAGCACTTGATACATGGTTCCTGGTATTATTATTGTCATTGTACAAAAAGAAAAGGAACAGAAACTCCATGTTATATCCCATGAAGTGGCAAGAGGAGTAAGGATCTTATAAATATCTATTTTGTAGATATGCCATACTGTTTTTTTAACTCTAGACTATGAGTGAATACTATTTAAAGGCAGAGGAGTGAGGACAGGTGTATATGAGAAAGGCGATTCTGGAGGAAGAACAACTGAGAATCCCCCAATAAGAGACAGGTGGGAGCTGCCTTCATACCAGAGGTGCTGACCTGGTTAAGGTTAAGCCCTTGTCATTGCAGAACTTACAGTGTCATTGGTGAATCATTTAGCTAATTAAGATCTTGCGTTTTAATCACGAACAGAGTGGGTGCCAGAATTCATGACTGTAAGATGCTGTTTGTAAAACGGTTGACCAGAATAAACTTACAGGAAGTGGTGACAGGAAGTACTAGTCCACTCTTCACACTCTCTTTTTTCTAACCCAGCCTCATTCTCTCTCTCTCATATAGATTGGATGACATTAAAGATAAGGCCTTATGCCAAGTAGATGACTTCTAAATATATTAATTATTCATGCTTTATCTTCTTGGAAAAAAGAGGCATTTTGATTTAGCTAAGAGAAATAACAAGGGCTGTAGATAATAAACATATCTCTATGGTTTCTGGATTCATTGCTTTTACAGTATTAAGCACTAAAATAAATATTTTACCTTTCTTGTTTGTAGGTTACTAATTTGAAGATCAGGATGCTGTAATCTAAACAGCGTTTGATCAAGGGAAATAATTGTTTAAAATTACTAGTCATTGCTTTTCCAGTTTCTTCTGAGTTCTCAGATTTGTCCTTTAATTTTTTTGTTTTTGCTTTTGCTTACCTCCATACTTTCTCCTGAAAGTCACTGAATTAGCAGACAATCTGCCAAGGACTTCGTAAGCACATTTCCAATCCTATTAGTGCTCATGTGATAATACTGCAATGTGGACAATAGCCCTTTTAAACTAAGAGGACACACAATTTCTTTTTCTCTTAAATATGTTCCCTACCCTGAGAATGCTGCATCTATATGCAAACTATTACCAATAATAAGTCCATCTTTAAGTTACTGCTTACCTGCTTTAATTTTACTATGGTAAGTTACTATAGTTTCCTTTTTTAATGACAATCACTTCACCTTGGAAGCTTTCATAAGGCAGACACATTATCTGCTCAAATCCATTAGTTCTGTTTGTTAACTTGGAAAGAGACCATAATTCTGGCCACAGCTTGAGCATTGAAAGTGCATCATCTTTGATGGAGCAGATATAAGTGGTAATTGCTGAGGCTTTATAAAGTTGTCATACAAGAAAACCAGATCATTTCATAGCTATTCTAGTATAATCACAAACTAAAAATATCTTCTTTCCTTCCTTGCTCTAATTGTTTGGATAGGCGGTGACATTTTTACTAATACATTTTTGTGTGATGGCTTTACTTTTACTTGTATCCGTCTTGGAAACAGAAAAGAAGAATCAGCATATTCCTGTGTTTTCTGTACACCTGTCAACTTTCACACTGTACTTCCTTTCACAGCCATAGAGTTAAAGAATTTTAGAATTTATCTCCTTCAACCCCCTTATTTTGCACCTACTCATCACCAGGATAAAAGCCAAAACCTTTGATTTGGCCTTCCAGCTTATTCACACAGTTGCCCCTCTCCTGACCTTAATATGTACATATCCCACACTTTAGGCAAAATGGAATTCTCTACATTGTCAATGTGCACCCTTTAGTGAGAGCATTCCTTAGTATGTCTGTTCTCTTTGTCTGAAATGCCTTCTACTCTCATTTTTTTTTTTTTGTCTGACAAAATTCTACTAAGACTTTACAATTGGGCTCATGTAATTGCTTCTGTGTAGTCTGTCCCAAGTCCATACCCAAGTGAGCTCAATAGTTTCATCTTCTATTTCATTTCATTGTAACACATCTGTTTACAAATCTGACTTGACAGCTAGCCTGTGTTTGATATGAAATTAAAGTCCCATTTTGTTCATTTTCCATCATCAATATCTATATCTAGAATGGAAGGCAAACCATTCTGGATTTAAATCCTGGTTCCAAAACTTATTTTCAAGAAGTCCACAAAGCCTATCTCCTCCTCTGTGAAACTGAGATAGTGACTAACTTGCCTGGGTTTGTGAGAATTAGTCATATTATATGTAAAGAATTTAGCACAATGTCTGACACATGGTAAGCAGTCAATTAACTCTTGCTAATGATTGTGGATACATGAATTAGAGGTTGAGAACTACAAAAATATTGTTATCTAGTCATATATTACTCTACCTTCTGCCTGGTAATTTTTGGATAGGTGAATTGTCAAAAAGAAAAACAAATGAATAAATAAAAGAAAATAAACAACTTTTCTTATTTAACAGTAAATGGACATTACTTGAAAGACGTACTTACAAGGTTGCTGAATACTTGCATTTATACATGTTGTTAAATTTTGGATAAAACTTGCCAATTTTGCCAAAAATTCTAGATCATTATGTCTCACAGATCCCATTTTTTTAAACTTTCAAGGTACACATTGAGAATGCCATCCTCCTAAAGGCTATGTAAAAAATAAAAAACCCAAAAACTTGATTTGTTAAATTATTTTGATCACATTACAAATTTTAAATAATAGCCCGTATTATATTTTGTCACATGATTTAAATAAGCTCTTGGTCAGCTGATGGTCATCTACCTGTGGACAAGTCATCCTTCCTCCTCACTATAGTTTTTCTTTTTGTAAAATGATTTGGCCACCTAATTGTTAACTGTACATTTAACTAATGTTCAATAAGCATTTGTCAGATCTGGCGCTCAATACTGGGGACATGAAGTTAATAGTGTCCCATCCCTCAAGGAACTCATAGTCTCAGAAGAATGTGATGCAGAGTGTTATGATAAACATGGGTGGTATGGGAACTCAGAGAAGAGAAACCTTATATAGCCAGCAAAGGCTTCTTAAGACTTCCCAGACCAGGTGGTTTGGGAGCTGTCTTGAAGAATACATAGGTGTTAGACAACTGGTTGAAAGGAATGGAGAGGATGCCCCAGGCAGAGGGGAAATCATGTTCCAGGCAGCCTTGTTTCTCCAGCCCCAATGGACTGTCCCAAATTAGGCCATGTCACTCCTCACTTAGATTACTCTCATGACCAGCTTGGCACTCTGGATTCTGATCTCTCCCTTTCAAATTAGTTTACATCCTACCATCAGTTACATTCTCTTCCACAAGCATGTTCCTTCCATGTTTTCTCACCTTCTTTGCATTTGCTCATTTTGTCCTTGAAGACTGAAATCTTGCTCCCCATCCTGCATGCTGTTTATCAAAAGTGCTAATTCTCTTGTTGTAAATTTTAATTTTTATTGAGTACCTATTTTGTACCAGAAAGTTGCTAGATATTCTGACATATGCTATATATTGTACCTATTCCTTACAACCACAGAACCCTCCTATTAGATGGAAATATTATTACCTGCTTTTGAAGAAGAAGAAGCTGAGGCCACCAAAGGTTAATGGCCAATGGCCAATGAGTTTGTTGACAGAGCTAGGATTTGAATCCAGGACGCTTTAATTCAAGAGCTCCAGTTCTTAAACAGTAATATAAACTGCCTTTCACTGAGTGCCTTGCTGAAATTATCTTTCTTCCTGATTCTTCCTGTTAAAAATTCTTTCTCTTTCTCCTCTATTTCTATAAACAATTGTCTATGTCTGTGCTACAGGACTTGTCATATCTTGCTTTGTATTGAAGCTTTTTGTGTACATATCTCTCACCTATTGGGTTCTCAATTCAGTAAGAACTTACACCATTTCCTTTCCAACTTGTATTTCCAGTGCTGTCTCCCATAGAATCTTATACGTAGCTGGTGCTTAGTAAATGGAGAATTGAACTAAAGTAAACTAAATTAATTACATTGAACTAGTGCCCACTGCGGAGCCTTGCTGCTACAGTGGTTAAGAGCTACGGTGAGCTACGGCTGCTAACCAAAAAGGTTGGCACTTAGAATCCACCAGCCACTCCTTGGAAACCCTATAAGGAAGTTCTACTCTGTCCTATAGAGTTGCTATGAGTCAGAATTGACTTGATGGCAATGGGTTTTGACTAGTAAACAGTAGAGCCTGTAGTTGAACCCATGTTTCCTTAAACCAGGGCCTCTAACCAGTTTGTTCCAGTTCTAACCCCTGCTGAGAATTTACATTTCTAATAAGTTCCTAGGCGATGATAATGCTGCTAGTTAGGGACCAATTCTGAGGACCACTAGTAGAGCAGTAGTTCTCAAAATTTATTAAACATAAGAATCATCTGGGGATGTTATTAAAATATAGATTCTGATTCAGTATATCTGGAGTGGAAATATAAATTCTCGGAATGGATTTGAAATGGAACAAACCAGTTCAAAGCCCTGCTTTAAACCCCCACACTGTTCTTAAACCTCTATCCCTAAGGGCCTCACACTGTGCAAAGAAAACAGGCTCTAGAAAAATTAGTGTAGGTTTTGATTCTATCTCTGACACTTGTAAATGCTCTCTTTCCTTATACATAAAATAGGAAAATAATACCTATATTGCGAACATGTTGTCAAAATTAAAGAGTATACATAAAACATTTAGCACTTGCTTGACCCCTTAATATGAAAGCAATAAATTGTAGTACCATTCAATCTGTCCTTTTTGACTATATAGCAATATAAGAAGTAGGAAGCACAAGCTTGTTTTCAGTGATTTTTTTTTTGTAGACATGAAATGAGAGTGAGAAACTCTGAGTGAATAAACAGAATTGCTTCTAACTAAAGTAACTGTCAAGTCTTCTGTGAGGCATCAGCAGCATTAGAAAGTGCTCCAGGCTCATTGGAAGGAGAGTGAGCTAGTTGTAATTTAGAACCAAGGCTAATAATCCTCACTTCAGTTTCATTCCAATTAAGTTTTAGGTAGTGGTTGACAGAGAAGAGACAGTTGGTAGAATAAAATTTAAAAAAAAAAAAAAAAAAAAAAAACTTGACCTGGAATAGAATCATGTGCATTGGATGGATGAGGTAGCCTGTGAAGTAACTGGCTTGGCAAGGAAGAGCCAGAGTGACTGCCACCATGAAAGTCAAGGAAGCAATAAAAACCTGAAGACAGTATTCAGAACAGGCTATTCACAGAAAAGACTTCAGCTTTGTGTTTTACCCTAGCACTTGAGTTATTTTCATCTGCTGTATATAATAGGCATTCCTGTCCTGTTGTTGTTTTTAGGTACCATTGAGTCAGTTCCTGCTCATAGCGACTTCATGTACAACAGAACGAAGCACTGCCCGGTCCTGCACCATCCTCACAATCGTTGTTACGCTTAAGCCCATTGTTGCAGCCACTGTGTCAATCCATCTCGTTGAGGGTCTTCCTCTTTTTTGCTAACCCTCTACTCCACCAAGCATGTCCTTCTCCAGGGACTGATCCCTCCTGATAACATGTCCAAAGTATGTGAGATGTAGTCTCGCCATCCTTGCTTCTAAGGAGCATCCTGGTTGTATTTCTTCCAAGACAGATTTGTTCATTCTTCTAGAAGTCCATGGTATATTCAATATTCTTAGCCAACACCACAGTTCAAAGATGTCAATTCTTCTTTACTCTTCCTTGTTCATTGTCCAGCTCTCGCATGCATATGAGGCGATTGAAAACACCATGGCTTGGGTCAGGCGCACCTTAGTCTTCAAGGTGACATCTTTGCTTTTCAACACTTTAAAGGGTTCTTTTGCAGCAGCTTTGCCCAGTGCAATGCGTCTTTTGATTTCTTGACTGCTGCTTCCATGGATGTTGATGGTGGATCCAAATAAAATGCCATTCTTGACAACTTCAGGTTTTTCTCCATTTGTTATGATGTTGCTTGTTGGTCCAGTTGTGAGGATTTTTGTTTTCTTTATGTTGAGGTGTAATCCATACTGAAAACTGTGGTCTTTGATCTTTATCAGTAAGTGCTTCAAGCCCTCTTCACTTTCAGTAAGCAAGGTTGTGTCATCTGCATAGCGCAGGTTGTTAGTGAGACTTCCTCTAATCCTGATGCCTTATTCTTCATATAGTCCAGCTTTCCTGTCCTATACTTGTAATACTTCACACAAGAAAAATAGAGCTCCAGAAAGACAATTGGATGGTATAATTATCCAATCCCTGCTAATATGGAATTTGTAAGATGATTTCAGATAAAGACAGTAATAAGTTTACTGTTTTTTTTTTTTTTTAAGAAGTTCGTGCTATGGAACAGAATATTAAAAATCAGAATGCAGAGGTGAATTTAAAATATACTAACAATTCATCTATTCAACAAATATATTCTGAGCACATACTAGGTGTCAAGTATAATGCTATAAATGTAGGTATAGTGATAAAAGTGACATACTCTCTTCTCAGATAAGTCTTCTTCTTTCAGGAGAAAGATAAATAGACAATCACAATTTGATGTGAGTAGTCCTATGTTGGAGCCCTGCTGGTGCAGTAGTTAAGAGCTATGGCTGCTAACCGAAAGGTCAGCAGTTCGAATCCACCAGCTGCTTCTTTGAAACCCTATGGGGCAGTTCTCCTCTGTACTATAGGGTTGCTATGAGTCAGAATTGACTTGATGTCAATGAGTTTGGTTTTTTTTTTTTTCAGTCCTATGTTAGAGGAAAATGTATAACTAAAAATTTCCCCCCCCCCTTTTTTTTTTTTTACAATGTGTTAAGTATTGTGCTAAAATTTATATGTCTTAAGTCATTTAATTTCCCCTGAAATATTATTGGATAGACCCTGTTGTTATCCATAGTTTATGGGTAAGAAACTCAAACAGAGAGTGGAATTAGCTTTTTTAAGATTATACAAGCAACAGGATGCCAGAGCTGAGATTAAACAAACCCTGACTCCAAAGTCTGTACTTTTAAGTGCTAGATATAACATCCCCTGTGATGCCGTTGGAAGTAGAATTGCCTATAAAACACAAGATGTGCAATTAAATTTGAATCTCAAGCAATACATTTTTTGGATAAGTATGTAACATGCAATATTTGGGACATACTTATGCTAAAAATTATTCATTTATGTATCTAAAACTCAAATTTAAGTGGGCATTCTGTATACTGACATGGGGAATGCAAAGGAGTGTTACCTAATCTTGCTTGAGTGTGAAAGAGGTCAACAAGAGAAGATAGATTATTTAAACCATTTATTAAATAGAGAGTCATATTTCCTTCTAGATTTTTTTTCTCCTGTTGTGTTTTTAATTTACATGGCAGAGATTGTGCTGCATTATGTATTGTTTCCTGCTTAATTTGGTTAACATTATATCAAAAGTATTTTTCATATACAAAGGAAGACTTTGTAAATGAGAACAATAATAGAATATGTCTCTTGATTACTGTAGATTAAATAAGATAATGCATATAGTATCTGGCATCTTGCAAGTTCTCAGTAAAAGGTGATATTGCGGATAGTGACACCAGTTGTTATGTTAATGATGAATATTACTGTGTCTATTAGTGCTGCTACTTCTATAGCTGTTATTGAAATGGTAAAGTGGTAGTATTGATTCTTACACAAAAATGCTGATATAACCAAGGCAGGGAAAATGATTATCATTTTAGTGATAAAGAATCTTACTGGGGGAAGAGTGGTCGTGGCTGTGACTCAGGTCTTCCGCTTCCTAATTTAAAGATCGTTTTAGTCTACTTATTGTCATAGGTTAAGTATGCATGGGGTTATTTCAAAACCCAATACATTTAGTTATCTCACTTTTAGCTTCAGAATTTCTTTATAGGAGCAGACCAAGGTCAAACGTTTGGTTGGAATGGGAAGTTAGGGACTTGTATTAAAGCTGTGTTTGTTTAACAAGCACTGTTATTTTTTTAGATTGTATGTTCCAAAACAATAAAAATATTTAAGTGTATTAAACATACTAAATGTATTCAATATAATTTTATTTATATTTTTTGATGGCAGTGGCTTTGGGTTTTGAATCTAAAATACTGTTGTTATTGTTAATGCAGTTTGAGGTGGGAGCTGATGTATACTGGGGCCACCACTGTGTCTTCTTTTCCAGATTCAAGACATCCCATTACATAAGTTAGTCATAAGTGTCATTATTGAGCATTTACTGAGTTAGGCACTTCACTCCTATGCACAATCTCAGTAAATCCTCACCACTGCCCTGGAAGGAAGGTATTAACAGTCTCAGGTTACTCCTGAGGAAACTAAGGCCCAGGGAAGACTACACAGTTTTGATTACTCCTGAAGTACTTTCAAATGTTAAAAAGCCAGCAAAAATGATGTTTTATTAGTTTTAGTAGTATGATAAAATGCTTGTGATGCAGTGTCTTAGTCATCTAGTGCTGCTATAACAGAAATACCACAAGTGGATGGCTGTAACAAGGAGAAATTTATTCTCTCACAGTCTAGTAGGCTGCAAGTCCAAATTCAAGGCTTCAGCTCCAGGGAAAGGCTTTTTCTCTCTGTCGGCTCTGGTGGAAGGTCCTTGGGATGCATCAGTCTTCCCTTGGTCTGGGAGCATCTCAGTGCGGGAACCTCAGGTCCAAATGACATGCTCTGCTCCCAGCATTGCTTTCTTGGTGGTATGAGGTCTCCATGTCTCTGCTTGCTTCTCTCTTTTATATCTCAAAAGAGATTGGCTTAAGACACTATCCAATCTTGTAGACCTCATCAGTATAGCTTCATCATAGTGATAGAGTTTACAACACATAAGGAAATCACATCAGATTTACAAAATGATACACAATCATACAGTACTGGGAATCATGACCCAGCCAAGTTGACACATTTTTTGGGGGGACACAATTCAATTCATGACATGCAGTGATATACATAAGAAAGAAGGTATGCAGTGTTGATGTCTTAGTTATCTAGTGCTACTATAACAGAAATACCACAAGTGGATGGCTTTAACAAACAGAAATTTCTTTCTCATAGTTTAGGGGGCTAGAAGTCCGAATTCAGAGTACTGGCTCTAAGGGAAGGCTTTCTCTCTCTGTTGGCTCTAGAGAAAAGTCTTTGTCTCTTTAGCTTCTGCTTCCTGGTTTCTTGAATATCTCCATGTGTCTTGTCATCTATCTTACCCCATCTCTGCTTTCTTAGTCTGTTCCTTTTATATTTTGAAAGTGACTGAGCCAAGACACACCAGACATTAAGTCTGTCTCATTAACATAACAAAGACAACTCATTCCCAAATGGGATTATAACCGCAAGCATAGAGGTTAGGATTTACAGCACAATTGTAGGGGACACAATTCAATCCATAACATTCTACCCTTCCCCCCCTCCCCAAAATTCATGTCCTTGCCATGTGCAAAACACATTGACCCCATCATATCATCTCAAAAGTCTTAAATCGACTCCAAGTCCAAAATCTCATCTTCTGAATCATCTAAATCAAATATGAGTGAGACTTTAGGCATATTCCATCCTGGGACAAAATTTCTCTTCATCTGTGAACCTGTGAAATCTAGACAAGTTATGTGTTTCCAAAGTACAGCAGTGGATCAGGCACAAGATAGACATTTCCATTACAAATGGGATAATTGGAAGGAAAGAAGGGATAACAGGCACCCACACCTAACCTAACCTAAGCCGTTGCCATTAAGTTGATTCTGACTCATAGTGACCCTATAGTAGAAGAGTAGAACTTCCCCATAGGGTTTCCAAGGAGTGGGTGGTGGATTCGAACTGCTGAACTTTTGGTTAGCAGCCATAGCTCTTAACCACTGTGCCACCAGAGTTCCAGTAGGCACCAAGCAAGTCCAAAACCCAGCAAATCAAATTACATTAGCTTTCAAAGTTTGAAAATAATCCTGTCTTCTCTGAGACCATCTGGGCAGTGGTCGTGTCCTCCAGAATCTGGGTGTTGGCCATGCCCTCTGGATTCTGGGTGGAAGCCCTCAGCCCTCGACTTCAGCTCAGCCTTACAGGCCCTCTGAAACGACAACTCTGCTCCCTTGGCTTTAGGAGGCCCCTTCTCCTGGTCCATCTGAGTGGCAACCCCACCCCCTCAGCCCTGTCAGAACTCATTCTTCTGCCCATTGAACATGAGAGCCCCACACCCTCAGCTTTAGGCAGTGGCCTTATCCCCTAGTATATCTTAAGGACTGCCTCACACTCCAGAATTGAGTTGGCAAAGATTCAACTCTGAAACTTAGGAGGCTGTGGCCCCCCACTTTGAGATCCAGCAGACCGTGGCCCCACCCTTTGGAACCAAGAAGGCCTTGCTTCCTGTGCTCCACTGAACAGTTCTGCTGATCTCTGAGCTGCTCCAGGGATGGTTCTTTTCTTTTCTTGGAGTACAACAGATGTAGCTCCTTTGGCCTGTTTCCTCTTTGCGGAATTCCAAGAGGTAGACAGCATTCTTTCCTTTGGTTCTTTCTCTGTCCCCTTCAGTATAAACTGATGAGTTTTCTGCTATGGTAGTTGTTAAATCCATCAGTCACAGGCTTAGTCTCTTAGATTGTATAGCCATCTCCTTGGCGAACATTCTAGGACATGTGTCCTTAGTTTGTACAACAGAATGTTCCAAGTCTGTAAGTTCTGTTTTCATTTTGCATAATTGATTTTTAAATCCATTTTTTCCTCTCACATTTTACTATAAGTGGCAAGGAGAAACCACATGGCCCCATTAAGATCTTTCTTAGAAATCTCATGAGCCAGATATCCAAGTTCATCACTTACACATTTTACCTTCCTCCAAACACTTGAATATAATTCAGACAAGTTCTTTGCCACTGCATAAAAAGCATCACCCTTCCTCCATTGTCCAATCACATGTTCATCCTTTTCTTTTAAAGCCTCACTAGAAGCACATTTAATGTCCTTGTTTCTGGTAACATCCTGTTGCTGATGCCGTACTTATTGTCTAAGATGATAGAGATTTTTTCTATAACTCTTCTCATTTCCTTCTGAGCCCTCACCAGAATTGCCTTTGATGTCCATAATTCTACCAACAGTCCCTTCAAGGAAATCTAGACTTTTATTATTAGGCACTTAAAACCCTTCCAGCCTCTACCCATTACCCAATTCCAAAACCACTTCCACATTTTAGGTATATGTTAGAGCAGCATTCCACTCTTCTGGTACCAAATTCTGTCCTAGTTATCTAGTGCTACTAGAATAGAAATACCACAAGTAGCTGGCTTTAACAATCAGAAGTTTATTTTCTAACATTTAAGGGGGCTAGAAGTCTGAATTCAGTGTGCCAGTTTATAACCACAGCATAGAGGTTAGATTTATAATACATATTTTGGGGGGGACACAATTCAATCCATAACAATTGATATAGTGCATCCTGAGTTAAGGAAAAAATAGAAAAGGACAGAATATCAAATGTTATCTTCAATCTCATTAACCCCTGGAAGTAGTATATTTGGTTCCTCTTTTTTTTCTCATTCATGGTTTCTTTTTTTTTTTTTTTTTTTACTATTTTATTGGCTATATTGAAAATATTTTTTTTGAATGTCACCTTAAATATTTTACTTGAAAATGGTAAGGTATAAATAAAGCAGAATAGTGCCAGCATTTTTATCTAAAGTGGTGGTGGTAAAAAGGTATGTTGCAATGTCTACTGAATTTAGTGTCAAGAGTTTAAGTTGTGGCAATTTCTTTAATTCAACAAGATTCTATGGAATTTCTGCCATGTGCCAGGAACCATGCTAAAGGCCAAGCTTAAGTTTCTTGATCTTTATAATTATAAAAATGGAAAAAATAGTTGTTAGAAGATTTTTTCTAACTTTCCTTCCACAGTTGATATTTCTTTATCTTCATATGTATAGCTTCCACGCCACACTTGAACCTAGATATAATCTAAGCCTCATGCAAAATGTATAGTGGTATTTGTGAGGTGAGGACTGAATAAAAAAGAAACAAATGAACAAAACTCAAACCATCTATACAAGAATCACCCTGGACTTAATACTCAGATAATGGCAGATTATTTACTAGTGGAAACCTGGTCAAACTCCAATAAATCTATTAAATTGGGCCATTCCTAAAACAATATTTTCTCTCTCAAATACTTAAAGGGGATAGGAAGTAAATATTAAATTAGTCTTGGAAGACCTTTTATTAAAAATAAGACTATTTTCATGAAAAATCACTCCTCCCTAGAATACTTTTTGAATGCTTTGTCTGTACTGAATATTTTCTTGGAAATGGGACCTGTACAGAGAAACATCAGTTGGGTTTGTTACTTGAAGGATTTTATAGTTGGAGGAGAGGAGAAACATGAAAAATAAATAAATATGTATCACCCATGTGACCTCAAACTCTCCACCTTCCCAGGTACCTTTTCTTTAATGCTCCCTTGTTTTTGTTGTTAGTTTCTCGAGTCGATTCTGACTCATGGTGACCCCATGTGTGCGGAGTAGAACTCCCACAAAGGGTTTATAAAGACTTCTTCATTCTGGAAGCAGATTACCAGGCCTGTCTCCCAAGGCACTTCTAGATGAGTCTGAACCACCAACCTTTTGCACAGTTGTACATAGCATGATCCAGATATGTATACTGGCTGGGTAACTGTGCCATCTGGGGATGACGTAGAGAAGTACCAATAGTCCTAGAAGAAGTCCAGTCCACCCTTCGCATATTTTCTTAGGATCCCGAGAAATATGCACATTTTCCATAGTTTTACATCCACTGCAGCTTGTCACCTCTTTCTGCAGACCTCTGGCCTTGGCTTCTTTACTAGCTACCTTTGACTGATTAAAACTGTCTCTGCATTACTGTAGTATTCATCTTATCCCAAGACATGGATATAGGCTATATCTTGATTCCTCAAAGTATGGATGATACAAGACTGTCGTCTTTAACAGCCTAACTGAGAAAAATGAATTTTAACATGGAAAAGGGAAACTTAGGCCTGAATATTATATATCTCCTGTCCTCTAATTTACAGACAGGAATTCTTGGATCCCTTGCCACAATTTCATGATCCCCAAGGGGTCCAAGGCCCATAGGATGCAAACCCTAATAGAAGTACCAATAATTGGAATCCAGAAGATTGACTCTAATGTTGGACTTTAAATCCCCTAACAGACATATGATGGAGATTCCTGAGGGAAGAGAGGGAAGATTTTACTGTATCACTTCTCTGTTTAAGACCTCTCAATGACTTTCTATTGGTCAAGGATGAGCCCAGGCTTCTCAAAGAGGCACTCATAGTTCACCATGTCGTCATAGGCCTGCCTTTCCAGTCTCTTTTCAAGCTATTCCCTGCATCAAACACTATATCTTAGTAATACCAAAATATATGCAGTTTCCTGAAAAATAAATTTCATGCCTCAGAGCCTTAGCTTATGTTATTCCCTCTCCCTGGAAGGCTCTGCCCACTCCATTACCTGGCTAATTTTATTAGTAAAGTCTTATTAAAGTTATTTTTCCTGTTAGAACTCGTTCAATGATTGCTCGCCTCACTGATTTTAAAATGTACTCATTTGATTGGATTGTACACATGGAAGGTAGTATGAAACAGGGGGAAAATACTGGCTTTAGAGCAGCAACCCAGCCAGTGTTCATATCTGGATCATGCTATCTGTGACTATGCAAGTTTCCTAAGCCTAAATATCAGTGGCGCTGTGGCAGAAATTCCACAAGTAGGTGACTTTAAAGAACAAAAATGTATTTTCTCACAGTTCAAGAGACTGTAAGTCCCAATTCAGGGGGTGGCTCCAGAGGGAGGACCATCTTTGTCTATTTTAGCTCCTGTTGTTGCGTGCCATTGAGTCGATTCTGACTCATAACAACCCCACGTGACAGAGTAGAACTGCCCCATAGGGTGTTCTAGGCTGTAATCTTTATGGGAGCAGATGTCACATCTTTTTCTGGCAGAGCTTCTGGGTAGGTTTGAACTGCCAATCTTTTGGTTAGCAGCTGAGCACTGCCACCAGGCAGACCTCCTATTTCAACTCCTAGTATCTGGAAATCTTTGGAGTTCCTGAGCTTGTAGATCCATCTGCCATGTGTGCCTGTCGTCATATGGCATCTTCCCCTTGAGTATGTCTTTGTGTCTATTCTGCTTTTCCTATAACTGAGAAATGATTAGGTTTAGGATCCCCCTTACTCTACTATTGCCTCATTAACATAATAAAAGAAAAACCCTATTGCCAAACAGTACTACATCAACAGGTATGGAGATATATGTCAAGTTTAAGCAATTTTCCCAGGGGTGTTATGGATTGAACTGTGTCCGTCAAAAATATGTATTGCATATCCTAACCGCTACACCTGTTGTTGGAGGCCTAGTGGCACAGGGATTAAGAGCTCGGCTGCTAACCAAAAGGTCGGCGGTTTGAATCCATGGCTGCTCCTTGGAAAACATACAGGGCAGTTCTACTCTGTCCTATGTGGTCGCTATGAGTTGGAATTGACTCAAAAACAATAGGTTTTGTTTTGTTTTTTATACCTGTGGTTATAATCCCATCTGGGAATGGATATTCTTTGTTGTGTTAAAAGACCATATCAGTGTAGGCTGTGTTTTAAGAAAATCACCTTTGAGATATTAAAAGAGCAGATTAGAACACAGGAGTAAGCGGAGATGGGAGAAGATAGCTGCTATACCACATGGACATCTCTAAAGAACCAGGAAACAGAAGCTGAAGAAACAAAGACATTCCTCCACAGCTGACAGAGAAAGAAAGCCTTCCTCTAGAGCCAGCGCCCTGATTTTGGACTTCTAGTCTCCTAAACTGTGAGAAAATAAACGTTAAAGCCACCTACTTGTGGTATCTCTGTTACAGCAGCACTAGATAACGAAGACAAGGGGAAAATCCAAAGTCTTTAAATTAGTAACCACACTATGCTTCATGAGATTGAATGGGCCAGCTCATGGCCGTATGCTTTTAAAATAATGATGCTTTCTATCCATAAAGTGTTTATAAAATGTAAGTAAATTCTGATGTAAACCTGTAGTTTTTAGCAATGCGGACTACTATTCTGAGATAGAGTGGCATGTGGTAGGGTTAATCAAAAGGCAAAAATCCTACTTTAAATGGCTAAGTTATATTTAGGTTAAATAGCCTCAGAACCATTTGTTTCAGTGCAGACAATGCCTTTCTGCACAAGTACACATCATCTGGATTTAGATCTGGCTGGCTGCTTATATTATTTCTAGGATTACAGCATGCTGCTTCTCAGACACGAAATGGACCTTTCAGCGTACTAGATTATGTAGAATGGAGAGTAATAACCAACAATCTAAGGCAGATCCTCTTAAGGACATTAGACTAGTGTGTGAAGCAACTTATAGAAAGAGTAATTTTCAATGAGATCTGTAAAATAGTACAAGGAAAAGGAAGCTGGAATTTAGTAAGGGTTGATATAGTTGGTGGGTTTGAGATTCTTGTTCTGCACTTCCTAGAACCTAAGGAAGAAAATAACTTTTTTATTAGGTGTATACATATGTATATATATATGTGTGTGTGTGTGTGTGTGTGTGTGTGTGTGTGTATGGCCCAGTTTTTAAAATTATGTATGTATAACTTTAAAACCTGGGCCATTATGCCGAATCCAACCGATCAGTTTCTCCTTTCCTTGTCCACTAAAATAATAATAATGATAAAAAACTAGTAATCTACAACTGATCCAATTGTGTAACTTATTAAACAGAATTGCTATTGATTTTTTAAAGAAGTATGAAGTATTTTGGCCAGCTTTAAATATGTTGTAACCAAAAATCCAAGCCCGTTGCCGTCGAGTAGATTCCAACTCATAGTGACGCTATAGGACAGAGTAGAACTGCCCCATAGAGTTTCCAAGGAGCGGCTGGTGGATTCGAACTGCCAACTTTTTGCTTAGCAGATGAAATTTATATTTAAAAGAATGTTATTTTAAAGCCTTTCAGGAGAGTTTTTTTTTGTTTGTTTTGTTTGTCATTGTTTTTAATTTTCTCCCATAGTGAAAGTTTGGGTGATAGAGTCAACAATAATTAGTAATATTTATTGAGGTGTTTATTGAATACCTATTATAAGGCAGGAAAATATGTCAATTTGTGAGGTACCTCTTCTAGGAGTGTTGCCTTCCTTGTATTATTTAAAACTCTTAGAAGCCCGTAAGGTAATTATTACTCTCCTTATGCAGATGAGTAAACAAAGGTACAGGGACCTTAAATGGATTGCCCAGCAGTTGTTGGCTTATAAGGGTAAGCTGTAGAGCAACCTATGTCCTACTTTAGAATCCACATGTACCTTTATTCCTCTCTACATAACACACCTCCTCTACCCCTGACCATAGAATATATTAGAAATTGGGAAGAGGAATGTAGGAGAAAGAAGAATGAAAGGAGAGAACTGTGGAAAAGGAAGACTTAGGGTAGAGGGGAGAAATGACTTGTATGTATGAGGGAAACAGAGTCTACTTCTTGTATCATGCTCTTGGAGGACTGTGTTTTCCACCAACCCATCAGTCTAGAGCCCTGTCTTCTATGATTATTTTCTGTGTCTTACCTTGGGGGCAGGAGTCCCTGGGTGGTGCAGACAGTTAAGCTCTTAACTACTTGTCGAAAGGTTGGTGATTCAAACCCACCCAGAGGTCAACTACTTGTCAAAAGTTTGGTGGTTTGAACCCACCCAGAGGTGCCTCAGAAGACAGGCCCTGTGATCTGCTTCTAAAACTTCACAGCCCTGAAAACCATATAGAGCAATTCTACTCTGCATACGTGGGGTCACCATGAGTCAGAATCAACTCAACTGCAACTAACAACCACCACCTCAGGGGTAATTCTCAGGTAGAATAGCCAGGTCATTTCATCATTTCACCTGCTAGTTATGTCATATCAACCTATCAGTGTCTTCTGGAGACTGTGTCACCTTCAGTAGCATGAAAGTCCAGGAAGGTAGTATTGCAGCCTTCCTCACATTATCCTTCCTCTGAACTCATATATTACAGCCAGTATCCATTATTTGGCCCTAGGCTTATGCTTTCTTGTATTGCTACTCCCCTGTGTAAGTGATTCTCCCTCCCCCACCCCCCACAGTTTTAGCCCTTATGGGAAAAATCATGACAAAATGCATGTGTGTAATCCTGGGCTCCTAGTGTACACACTCCATGTTCTAAACACTCACTGGATGGAACTGCATGGATTTGTGCTCAATGAAGAGATGATTTAAAGATGTTCGAGACTTCCCCAACTCACTATTCTCTCAGCATCAAAATGTGTGGATTTACATAGTGCTTTAAAGTGTCCAAGACTTTGATAATTTTATTCAATCCTCACAACAATCCTGTGAGGCATGCCATAATGATTATATCTATATTACACAAAGAGGAAACTGAATCTTAGCATGGTTAATTAACTTGGCCAAGGTCCCATAGCTAGCTTATAAAATATTTCTCCAATGAATGAGGGAAGAAAGGACTAAAGCACAATTAGGACTTGAGACCAAGTGTCTATGACTTCAAGTTCAGTGCTCTTTCCAATATACTGTCCTTGTCACTCCAGAAACATCTTGGTTAAACTAATTCCACTGAAGAGTTTATTGCTTAAAAAATATGATCTGGCACAATTCAGTGGGAGTGAGGGGGATAAGGAAAAGAAAGGTTACTGCATTTCTATTTTGACAGGAGATAATACCTATTAGGGAGCACAGATTGTGAGAGATAGGACAAACTGTTTTGGAGCACATTTCTAGCAACTGGAACGTATATGCTGTCACACCCTCAAAAATAAAACAACATTATTGCTGCCTCCTCTACTTATTAGGTCAGCCTTTGAAGAGCTGATTTTCAAATCTTCCATAATTCCTCCTTGTTAAAGGCCTTGAAGAATATAAACCATTTCTGATCTTTCTCCCCATCTCAGCTCTATGAATAGAATTGTCTTTTCCCTAAACTTTAATCAGTCTCTCCCTGAGTAAGTAGTGATAATCAAACAGATTTTTAATACTTTAACCCATTATATTTAATTGGGCTGTTTAAGTTACAGGAATAAATAGAAACGGATGAACCTTTAAATCTCCCTGCACTAAATGCTGTTTACCTGACTCACTTCAGTGAATCAACCTCCCCGTTTCCCCCCAAGCCCTCGCCCCATAAAAAAATCCCTGCAATTAAATATATGGTGGTGGATCATTTCTTGCTGGCAATAATTATATGGGAGAATTTAGAATCTCATCAGAAGGTCTAATTTGAAGTAATAAACCTTCCAGCTAATCTTATACCTAAAGTCAAAGGTCCCACTCTAATGTTGATGATAATGCAGGAGCGTAAAATAACAGACTGAATGAAAGCTAACCATCATTCTAAATTATTTCAGTGTGTGAGGATAACACACATTTATGAGGGAGACTGTCTTTTCAGACTTAGAGAAAGAGAATTGGTTTTCTGCTTTGGGTGTTAGAACACATCTCTGAAGATACTGGCCCAAGCCTAGAAAGTACGGTTTGAGCCGTGTTAGATGATAGAACTTTAGTGGGCTGAGAACGATGGCATTCCAGGCAGAAGAGAGTATATGCTAAGTCAGGAAGGTGAGAGACCACACGGGTATGGTAATGAGTTCTACATAACTCAGATTTTTAGAGGAGAAACGGATTGAGACGGCGGGCCTTCTTACCCTCTTCACTTTTAGAAGGTTGCCTGAGGTATATCGCAGATTTGGCTGGAGGGCTGAAATGCCTTGGGAGGTATTTTTTTTTTTAATAATAGGGACAATTAAAAATGGCCCAACTGGTGGATGCCATGAGTAGGTCTGTGCTCTATACCGAGTCACTGTGACTATAGCATGTGCCGTAAACTGTAGAAGGTAGAAATTGGAGGAAGTGAGGAAACGGTTGCAATTATCTAAGAGAGAAGTGGTAAGGCTAGAGTTAGGCAGTGGTCTTTAGAGTAAGGATGAGGAATAGGTGTCAACTACACTGTAAAGTTAAAATTGCAGATATTGCGAAGTAGTGGTCTCTGGAAATTGAAGAATCATTGGAATTTGAAGATGATTATAATTTCAAAGAGGAAGATAATGGCATTTCTTATGGACACAGAAGGACCAGGTTGGAAAAGGAGGGCAATAAGTGGTTCTATGTTAGCCACAGTGGTTTAAGAGAATGTTCCAGCACTGTGTAGAGCTGTCCTACTGGCAGCTGGATAGGTGGTTCTTGTCATTATAAAAGGCCAGGGCTAGTTGTGACTATTGAGGGGCTAGAACAAAGCTGTAAAAATAAGAATATGTAGAATTACGAGAGGGGAATGGAGGAAAAAGGGAGCTAATTTAAGAAATGTTTAAATTTAAGGGACAGGCAGAAGAAGAAGAGGCAGGGAACAATAGGATTCCAATTTCTCAAGAGTAAGAGACCTAAGAAGGTAAGGTGCCATGAAAACCAAGGAAAGAGACATAAATTCTTGCTAAGAAATCTGATAAGAGAAGAGGTGAACAGATACGGCAATTAGGAGGCCACTTACAATTTTTAGAAGTGTATTCTAGGTAGAATTATGGAAGTAAATGCCAGAACGTTAAGATTTGAAGTATGTTATTTAGGAAGTTTATAGTGACTTTAAATTATTTTTGGCAGATATTCAACAGTGAAATATTGGAGAGTGATAAATCAATGTGACTGAAGCATGGGATAGATGCAGGGTTGCAGAGCTGGTTTAATTTCTGCTTTGATTGCTTTTTTAATTCTGTTGTTCAGTAGAATAAGTGAGATTAGTGGACGAGAGTAAGAGAATGAAAAAAGGGGCAAGAACTAAAATGTATTAAACGTTAAACATATTTTATATGCTAGGCATTTGTACTGAGGCTCTCACATAAACTGTCCCATTTAATCCCAACAGTATCCAGAGGGGTTTAGTATATTTTATAGTGGAAAACGATGCTCAGAGATATTAAATCACTCTCCTGAGGTGATTCATATACTATTTAACAGAACAGTGATGATATTAGATCAGGGATCAATTTCCCATTTTTTCATTCAATCAACAATTATTCATTGATTACCAATTAATGAACCAGATACTGTTCTGGGCACTAGACATACAGCAGTTAATAAAACAGAAACCATCTTTGCCCTCATAATGCTTAGAGTCTTGGGGAAAAGCCAGAGGCTGAATGGGGAGAGTTACCTCTTTATTATACTGAGGGCAATAATTCATAAAACTAGTTAAAACTGAAAGTGTATGATAGAAATATGGCTTTGGAAGATGATGCTCTCAGAGAACCACCTTTCTAAGAGAAACATTATTTACAGTTGTGAATTGGCAACCTCAGAACTTCAAACATCACCCATCCTCCCCGACCTTCATTTTGAGGTTTAGTTCTCTGAACTTCCCTCCTTCCTCCACTATACACAAGTACTTTTGCGCTCTGTTTCTTTGCAAGTACTGTTCCCTTTGCTAGGGATGCCCTCTCCTCACTTGTTAATCTGGTAAATTCCTACTCATCCCTTCAGCCTCAGCTCTCACCTCCTCTGAAACATTCCCTAACACCACCAGGCATAGGTAGATGGATCCTTTGAACACCGCTTGGCTTTCTGTGCAGAATCCAGATTAAGAAATGGCTCCATGATAGAGTGTTCACACTCCTCTCTCATCTAGACTCTTGAAGTTAGGAACCATAAAATTCCATCCTTGCACACAATGCCTGCACACAGGAAGCACTGGGAAATAAGTGTGGAATAAATGGTTGGGCGTGCTAATAAAGGAGTAGATCCTTGTAATATCCTTTGAGAAGCAAATCTTTACTGGGCAGCATTGTGGGAGTGTTTTTCCGTGTGTCATGACCACATTTGTTTTGCATTCTAGTCCATTATCATAATAATAACTCTCCATTTGCAGCTTATGCATTTGAAAATAAATTGCCTTGCCTAGGACATAGCTGGAGGGAGCATTATTAAGTGACCATAATTGGTATTGCTTTAATAGTCACCTGTATATTATGAAATATAAATAGAAAATTTCAACTAAAAGAGCTGGAATGCTTAGTCCATTATTGAGATGCTTTCTTGGTGGAATAATCTTTCTACAGAAAATATTTTTCTATTCCACTAAACTATCTTTTATTTAACAGGAGCATGAATATAACCTGAGGTGGGCTTAAAGAGTAGCAGAGCAAGTCAAATGCCAAAAAATTACCCCAGCTCTGAAGCTAAAACTACACAGAGAAGAGACTAATGGCATTGGGGAAAAGAACTGAATATAGCTATAATTTCTTACTTGTACACATCTGTCATAAAAGCACTTCAGCACATTTAGAATGTCCTTCTTTCCTCCAAAAATTTGGTCAGCTCTCATCCTGCCTTTAGGGAACACCCACTCTATGAAGCTTCCCCTTCCTTCTTCCAGACAGCACTTCTGTTATTTTTGTATCCAACTCCTGTTATTACAATTACTTATGGGTCTATAATTTATATTAACCAATGAGGCTTTTGAAGACAGGGACATTGTCTTATTCATCTTTGTATTCTTCAATGACTAGTATCCACAGTAGGTGCTCAGTCAGTATTTGGTGAATTCTATTGCAGTGACATAACTCAACCACGGTTTTAATAATTGAAAGTAACTCAAAAGCCATAAAGTTTCTGACCTTATATTAGATTATATATTTGGCTGGCTATAAGAAAACATTATATAATAAATTTTTAATTCCTTGGGAATACAGACCCCACCATATCATTCGACTGTGTGGATCATAACAAATTATGGACAACATTGCAGAGAATGAGAATTCCAGAACACTTAATTATGCTTATGAGGAACCCGTACATGGATCAAGAGGCAGTTGTTCAAACAGAACAAGGGGATACTGCATGGTTTAAAGTCAGGGAAGGTGTGTGTCACGGTTGTATCCTTTCACCATACCTATTCAATCTGTATGCTGACTGTCTTGGTTATCTAGTATTGCTATAATAGAAACACCACAAGTGGATGGCTTTAACAAAGAGAAGTTTATTCTCTCACAGTCCAGTAGGCTAGAAGTCCAATTTCAGGGTGTTGGCTCCAGGGGAAGGCTTTCTCTCTCTGACTCATAACACTAAAGAGATGTAAAACAGAGGCTGTCTATACTTCTTCACCTTGATGTCTCATAGATACCTCTATTTTGAATACTAAGCTGGGAATTGGTTTTTCAAATCTGAATCTCTTTGGACTCTTAAAATATGTCCCTCAATTTCCTAGTGTCAATTGAACACTTCAGAATTTACTAAACTGTCATAGAAAATAGTATTACATTTAATTCCATTTTAAGAAGGCTTGACTGCGAGAAATTAGCTCCCCACCCCAACAAAGCATTCACCAGTTTTTTCTAAGAACTGTACCCTGGGACTCGCATGTGCTTAAGAGTCACTTAGGTTTGCCCCCTCTGACTCTTCACTCTCCGATGCCTCTGCTGGAGATGGCCTTGGTGACAATGCAACCCCCATGGACACAGAGGTTCCTCACTATGGACTGTCAGTAATCTTTCCTTCCTTATTTTCTCCAACTAAAGGATACAGGACATCCCACAGAACAAAGGTAAGGCTATAATTTTAATATTTCACTGTAGTGACCATAACAGAAAAGAAATGCAATGCAGAAAATAACTTATGACCATGACCCAACCCAATCCAAGACCAATCTTGGAGTTCCTTTCCACCCAAATTTCTGCCTTACTTCCCACCTGCCTCCAGGAGTTGGGTCCAGCTTACTATCTTCTTCTAAATGTCCTCTAGACATCTCAGTACCTTAGAGTGTACTAATTCAACCTAATGCCTAGTCTCAGAAGGAGAAGGTGACTTTTCTTCTTCTTAATGTAAAGCCTTTCTTTTGAATACTCATTTTCTGCCACAACCTTGAGTTTTGCCCAGGATGACTGACAGTAGAATTATCCACTCTCTCCAGGGGTTACCTCATTCCTATGTACATGACTATACTACAGCACTATAGTTTCAATTAAAAAAAAAAAAAAGCCACATGGTAGTCAAAAATTATGTTAACCAAAGCTTGGATTATTCAGTCTTAAATGATAACCACATGTTGCCGTGGTTTCTATTCCAGGTAGGGTTACAATACATTTAGGCCTGTTTCTTTTTAGTTTTTCAATTTCAAAGGTTCAAAACATCTGCAGGGCACCTCTTCCTAATTGCGCTTATCATATAGTATTGCAATTATCTGTTGTTGTTGTCGGCATGTTCTTCCAAGTAGACTGTGAACTTCTTGAGTGGGACTGTATCACACCTAATACAGTGCCTAACACACAACAGATGCATAATAGATGCTTGGTTCACGATAACTTTGCATTCACTTAATTTTTCATTCAATAAGCATGCACTGAATACCTACTTATTGCCAGATATCTTGATAAGTGAGGGAGAAAAGGCAACTGATCTATTACCTAGTCTTAACTCCTATAATACTCAGTCAAACCACTCCAAGATGTGTGAATAGGAATTATCTTCCAATTTTGTATCTCTATTTCCTCATAGAGTTAGAATTATCCTAGGTATCATAATCTGTTTTGAGTGGCATAGTAGAAAGGATTATGAAATTAGTACCAGAGATTGGATGCCTGTCTTTGCTCAACCACTAACTTCCCTAAATCCCAGTTATTTCTTTTGTAAACTAAGGAGCTGGGCATAGTTTTGGTACCCTCTAGCTCAAACATTATATTTTATTGATAAAGATAGACACGATTATGAGATCAAATTTTTGAGCAATTTCATCTGTGTCACCTGACCAAGGGTCTGAATGCTAAATGCTAAAATGTAGAGTGATTTTTATAATAGAATAGTACACCAGCAGGAATATGCAGGCTTTGTTATTCTTTTAATTGAAGTCATTTCACAATTTTAGTTCAGTCATTTCTTTTACAACTGAGTGACTTATAATAACACTATCTGATATTCCCAAAATAAGAGCAAAAAACAGAAACAAAATCTTTCCTTTTTGTTCCATTGAAAAATCTGTTCCTCTTATATACCAAAAAGAGGCATAGACTGTATTATTTTTTAAGCTGCAGCCATAATTTTTTTTTTTTTATTGTACTTCAGGTAAAGGCTTGCAGAACAAATAGTTTCTCATGAAACAGTAGTACACATATTGTTTTATGACATTGGTTAACAACCCCACAACATGTCAAC
>NW_004444024.1:10610284-10659659 GCF_000243295.1 Trichechus manatus latirostris | reverse complement strand
TCAGGGATCCCTCTGCCCGTCTGTGGAAGCCGAGGGGGTAGGTTCCAAGCCACGCAGCACTGCCTGGCCAGAACTGGCTCCCAACTCAAGAAAAGGAAAAGAAAACAAACAATTCAAAACAAACAAATGAACAAAAGCCCCGGGATCCCACCAGCACGTCAGCCCAGACCAGGAAGCAGCTCCACACTCAAACGGAGCTCCACAGCCCCTCAGGAAGAAGCAAGGATGGCGCATGGAGCCAGGTATTTCAGTGAAAGGAGGGGGAGGTGGTGAGAGGTAAGGAAGAAATCCAAAGAAGCGGAAAAACAGTAACACCAGCAGCCAACAAATGGCACTCAGAGAGCCAGCTAGTGTGGGCTAGTGCAATCCAAGCAACCGGTGCTTCCCGGACAAGAGACAGTGTCCATGGGAAGCAGATTAGACCGAGTGTGGGTGAAGAAGGGTGGGGGGTGGGAAAGCATATATCACAAATTACTGGAGCTCCGCAGCCCCTCACGAAGAAGCAAAGATGGCACACGGAGCCAGGTATTTGAGCAAAAGGAGGGGGCGGTGTTGAGAGGTAAGGAAGAATCAAAAGAGGCTGATTAAAGGAATACCAGCAGCCAACAAATGGCACTCAGAGAGCCAACCCATTTGGGTGGGTGGAATCCAAGCAGCCGGTGCTTCCCGGACAAGAGATTGTGGCCGCGGGAAGCAGAGGAGGCCAAGTGGGGGTGAAGAAGGGTGGGGGGTGGGAAAGCGTATATCGCAAATTACCGGTTGTTTCTTCTACTGCTGGAAGCTCCGTGAAGCTGCTTTCTCATACCCCCTGTTTGCTGGTGTCTGATTGGAGTCCAAGATGGTGGATCCGCACTGCATTCGCTGATAGGGGATTGCTGCATGAATCTCTCCTTGCTGTCCGTTCTCTGTCAGTTTTCTCACTCCATTTGGTGCTTGGCTGAGTTCTTTGTCTCTTCATTTGATGTTGTAGGGTTTCAGGATTGTTGTTTTCTCTGTTCGGCTTAGTTTTTCGGATCTTTGCTGTGGAGGGACGGCGTGGTGCTTCTGCCTAGAATGCCATTTTACCAGAAGTCCCAGAAGCCATAAATTTTACTACGCAGTTTTGTGTAATATGCCTGTGATTTTTAAGGTGGAGCACTCTAACCCAGACCCAAGATCTTTCCATCGTATCTTCTGCACTTGGCCTGGGATTTCCTCCTTTAGACCACCAGGGCAGAGGTGGTTTGCAGATCCTAGAGAGGCTCCAATCTGAACTGGTAGAACAACTGTCTTGTATTTCGCTTGTCTCAAAAGACATTCTAGGGGAGACAGAGTGTGAAAAGCAGCATGATTTTAGAGGGCGAGGGCAAAAACTTTGATTCTGGAGTCAGAGATGTGGTTTCAACTCTCAGAGCAGAAAAAGAGCTAAAAGTTATCATGTTCTGAGAGTGCAATGTAAGATATGTTGGCAGACAAGGAATATTACCAACTTACAAAGTCTTACAAAGAATTGGGACGCCTGATCCTTCCATCCCACTTCCACGTTACCCTCCATGTAGAATGCCCATCCAAAAAAAAAAAAAAGTCCATGTCGTAACTTCTTATCTATGATATATACCCAAAATGGTATTTTTTTTTAAAAAATTACCTTTTTATGTGGAAATAATTTGAAATTTACAGAAAAGTTGCAAATATGAAAGCAGTTCAAAGAACACCCAATACCTATTACCCACGTTTTCTTATTGTTAATATTTTACTCTATTTGCTTTATAATTTCTGCACATTCTCTCAACCATTTGAAGATAAATCACACACACTATAGACTTTTAACCCTAAAGGCATTAGCATATATTTCCCAAGAATGGAAGGATTCTCTTAGATAACCACAGTGCAGTTATCAACTTGAGTAAATTTAATATTGACACATTTATAATCTAATCTACTCTCTATATTCTAGTTTTGACAATTGACCAAAAACATATAGTATTTTTCTCTCTCAATACAATATCTGGTCTTGGGTCAGGTATTACTTTTAGCTGTCATGCCTCTTTAGCTTCCTTTAATCTGGAACATTTCCATTGCTTTTTACTTTTCTTTTTTGATACTGACATTTTAAAAGAATAATCCCACCCTTTTAAAATAGAATACTCCCAGTTTGGGGTTTATCTAATGTTTCCTCATGGTTAGATTCATGTTGTGTCTTTCTCAGAGTACAACAGCTGGGCACATACAATCTCCATCTGCCCCTAACTGATGTTAATTTTGCTCACCTGCTCAAGGTTTTGTCCAATTTCCCTCACTTTATAATTACTATTTTTATTCCCTAGTAACTCGTAAGTGGACTATAGGGAGATTCTTTAAGATCATGTAAATACTCTGCTTCTCGTAATTTTCCCCTAGATTTAACATCCATTGATGATTCTTGCCTGATATAGTTTTAACCAAGACAGTTGAAATTGCTAATTTTTCTACATACAGCACTCTGTTCACCACATTTACCAGCTGACACTCAGCATTCTGCAATAATCAAAAGCAAGCCTTCCCTTCTCTCTCTCTGTATCCACCCATCCACTTATCCACCCATCCACCCATCCACCCATCTGCCTCTCTATCTACCACCCTTCATCCCTCAAATGAATTTGAATTTAAGCCTTTCTCCAACCAAAGTCCATACTATATTATTCATTTATACCAAGTTGCTGACTTATTTTTGAAAAAGAAAAATATATTACTTTTTAAAAAGGAAGGAACTTGCCAGTTTGTAAGCTAATTCACTCATTTACTTTTTAAAATTAGTATATTACTATGTTAATTTAATATGTAATAGGTGCCAGGAAGTGACTTTTTGCTGAAGATTGTGCTTTCAAGGAGCTCATATTTTAGGGAAGTACACATATAAGTATTCTACAAAAGAACTTACTTTTGTCTTGCATTGTTATTAAAGATCAATTCAAATATATGACATTTAGACTTTTATGGCTAACTTAATATAAAAATACTGATATTCTTTGTCTTCTTGTCTTTCTGTATCTTTCTCTCTTATATTCCATTCTAGAAGAAGAAGGGTCCTAAGATAATTGATAGTAAAGTAGTTATGTTTTAGCAGGGTTTATATTGACATATTAGTAGAAACCTCATATTTATCTTAATAATTTGCATGATAGGAATAATTTTAAATGGGGAAATGAGCTAAGAATTGGACATATACATATTATAGGCACTATTGAGTTGGAGGAACACTAATGGTGTGGTGGTTAAGAGCTTAGGCTGCTAACCAAAAGATTGGCAGTTCAAATCTATCAGCTGCTCCTTGGAAACCACATGGAGCAATTCTACTCTGTCCTGTAGGGTCAGTATGAGTTGGAATTGACTCGACTGCAGCGGGTTTGTTTGTTTGTCTTGTTACTGAGTCATAACCAACTTGATGGAACCTAATGACAATACTTCTGAGAAGTTGAAACTGGAGAGCTCTGAGCTTGTTACAGCTGTGGGCTTGATTAAATGCCCTCCTCCCAGCTCCCACCTGAAATTATCTAATGGCTTAGAATATTGGTAGAATAGGGTAAGGTTTTGAGACTTGGGGAGGAAACAAGGGTATCCTGAGCAAGTAATAAATACCAGACTTGATTGTGGTTTCTTCCATAACTGTGCGAGTTAGATATCCATACCCATTACACAACTTTGCTCAGGTCAGAATTGGCTCTTGCCAGAACGCTTGTCTTTTCACTCCTCAGGTATCTGGTTCATAAGCCCAGAGTAGCTAACGATTAACTCTTATGCAGCTGGTCTTGCCAAGACTCTGGGGCCATCTGCAGAAAATAGCCTGTATGCTGATGGGGATTGTCAAAAGGCACCTGTCCGATCTCAGAGAAAGGCCTAATCCAAGGTTTAACAATAACAGTGTGCATTGTGTGTTTCGCTTGTCAAACTGTGTTCTCATCCATTATCTCATATGATAAGCAAAGGTTAGCATTAAAAGATGAACATTTTATTAAATAATCAACTTGATTTGCTTTTATTGAACTAATGGGCATGAGTAGAGAACATTAAACTCCACTGAGCAAAAGCCCTGACTGGTTGATTCATTTTGTTGCTTTTGAGCTCCTTCTTTCTAAGCTCCCTCAGAGCAATCCTATTCAGCTGCACTGTGTATGACTCTTTGAGTAATCCCACCCCTGTAGCCAACCAGGTGCCACCTGTCACTTGATAATTGGCCAAGGTCGGCATATGGGTCTTGACAGATCCCTTCTCATAATAGCATGGCACTTAATTTCAATGAAAGAACAGACTCACAATCTGTTTAGATGTGCACAAGTTGATCTCTCTTTGGAGCAGCTGCTTGGTAGAGCCTGTTAGGAGATAGATGGCATTGGCATTTGCGAGTTGAGTCACCTTCTGGAGAAGCTGGCTATGTTTTCTCCAAGAGTGTTCATAAATACTGGCATACAGGATTGGTTTAAAAAATCCACTCACTTAGCTATTATGCAGATGATATTCTTTGTGTTCTGACAAATGTTTATTTTACCTTTTTTGGAATAGGGAGAAAAAGAAAAGAAAACAAGAATACGAAAATGAAAAGGGAATGTGGATACTTTCTGTGGTTAGACTTCTATTTTGGATATTTTAACACAAATAACAAATGTCATGAAATCTGTTTAAAAACGCCCATTTGAGAGCCATTTGTTTTTAAGATAATAGGTGTTATTTCACAAAATGAGAGCAATGTCAAAGAAGAAGGTTGACTAGGTGTTCTGACATGCAGTTCAGGCTTTATAAGGGCAACACAATTTAGGCTAAATTCACCTTTGTGGATCCAGAAAACTCGGTCAGTATACCCATTGATGACTAAGCTCATGAATGCGTGTGCCACAGTAACCAAGTTTATTTTGGATTTTCTGAAATATTAGTGTTAGCCAGCTACAACTGTATTCACACAGGGTTAGACACGTAATGTGATCAGAATTCTTGTGTTGGCTAGTTAGGGCACTGAAATCTCCCCTGAACAATTCTAGAGATACACTCACATATTATTTTGATCTTTGACTTTCCTTTTAGTAGTTTTTTGACAAAATACTTTCTTTATATTTCTTCAGGTAAAGTGGTACCCTACTGCATCCACTGGTTGTAGAGTCAGAGAATATCTGAATTCTAGAACTTCATTCTACCAGTTATTAGTTGTTTGACTCTAAGCAAGTCACTGAGGCAAGAGCCTCAGTTTTCGCAGAACATGAGTGATGGTAACATCTCCTTTGTAGACATTTTCAAAGCTTACAGATAATGTATAAAAAGGATCTACTACAGAGCCTAGCACATAGTAGGTATTCAATAAATGATGGTTATCATCACCACCACCATCATCATTATCATTATCATCATCATCATGTTAAAACTTTAATTTTGGGCATATCTTTATTAAATTTCCAGTTTCTACTTTCCTGCTTTAATTTGAGAGAAATTCTGTCCCTTAAGGCAACTTTTGCTAATCTAAAGTATATACAGACTTTGGAAACCTAATTCTCAAGGGAAATGTATCACCTAATTACAGGAATGAAATTCAATATCTGTCTGTCTATCTATCCATCTGTTGAGAGAAACAGCCTCACAACATGAACTTATGCTGTATATTAATGTTCCTTTTTAGTATATCAAATATGACAAGAATCCAGATATTTACACTAGGGAAAAAGAAAAAAAAGTAGAATAGCTACCGTTTATGAATACCTCGTGTCTACTCTGCGTGCTAAGAAGCCCTGGTGGCACAGTGGTTGAACACTCAGCTGCAAACTGAAAGGTCAGCAGCTCAAACCCACCAGCTGCTCCTCAGGAGAAAGATGCAGTAGTCTGGTAAAGATTACAGCCTTGGGAACACTATGGGCAGTTCTACTCTGTGCTATAGAGTTCCTATGAATCAGAATCAACACAACAGCAACTGGAAACTATGCATACTACCTCACTGTAATCCTTCAAATATCCCTGCAAGTTAGATTGTCATAGCAGTTTTTAAAGATTAAAAAATGGGGCTAAGCCACTTAAAATGTTAACTTCACACAATTAGAGTATTTGAGCTGGTATTCAAACCCTAGGACAGTTGAATTGTAATGTCGTTTCTGTTTATGATACTCTAGCTCTTAGAAAACACAACTAAATCACTAAATGTTGAGGTGCATAGTTAGTAAAGGGTCTCACTTTGAATACTGCAGTACAAAGGCTTCATTTCAGTTTGATGTCAAGCTAGGTTGAAACCTCATACATTTTGTGTATCATCTGTTGGTGAAATAGAATGCTCTGGGGCTATACTATGAATTTAGAACAGAGGTACAATTCCAAAGGGTTTGCAAATTAAGCTCTACTCAGATACTGGCTAAACTAATACCTCTGCAATTTTTCATTATATTATTAACCAACTACTGGTAATGGCAAGAGAGGAGGGAAATGTAACCTTTGTCAAACAATCACAATATGACTTTGTTGTGAAAGAGTCGATATTTCAGTTACCACAATGGCAGCTCTTCCTACACCCTGTATTAACTCTTTTCCATAACGAAGAGGCAAAATCACAGTGGATATTTAATTTATTTTAATTTACTGGCCTGGAAAACCAGTAATGTTTCACAAGTGGAAATATTCTTTCTGGATCTCAAAAGAAAATTTTCTGAATAAAGTACCATTTTAATAATAAATCTAGAGCCTGGTATGAATATCCAAAGTCTACTTTCCAAAAAAGAATAGTTTGTGCTGTTACCGAATTCAAAATCTAAAGTAAATATGGCCCTTCCTCTGGGACAGCTAAAAATGATGTTTTCTCTGACCTTAACAAGGTCTGAGCAGAGTACAAATCATGTCTAGACAAATATCATATAAAATCATTTAATAATTTTGATGTGCTAGGGACTGGGAATCCAATAGTGTATAAAATGCAGTTCCTTCTATTAAGGAAGTCATAGTCCAGCAGGAGTAAAAATTTATTGCAATGAAGTACAGGTAGTCGCCACTTAGAAGGGCACTTAGAAGGGGTTCTATTCTAATGACTCTGTATAAGCTGGTTTTGATGTAAATCGAATACCTTTTTTTTTTTTTTAAGTTTTCATTATAATTGCCTTTTATTATGAGTATCTGGAAACTAGGAAGAAGAGCCAATAGGCATTGCATAGTGGGTAGGAAGAGTGAGGCCAATATAGGTTTCCCACAGAAGTTGATGCTGTTATTCTATGTTAGGAGAAATGTATGATATTTACCTGAAGCAAAAAAGGTACGCAGTATGTCCCCAACTGATAATGGGCCAGTATTCTCAGAGTATATTCGTGACTTAGGTAACTAAAGCTCAGTACACAATGTCCTAATGTGGCTATATTCAGGGCTCTTCCACCTATGTCATCCATATTATGTAAGGTGCCATCCCATAATTGCCACCAAAATATGGACCATGCTTTCATCACTAAAGTTTTAGAGCCTTTGTATTTTTTGAATTTTTTCTCTTTTATGTTTCATTAAGTCACTTCAGCTCCATGTCAATTTCTTCCTGCTTTGCCTTCACAACAAACAAACAAAAAAGCTGTTTTCACAGTCACAGGTGGTGGTGATATGGGACACCTTCCCAAAAACACAGAGTGCTTATCATTTGGAAGACTAATTGAACAGGCACAAAGACCTACATAAACAACTACGTTAATACTAATGAGCATTCTTACACTGCTTTAGAGTTTATAGCATGCTATCCAGAATACTATTTCAATTGATTCAGCTACTTAACAGGTATTCTTTCGGTGTCTACTATTATGTCCAAGGCAATGAGGAATCAGAGAAGGCTGAGACAGAACCTTATGAAGCTCACAGAGTAACAGGGAAGAAAGGCAGATGTGTTCATTTCCCAGGACTGTCATAATCACCACAAACCGACTGTCTTAAAATGGCAAAAGCTTATTCTCTCAGAGTTCTAGAGGCTGGAAGTCTGAAATCAATGTGTCGGCAAGGTTGCTCCTACTGGAGGCCTTGAGAGAGAATCTATTTCATGTTTCTTTCCTAGCATCTGGTGGTTGCCAGCAATCCTTGGCTCCCTTGGCTTGTAGACACATCACTCCAATCTCTGTCTCCATCATCACATGGTGTTCTCTTTTTTGTGCATTTGTGTCCAAGTTTCCCTCCTCTTATAAAGATACTGGTCACTGGATTAGGGTTCACTCTAATTCAGTATGACTTCATCTGAACTTAATTACATCTACAAAGACTCTATTTCCAAAAAAAAAAAGTTACAATGGTCAGGACTTGAACACATCTTTTTGGGGGACAAGGAGCCCTGGTGGTGCAGTGGTAAAGTGCTTGGCTGCTAACCAAATGGTTGGTCATTCGAAACCACCAGCCACTCCATGGGAGAAAGATGTGATGGTATGCTTCCGTAAAGATTAAAACCTTGGAAACCCTAATGGGCATTCCTACAGGGTTGCTATGAGTCAGAATCAACTTAACGGCAACAGATTTTGGGAGACACAATTCAACCCACAACAGCAGGAAATTCAGTTACCACATGATCATGTAAAAAGTTCTATAGCAGATTTATGTTCAAAATCACATAGTACTATAGAGGAGGGCATTCCTGTCTCCACCAGAGGCAAGGAAGTGGTTAAGAAAGTCTTCCCAGAGGATATTACATCTTCATCACCACACTCATCATCAATATTATCGTTATCATCTTTGTCTTTATAGGCACTATTGCCATCATCATTATCATCATCAAATAATTTTTTGTGGTATTCTTTTCTTTTTTCAAAAAAAATGTTTTATTGTATTTTAGATGAAGGTGTACGGAACAAACTAGCTTTTAATTAAACAATTAGTACACATATTGTTTTGCAATATTGGTTACCAACCCCATGACATGTCAACACTCTCCCTTCTCGACCTTGGATTCCCTATTACCAGCTTTCCTGTCCCCTCCTGCATTCTAGTCCTTGCCCTTGGGCTGGTGGGCCCCTTTAATCTCATTTTGTTTTATGGGTTTGTCTAATCTTTGGCTGAAGGGTGAATTTCAGGAGTGACTTCATTACTAAGCTAAAAGGTGTCTGGGAGCCATACTCTCAGGGTTTCTCCGGTCTCTGTCAAGCCAGTAAGTCTGGTCTTTTTTTGTGAGTTAGAATTTTCTACATTTTTCTCCAGCTCTGTCTGGGACCCTGTATTGTGATCCCTGTCAGAGCAGTCAGTGGTGGTAGCTGGGCACCATCTAGTTGTGCTGGACTCAGTCTGGTGGAGGCCATGATAATTGTGGTCCATCAGTCCTTTGGACTAATCTTTCCCTTGTATCTTTGGTTTTCTTCATTCTCCTTTGCTTCTGATTGGGTGAGACCAGTGGATTATCTTAGATGGCCACTCATAATCTTTTAAGACCCCAGATGCTACTCACCAAAGTAGAATAAAAACTATATTATGCCAGTTGAGATAGAAGCTCCCCAAGACCGTGGTCCTCACAGCCCTCAGCCCAGTAATTCAGTCCATCAGGGAGTTTGCATGTGTCTATGGAGCTTCAATGACTTTGCCTTGGACAAGTTGCGCTGGCTTCCCCAGTATTGTGTACTGTCTTACCCTCCATGAAAGTTACCACTTATCTATTGTCCTCAAATAGTATTTTTTTGAGAACTTACTGCTTCCCAGTAAGTTGAGGTACATTCTGTGCATTATCCCAAATAATCCCTAACACCTCCTCATGAGTTAGGATCCGTTATTATCCCCATTTTACACAGGAGGAAATGATGCTTAGAGAAGTAAAATAGCTTACTTAGTACTAAATATCAGGGCCAGAATTCAAATTTGAGCATTTACCCCAAAGCCCATGCTCTTAACCATCATGCCACTACTACCTCTACATCCCCCACAAGTCTATCAGTTTGTCATACCGTAGGGGCTTTCATGTTGTTGTGATGCTGAAAGCTATGCCACTGGTATTCAAATACCAGCATGGTCACTCATGGCAGACAGGGTTCAGCTGAGCTTCCAGACTAAGAGAGACTATGAAGAAGGACCTGACAGTCTACTTCTGAAAAGAATTAACCAGTGAAAACCCTACGAATAACAGCAGAACATTGTCTGATATAGTGCAGGCAGATGAGCCCCTCAGGTTAGAAGGCACTCAGAAGAGGACTGAGGAAGAGCTGCCTCCTCAAAGTAGCGTCATCCTTAATAATGTGGATAGAGTCAGGCTTTTGGGACCTTCATTTGCTGATGTGGCATGACTCCAAATGAGAAGAAACAGCTGTAAACATCCATTAATAATGGAAGGTACAAAGGATGAATCTAGAAAAACTGAAAATTGTCAAAAATGAAATAGAATGCATGAACATCAATATCCTAGGTATTAGTGAGCTGAAATGGACTGGTATTGGCCATTTTGAATCAGACAATCATATGGTCTACTATGCTGGGAATAATACATTGAAGAGGAATGGCTTTGCATTCATCGTCAAAAAGAATATTTCAAGATCTATTGCGAAGTACAACACTGTCAGTGATAGGATAATATACATGCTCTCGCAAGGAAGACCAGTTAATATGCCTATTATTCAAATTTATGCACCAACCACTAAGGCTGAAGATGAAGAAACTGAAGATTTTCACCAACTTCTGCAGTCTGAAACTGATCAAATATGCAATCAGGATGCATTGATAATAACTGGTGACTGGAATGTGAAAGCTGGAAACAAAGAAGAAGGATTGGTAGTTGGAAGATATGGCCTTGGTGATAGAAACGATGATGGAGATCGCATGATAGAATTTTGCAAGACTAATGACTTCTTCATTGCAAATACCTTTTTTCAGCACCATAAAAGGTGACATACACGTGGACCTCACCAGATGGAATACACAGGAATCAAATCTACTACATCTGTGGAAAGAGACGATGGAAAAGTTCAAAGTCATCAGTCAGAACAAGACCGGGGGCCTACTGTGGAACATACCATCAATTGCTCATATGCAAGTTCAAGGTGAAACTGAAGAAAATTAGAACAAGTTCACGAGAGCCAAAGTTTGACCTTGAGTATATCCCACCTGAATTTAGAGACCATTTCAAGAAAAGATTTGTTGAACACTAATGACCAAAGACCAGATGAGTTGTGGAAGGACATCATACATGAAGAAAGCAAGAGGTCATTAAAAAGACAGGAAGGAAAGAAAACACCAAAATGGATGTCAGAAGAGACTCCTAAAACTTGCTCTTGAAGGTCGAGTAGCTAAAGCAAAAGGAAGAAAAGATGAAGTAAAAGAGCTGAACAGAAGATTTCAAAGGGCAACTCAAGAAGACAAAGTAAAGTATTATAATGACAATGTGCAAAGACCTGGAGATAGAAAACCAAAAGGGAAGAACATGCTAGGCATTTCTTAAGCTGAAAGAATTGAAGAAAAAATTCAAACCTCTAGTTGCAATATTGAAGGATTCTACCAGGAAAATATTAAACGATGCAGGAAACATCAAAAGAAGATGGAAGAAATACATAGAGTCACTATACCAAAAAAAGTTGGTTGGCGTTCAACCGTTTCAGGAGGTAGCACGTGATCAGAAACCAATGGTACTGAAGGAAGAAGTCCAAGCTGCACTGAAGGCATTCACAAAAAACAAGGCTCCAGGAATTGATGGAATACCAACAGAGATGTTTCAACAAATGGATACGACACTGGAAGTACTCACTCATCTGTGCCAAGAAATTTGGAAGACAGCTACCTGGACATCCATCTGGAAGAGATCCATATTTATGCCTATTTCAAAGAAAGGTAATCCAACTGAATGCAGAAATTACCAAAAAATGTCATTAATATCACATGCAAGTAAAATTTTGCTGAAGATCATTCAAAAGTGGCTGTAGCAGTACATCAGCAGGGAACTGCAAGAAATTAAAGCTGGATTCAGAAGAGGACATGGAACCAGGGTTATCATTGCTGATGTTAGATGGATCCTGGCTGAAAGCAGAGAATATCAGAAAGAAGTTTACCTGTGTTTTATTAACTAGGCAAAGGCATTCGACTGTGTGGATCATAACAAATTATAGATAACATTGCATAGAATGGGAATTCTAGAACACTTAATTGTGCTCATGAGGAACTTTTACATAGATCAAGAGGTAGTCATTCGAACAGAACAAGGGGATGCTGCGTGATTTAAAGTTAGGAAAGGTGTGCATCAGGGTTGTATTTTTCACCATACTTATTCAATCTGTATGATGAGCAAATAATCTGAGAACCTGGACTATATGAAGAAGAATGGAACATCAGGATTGGAGGAGGACTCATTAACAACCTGCGTTATGGAGATGACACAACCTTGCTTGCCGAAAGTGAAGAGGACTTGAAGCACTTGCTGAAGCATTTCAGTATAGATTACAGTTTCAAATAAAGAAAACAAAAATCCTCACAACTGGACCAATAAGCAACATCATGATAAACAGAGAAAAATTTAAAGTTGTCAAGGATTTCATTTTACTTGGATCCATAATCAGCACCCATAGAAGCAGCAGTCAAGAAATCAAGAGACGCATTGCATTGGGCAAATCTACTGCAAAAGACCTCTTTAAAGTGCTGTAAAGCAAAGATATCACCTTGAAGACTAGGGTGTGCCTGACCCAAACCATGGTGTTTTCAATCCCCTCATATGCATGCAAAAGCTGGACGATGAATAAGGAAGACCAAAGAATTGACACCTTTGAGTTGTGGTACTGGCGAAGAATATTGAACATACCATGGACTGCCAAAAGAACAAACAAATCTGTCTTGGAAAAAGTAAACCGTAATGCTCTTTAGAAGGAAGGATGGTGAGACTTTGTCTCACATACTTTGGACACGTTATCAGGAGGGACCAGTCCCTAGAGAAGGACATCATGCTTGGAAAAGTAGAGGGTCAGCAAAAAAGAGGAAAACCCTCAATGAGATGGATTGATGCAGTGGCTGCAATGGGCTCAAACATAACAAATGATTATGAGGAGGGCACAGGACCAGGGAATGTTTCCTTCTGTAGTACACAGGGTCACTATGAGTCGGAACGACTTGAGGGCACTTAACAACAACCTCAACACACTTAAATTAAGATATTTGATCACAACAATCCTCAAATAGATATGGCTTCAATTTTACAACTGAAGACCCTGAGCCCTGAAACTCATATAAGGTAAATTGTTTTCCTAAATATTTGGGTAAAGAGTGAGATCTAGGCTAAAGTGAAAGTTTCTAACTCCAAGGACTATGCTTTTCTACCACATTTCACAGATCTTGAGATGAAGGTAGGATAGGCAGATTGTTAGGTCCATATGTACATGCAGTCATGTCATACATATGCATGCCACAGAAATATCTCCCTTCATTTCAGAGTACAAGTTTATAAATATTATCCTGGTCTTGTTTCAAAACCCTTCAGTTAGTAATAACATATTCTGATTTTTATCTTTGGGTTTATGTTCTTTTGGAGCTTTATTTTATTTCTCCTGATTTTCTTGATTACTGGGAAGGATTAAAAGCTGTAACTATACAGCTTTTAGTCACCCTTTGAAGAGGTCCCACTGAGCAATGATCTTTCACCTTTTGGAGGTTTAGGAAGAAACTCGTAAAAATATTATTGGCTGAAAGGGATGGTTTTCCACTGCTTGTATTTCTTAGTTCCTTCCCTCATTTGTCCTATTTATTCTCATTTTCTCTCCTTCTATCTCTTACTTCCTCTCTTTTATTCTTTTTCCTTGTGTCTTTCTCTTCTTCCTCCTCCTTCTTCTTTCTCTCTCTCATTTTCTCACTCTTTCGTTGTGTACTGTCTCTGGCTCTAACTCTAGCTCTCTGTCCATCTCTCTTTTTCTCTTCCAGAGTTTGAGGTGACCAGAGTATTCCCGCTTAAAATTTCATGATGAGTTTTCTGCATTTATAATTGTAGCATGACCAGATGGTATCATGTGAGGAGCTCTGTGCTTTGTAGTTGAATAAAACAGCTCATATCTTCATCATTTTATCCTTACCACTTTTTGGCTCTGTGATACTAGGCAAATTTCTTAAAGTCTCTTGAGCTTAATTTGCTTATCTGTAAAATGGAGGTAATATTTTTCCCACCATATAGGATAAGACATGATAGATTGAGATATAGAGAAATTCTCCTTCAGTTCAAGAAAATATAAGAAACCTTTGGTCCAGGCGAGGTGTTAGGTATTCTTTTTGTGCTTGTTTCCATCGGTTGGCATGACTCCATTTCTCACCAGATTGTAAAATTTCCATTAACAGAGACTGCATTCCATTTATATTTTTGTCCCAAATGCCCAGTCCAGTGCACTATATGTGGTAAGTGCTCTAAACATAGGATATTTGTTGAATGAAGCCAAGAGAGGAGCTGGATCTAGTCAGCGATGCAAACTTCATTGTCAGACTGGCTGGATGCTCTGTTTGTCACTTTTGCCCCCAGTGTACCCTCTCCTGGAAGGAAAGCATCCAGGTTTGTCCCTCTGTTGGTGAGGGATGGTTGGCAGAATTTTTATCTAAATTGGAGAGTAGAAGAAAAGACTGCTTGACCAGATGCTGCCAACATTCATTAGAAAAATTGAATGTTTAGCCAATTATACATTTCCCAGGGTGTTTCCCAATGCTCCTTTCAGGCTACTTTTTTTTTTTTTTTTTTAATCAGCTGAACAAAAGCCTCATAAAAATAGCACAGTGCTCAATTCTAGCCTACGAAAATGCAGGAGACCATGTTTATGCATTTCCTTTCTGGAAGCTTCTTCTGCATTGTCTTTGAGGCAGTGCTGCACACTCCTGACATACTGATGTTTCCCAGATCTCTGCCTCTTCCTCACAGAGTCCTACTCACTCCACATCCTCACCTTGGGCAACCCTTTCTCTTCCCTGGTCTTCAACAAAGGAACCCTGGTGGTGCAGTAGTTAAATAAGTGCTCAGCTGCTAACAGAAAGGTTGGCAATTCGAACCCACCAGCTTCTTTATGGGAGAAAGATGGTGGTAGTCAACTCCCATAAAGATTATAACCTAGGAAACCCTATGGGGCAGTTCTACTCTGTCCTATAGGGTTGCTATGAGTCAGAATCGACTCGTCAATGGGTTTGGTTTATTGCTGGTCTTCAACAGTCATCCACATTTTTTGCCTTTCAAATTTCTGCACCTCTCTTCTGGATGTCCGACTCTGTCCCACACACATATTCACCAGCTTTTAAATATTTTATGGCTGTCCCATGGGCACCTGAGCTTATCACAAGGATGAGTTCATCATTCCCCATCTAAATTTGTTCCTCTTCTGCATTTGCTTGGTGAGTGGCATAAGCAGTCACTGAATCCTCACAGCAGCCTCCTAAGTAGATATTATTACCCTCATCTGCCTAATAAGGAAACTAAAACCTGAAGAAATTATGTAGCTGGAAACTGAAAGAGCAGGCCTTCATTTCAGATTATCTAATTCCAAAATCTGTGTCTCCTCCAATAAGCTTCAGCAGAAAGAAAAAAAAAAAGTTAGGAAGAGGAAAAAATATTGATTTATAAAATTGTGAGGGAAATATAAGATCTTCAAACTACTACCTCAGGCACCACTCAAATGAATCTATGTCTTGTTTTTTGAGAACTATCACTCTGCTTACTAAAAATCATATAATGAATAATTTAATAAAATTTTTAAAAGTTGAATTTATTTGATTATATTATGTGATATCATTTTATATTACATCTGTGAGCAATCCCTCCTTCTGTTGTTGCTGAACAAAGTCCTTATAAAGAGAAAGTAATTATATAGTTCTGGAATGGTATCATCCAAATGGATGAGGAAATGACAAGTTGACCAAGGTTAACTTGTACTTGAGAATAAATACTCATCTTAGTACTTTTTATGAGCAAAACACCATTCTTGGCTCCTACGCAAGGCATAGATAAAAGCTATTCCAATATTGTTTGTAAAGATAATTAAAAAAAAAATACACAATATTCCCATTATCCTCTTTTTGTCATTGCCTAGATCCTGAATGCTGTTGTGTCTTAAAGTTCTAGAGTCAGCTTGACATGGTGCGCTCAAAGACAAAAACATGTTGTTAGGAAGATTTGCAAGGTTTTGTTTTTGTTAAGGAGTTTGCCCACTATAGAAATTCTCTTGCCTTGTTGAGGTAGTGATTAATTTTTAGGAAACTTCTCTATTGTCCAGGACTGCTATAATGATCTTTTTTAAAACACTAAATATATCTAATTTTTTAAATTTTGTGTTAAGAAGAAAGAGTCCAATGGAAATAACTCTCAAAGGTCCAAGTAGGGTTTATGTGATGCAGAAAGTACTTCCGGGAAATACTTCCTTTGCATCACCTGTCATGGGTAGCAGGATGCCTGGTGAGAAGAGAAGAGCCACCAGGCACCCAGACAGGTCTTCTCACAGACAGAAAGGTAAATGGTCTCTAGTTGCCAGAAAGTTTTCTTTAGCCTTGCAAGTTACTGAGTTTCTGTTTGGAGTGATAAAATACTTCTGGAAATGAATATCGGTGATGGTGGCACAACAAAGTGAATGTAATTAATGTCACTGAATTGTGCACTTAAAAACGGAAAACTTTTTGTTATATGTATTTTACCACAATAAAATTTTTTAAAAAACAGAGTAATACGAACTGTATGGGATTGGAAGTTAGGTAGATTTGGATATGAATTCCCATTTATGTTCTTCCTAACTGGGGACCTTAGACAAATCCAATCACATTTCTATATTTTAGATTCTATGTTTTGAAAAAAATAACATTTCTCAGTGGCAGATTTGTTCAGGCGTAAATACTCAACTGTTTTTGTAGTTACAGTTGTTGTGTTGTTAAGACCCTAGCTTGGTGCTCACTACATGGAAGAAATACAGCTAGAAGTAGCTATTATATTGCTATTTCTCTGTCAAAATCACACTGACCGGGATTGAAAGATCACTACATAAAACAGTCAAGGTATTAAATAGAGGTTTATTTCATTTCAGTCATCAAAATTTATTTCCTTTTATGCAAAGCATTTCCCTTCCTGTTATGGAGTTATAGCAGAAGCCAGATTAGTAAATGCATATAAATTAGCAAGCATCAAAACAAAGCAAAACGTACTTTGCTGTGCCATCCTAGGTATTTACCCAAAATAAGTGAAAATGTGTTCACACAATGACTTATATTGAAATGTTCATCCCATACTTGTTTATATTAGCTACAAACATAAACAACACAAATATCCATCAACTAGTAAATGGAATGGATGAACAAATTGGAATATCTATACCATATAATACTATTTTGCAATTAAAAAGAATGAATTATTGATATATGCAAAACACAGCTAAATCTAAAAAGCATTATGCTAAGTGAAAGAGGTCAAGCATGAAAACAAACTTTATAATTCCATTTATATGAAGTTCTAGACAAAGAAAAACTGTAGTGGCAGACATTAGATCTGTGGTTGTCAGGGACCAGGGATGGAGGGAGAAGGTATTGACTGCAAAGGGGCATGAGGGAAGGTTTTGGGTGATGGAAATAGGGTGAAATATCTTGTATTATGACTATCACTACACTACTGTGTACGTTTGGTCAAAAATCATTGAATTGTTCACTTAAAATTGGTGAATGTTGTTATATGTAAAGTATACCTCAATAAACTGATAAAAGGAAGGAAACAGAGCAAAGCAGAAAGCACTAGAAACACTGAACAACTTTTTTCAATTAAGCGCAAAGGTACATTCTTCTCCATTTTTCTAGTGACCAAATTGTCCTAAGATGAGCAGATGTGGCCAAAACACAGAATTTTCATAAGATCTCATCCCAGACTAGCCTTCTAGCAGCCTAGATATTATCATCTTCCTTTTGCTGATGAGGAAACTACAACTTAATGAGGTTATATTGCTGGAAAGCAGAAGAGCTGGCTTTCAATCCCAGATATCCTATTCCAAATCCTGTGACTCTTCTAGTAAACTTTACCAGAGAGGAAAGAATAGGGAGAAAAGGGCAAAAATACTTGAACAGCTCCCTCCCCCCGCCTCACATGAAATGCGTTAGGAGTAACTGAGGCAATGATATACTAAACCCCAATTAGTTGTTCTGTCAGATTAATTGCTCCACAGGTAGAGTTTCCATAGCCTAGGTATGGCAGTGAATGGTATTGGCAAAATCATTTCTTCTCTTCTCCCTGAGAACACAGCTAAACTTTATTTCCCATTGTCCAGTGAAGTCAGATTGGCCCTGTGACAGAACTGCAGCTAACTTAATATGCGCATAAGTGATATGTATTATTCCAGACATGGTCATAAAACTCTTCTATATGTTCCTCTTTGATTTTTGCCTCTTTCAACATGGGGAAGGAGATGATTCCAAGGGCCTCCTTGGGAGCTATGTAATGAATCTCATGGAACTGTCATAGTCTTATTCCTGAGTGGCTGTGTGGAGAAAAACTCCTTCCTCCAAAAAAACATACACTCACAAACTACTGCCCACTTACTCCCTCCAAACTGGAAGTGCTGTAATAGGAGCTGGACATAAATTTCTATTGTGTAAAAACAAACATAGTTTATTTGTCACCACAATCTAGCCTACCCTAGTTATTATAATAGGCTAAAGGAAATCTGGCGCCTAGTATCATCAAAGACTGAATAGTCCACTTTGTCTTTTCATTAAGCTCACACCGAATTTCAGATCATATTATTTCGATTTCAAGGTATCATCAATTCTGGCCATCCCATCTGGATAGTTTGTGTTAAAGTCTACAAACCGCTGGACTTTGGTGCCTCTCCAGTTGGAATCAGCAGACCCTGGACCCAAGATTGTCTTTCTAGCTCTGTGCAAAGAAAACTACCTCAAGGAAGAGTATAAGAGACATTTACCCTGGTAAAGACTTCATCTTAAACTAAGTCCACTAAGTCTTTAACTCCTAGAAAATCAGGTCAAATCTATACCCTCAAACTTGGCCACCCCTAGTGGCAATCCCCTTCCTAGGAAGTAGGGGTGCATAACATGAGATGGTTGGACTGCAGAGGAACACTGACTTTCCCTTAGACAATCTCACATCACAAAGATTCAATTTTTCTTTCCTTGGACACTGTCCAGATATGCACAGCCAACATTGGTTTTCCTCTGCATTTTTCTGAACTGCCATTGCTGACAACCTATTTTCTTTTGATGTATTTTTTTCCCCCTTTAGCTTAGCTAATACCAATGAGTCAAGTTTTGTTCTGGCTTGAGAGCTATTCATTCCCCTTAAGACGGCCATTCATATATCTAAACCCATCCATTACATGTTGATTTTATCAGACAAACATTCAGAGTTCTCGGAAGACACTAAGGCATTATTCAGCCAATGATTCATTCCAGCTCATCAATATATATAAAAGACAAAAACAACTTAAAAAACAAAAGCCTTACTTTATTCATAGTCTCTATTATAGAAGTAATCAGCTAAATGATTTGCTTGTGTTTTGCTTTCTTAGATAACGTAATCTACCAGAAAGCCATTTAGATCTACGTTCACATACTTGCCCAAAACGTATTGGAGATGTGCAACTTCCATCAGTTTGTTTTATCACTCGCTTACAGAGTAAGAAAATTAATCCCGTGTAGTTTTGTTAAATGTATTAAATGTGCTATTTCCCTCTCTTCTCAATCCAGCAGAGGATAGGCAGCATTCAGTTTCCCATCACTATAGGTACATTACATTTTATACTGTAGGTACTTACATTTACTTGTAAGGCATTTTTCTAGAGAAGTCTGATGAAATGTACTCTTAAAATCCCTTACAAACTTGAGGGCTTGAGAGGCTTCTGGTAAGTTACATATAAATAAAGCAAGTAAGAGAGCAAGGTGCAATGCTGAACTTGAGTTTTCAGACAGTGATTGATGTTAGTATCACATGCCTATGACTAAAGGACAAATGGGTGAGGGCCATGAAGCTTCATGGCTTGGTTCATGTCTACAATGTAAATAAAAACAATTACTTTCTTCTATTCAATATTAGAGCTTTTCAACTCTCCTCACAGAATTAAAGACTGTCTAAGGAAGAGGTAGTCTTTGGAACTAACAAGTAGATCTTACAAGGAGCTGAAATTTGAATTAACAATTAAAAAAAAAAAACTCATTGATCAGAATATCTGATAATAAATCATAGTAAATACACAGAAAGTTTCTAATCCTAGAAGTATATACGGGTATACTATACACAGGTATACTGTATAGTATACAGATATACTATATACAGTATACTGTATACTCTGGAAGTATATAGGTAGAGGCTAAATGACAATCTCTCAGGGTAAAAATGAAGACCTCTTGATTAGAAGGTAGACCATCACCTTGGAGCAGGACAGGCCTGGAACTTAACTGGTTATGTGACCTTGTGAATGTGACTTAACTACTTGGAGCTTTGGTTTTACTATCAATAAGGCAGACTCATACCATCTACCACAGAGAATTGTTACAAGGAATAGAGGTATATGTGAAGGACTTAGGCAGTCTCTGACACATAGCAGACAGTAAAATATGATGGTGATTGTTAATATTTTAAAAGGAAATTCCTACACTGACTTGTGTCATGCAGAAAATCACTACCTCTTCAATCCTCTTATCTAAAATGTTGGCAATGTCACCTGCTCTGTGTTGTCTTGTGTCAAAAGAGAAGATAAATGCAATTGCTTTGTGAACTGTATATATTTGGCAAACATAAATAAATTTTGTATTATAAATGTCATTATTACAATTAAGGTCCCTTTCAATGCTAAGGAAACGCTGGTGGTATAGTCATTAAGAGCTACGGCTGCTAACCCCCCCAAAAAAAATGGTCGGCAGTTTGAATCCACCAGGCACTCCTTGGAAAGTTTATGGGGCAGTTCTACTCTGTCCTATAGGGTGGCTATGAATGGGAATTGACTTGATGGCATCGGGTTTGGTTTTTGGGTTTCAGTGTTAAATTTTATGATTCTAACTCTGGATAGAAGAGAAACTAGAGTCAGAGGGGGAAATGATTTTTTTTTTTTTTTCTCTAAGATTACCAGCGTTTTCTTTCATAGAAAATCTATTGGGCCAAATATTAATTGACTGGAAAAAAAATAACAAGCAAACAAAAATAGGCTTCTCTCACTCCAATTCTAAAGGAGTATTTTATATCATAACCGTCATGAACATGTTAGGTCACTGTCATGGATTGAATTGTGTTTCCCAAAAATATGTGCATCAATTTGGCTAGGCCATGATTCCCAGGATTGTGATTCTCCACCATTTTGTCATCTGATGTGATTTTCCTATGTATTGTAAATCCTATCTCTATGATGTTAACGAGATGGGATTAGTGGCAGTTAAGTTAATGAGGCAGGACTCAATCTACAAGATTAGGTTGTGTCTTAAACCAATCTCTTTTGAGATATAAAAGAGAGAAGCAGAGAGACAAGGGGGACTCATACACCAAGAAAGTGGTGCCGGGAGCAGAACGTGTCCTTTGGACCCGAAGTCCCTGAGCCTGAGAAGCTCCTAGACCAGGAGAAGATTGATGACAAGGATCTTCCTGCAGAGCCAGAAGACATAGAAAGCCTTCTGGAGCTGATGCCCTGAATTTGGACTTGTAGCCTACTAGGCTGTGAGTATAAGTTTCTCTTTGTTAAAGCCATCCATTTGTGGCATTTCTGTTCTAGCAGCACTAGATAACTAAGACAATCACTATTAATTATCTATTGAAAATTTCCATGTAATAAACTTATTACATTTCTCTTTTGGCACCTACAGAATCAATCTGAGCATCTTTCCCCTCTTCCTTTTAGTGTCACTGCTAAGCAAATACATGTCATAACCAACTCAGGCTCTACCCTGACCCAGGTCAGCTATTTTGCTGTTCTAGACTTCGGTAGTTTATTTATTTATTTTCAATAAACGTTTGTTTTTCATCTGTTTTTTGCAGCTACTCTAATGTCTTACCTCCTACTAATCAGAATCTTCATTTCCTTATCTGGAGATTCTATTCAATATTCTCCATGTGGTGTCATGGATAGCCTTAGGGGATGCTATCATGAATACATTAGCAGTAAAATGGTTTTATTTCCTTTGGCAGCTAATGTATGTTCTATTCCCCACAGCTTTAAAAAGTGAATATTATAATAAATTAAAACAATAGGTAAAGGTAACTTAATGTGTATAAGACTCAGATAGTCTCAACACCTGGGTCCTATTACATTAGTTAATATGAGAGACCAAGTTATCAAATGAGCGTTATAAAGAGAAATTTTGAGTACCACTGCCCAGACAGCAGAGCCCTCATTCAGTTAAGAACTGTTCTATAGATTTCCAGTGATCCATTGTCATCTTTGGCATTTTTGAACCTACAACAGATAAACAAACCTAGAAGACCCAAACAGCTATACTAAAAATTAAAAAAAAAAAAAGGAATAACTAACTGACGTTGAGTACTTCTCTAGGGTATTGTGAAATATAAAGTCTTCTCAATTGAAGAATTCACTTGTCTACATTTAAAAAAAAAATGAGAAGTGGCAAATTCTCCAGAGAGAAACAATGTTAAGACCAAAACTGAGCTGTGAAAGGGCTTCTAAAGAAAGGGCTCCATGTGTGACCTCCTCAAGGCTCGAGATTACCTTCACTACTAGAAACCTCAGGTGTGAAGAGTCAATATTCCCTCAGGCAAGAAATGAAAAAAAAAAAAAAATAAGACTCTTGCAATTGTCTTTCTGCACAAACTGTCATAATAAATACTCTGTAGGATTTTTCTCAGTATCCTCATTGTCTAGGGTAATGCATGATGGCAGTCTGGTACCAATCAGTTCATCATCCATCCGTCCATCCATCTACCCAACCATCATTCATATACCCATTCTGTCGTCATACTTTTATTGAAAATCTACTGTATGTCAGGCATTATAGGTAATGGGAATATACAGATATAAAAAATACAGTCTCTGCTTTAAAGGGTGCTATATTTTTTTCATGGGCTTTTAAAGAGACCAAACAACAAATATGTGGTAAGCAATAGTATGTTGTCAAAATACAAGTGTAAAACAACAAAAGAGGCTGAAAATGTGTATATACAACTCATTTCGAGAAACTTGAACCAAACAGAGTTAGTTAAAAAGGTTTCTGTATGACTCTATTTTGCAAAGCTTTGGCATACCCATTTTTAAAAGAAAGATTAAGTATGTGGCCTTTGTCAACTTATTGGACCATGGCACTTACCTTGTTTTGAGTTTGTTTTTGTTTATCGTGCAGTAACGACTAGTATTTCATGGGACATGCTTTGAAAGTTGAGCTGCAAGTTATGGGACAAAATTAAATGATTATAAACCCGGGTAGACTGTGAATAGGTTTAAATTTTAGATAAATACCCTGACATCAGTGGCAGAATAATTGTAAAGGAAGAGGTAGTGTTAGGAGAGAAGTTGAAGAATCTATACTTTAGCCCAGATAACAAAAAAGCACTAAGGTAGTGATAGTTGAAAGAAAGAAGAAGACAACGAGAACTTGTTGATTTTTTCAAGAATATCTGGTGTGGTTACACTAGATAGGGGCTACAGGAGGACAAGAAAGAAGATGAAAGAAAGATAATGTGTGTAACTGGATACATTGACTTGAGGAAGCTTAGATATGAATGTCCAATAGGATATCTTGGCATTGTGCTCAAAAGAGATATCTTGGGTAGAGATATAGTTTAATGAGTCTTCCAGGTGTAGGTAGAAGTGAAACCATGGGAGTAGATAATATTTTTCAGAATTATAAAGGCAAGGGCCTAAGCTATTTTATAATTTTACAGAGTGCAAGCTCTGATTAAAGAGTCTACCTTGCTGCATGTTGGTGCATTCATGATATAAATAATGTCTCTGGATGTTCCCCAGTACAGGTGCTTTATCAAATTCAACCCTCTCCCCTTTCAAAGGTCCAAGAGGAAAAAGAGCTAATACATCACTTAACCACTAAAAAAAAAAAAAAAAAAAATTGAAGTATAATGGAAAAATCCTTTTATCAAGTTCAAAATATTCCATCTCCATGTAGTCGAATTTCAGTGACATCTAAAACCTGTTTTGGAAACATATTTTGCTATGAATTCTAATTTCAAAAAACTTTTAATTTAACTATAAGGATGAATTCTTTCCCTTAATTTTTTACCTGGAGAATGAGTTAAGTTCAGCTGGGCATCAGAAAGTAACAGAAAAACTCGACTTTTAATTTAGCTTCCTTTTGTTTTTAGTGACTGCATACAACTGCAGTTTAGCCCGGCACTGGAGAAAGGAGGGTGATATGGCATGTGGTACAGAAACACGTTAGATGCATAGACATAGGAGCATTTTAGGCCTCTGAAATCTTTTTTTTTCCTAATAATTATTATTTTTTTTTAATTCTACAAACCTTCAATCTCTGTTTGCAGTAGTGAAATTTGGTATATTTCTATTGAGATTTTGCCACCAACTATCAGTGTGACCTTAATAAAGATACTTCATTTCTCTAAATTTCAGTCCCTTTTTCTGTAAAATAAAGGATTAAATGAAATTATCACTAGGTCCTCTTCCAGTTTTATGATTATATAATTTTAATTTATCATCATTTCTTTGAAGCTCTATAAATATGCCAGAGGTTGAAGGGAATGTGACCAAAAAGAACATTATATTAGAGAGAAGAAAACTTCCTAATTTGTAACATTTCCTAGTCAGAACACAAAGCCCTACCCTACTTGAAACTATGGATTGCATCTTTTTTCATAATAATAATCCTATTAATCCAAAATGGTAGTAACATTCTCTGTCTCCATCCCAGAAGAACCATTTGCATTTATTCTTAAACTTCAATTAGCATATTTCTGATTATTATAATTGTTTAATAGTATCTTTCTAAAGTCACAGTATAAACCTAAAAAATGAAACCCGTTGCCACAGAGTTGATTCAGAACCTATAGGACAGAGTAGAACTATCCCATAGGGTTTCTAAGGAGCAGCTGGTGGATTCCAACTGCCGACCTCTTGGTTAGCAGCCAAGCTCTTAACCACTGTGCCACCAGGGCTCCAAAGACACAGTATGGACATCTTTAATATTAAGTCCCTACCTGTGGGTGTGTGTGTTGACCTCAATCATTAATTCCTATTCCAGTTAAAGGTGTGTGAAACCCATGTGAAATCGTACACTACAGATTAGTAAATAAACACAATTAAGCCTTACTGTAAGCCCATGCTTAGCTTGCTTACTGGTTAATCCACCCCTGTGTTGGATGTTGAGAGAAATGACCTATCTCTTTTCCCAAGAACCCTGGCCAACTGGGTAATAAATGAATCATAGCTGGTGGCTGGAAGGAATGTTCTCATATATATTTTACTGAGAGAGTTCCATCTATCTGAGAGAGCATATATTATTGAAAACATTATTTTTATAGACTCTACAGCCCCTACGCACATACTTCAAAGTTAAGTGGGAAAAAAAGGAGTAAGCCTTAATCCTGGGAAAAGACAGACAAAATAAGAAACAAAATTAAGTTAGAAAAATAATAACTGTCTCTCAGATCACAGTACTTTCCTGTTTCTCAAATGCAACTTTTATTTGGGGTTAACAGAGTTTATTCACGCTCTTTGGTCTGAAAATACTTCTCCCATACACTGGATTTCTGAGTTGTGTTGAACTGCATCAAGTATTTAGTCTAAATTCACTTACTACTTAAATATCCTCTCACGACAGGTTTTCTGCACATATTAATGGGTGCTGTGTACCCAGTGGAGATTTTGCAAGAAATGGTTCTTCTGAGTTTTTATTTTGCTTTGGTACCTGGCACTCTGTGATTATTCACATATCTCTTTTTTCCTTATTGGTTTTGAGTTGTCTGAGGATGAGGGCCCTTTTCTTGACTGTTCCTGTGTCCCCTAAACTAAACCCAGTACCTGGCACCTAGAGGAACTCAGTAAATATCTGGGCTATTCAAGCAATGCAAGGATACTGTACATAGTATCTATATTTCTACCCCTTTCTGTCATAAGTAGGAGAGATTTATTTCCCTGGTATTGGTGACAAAAAATATACAAGCTATAAGGATTTTCCCCAACAAAGTAAAAGTGAAAAACAAACAAACAAACAAATACATTGAGCTCTTATTATCTGTTAGATATTGTGTCAGGGGTCATCAAATAAATCGTTTACTTAAATCTTCACAGTAACCTGGACAGGGAGACACTATCATCCATTTTAAAAAAGAGGAAATATCAGAAAGGTGAATTACCTTTCTCTTGGTCTTTTAATTTGGAAGTGGTGGGCTGAAGATAAGAATCACTTGTGCTTTTTGGACTATGCCAAAACATAGCCATAGAAGCATCTCGACCATGTGTGTGTTTGTGTCTGTGTAGAAAGAGAAAGAAAGAGACGGATTGAGAGTTATAGACTGAATTGTGTTCCTCCAAAATATATGTTGATGTCCTAATCCTCACATCAGTGACTGGGAACTTGTTTGGGGAAAGAGGACTTTTCTTTACAGATGTTATCAGTTAAATTAATGAAGTCATACCAGAATGGAGTACATCCTAATCCTAATCCCCTCTAAATGGCATTTTATAAAAGAGAAGGACAGACAAGGAGACAGAATCACAAATGGGGAAGATAGCATGTGAGGATCCCTCCAGAAGCCAAGGAATGCCAAGAAATGCCTGGGGATGCCAGAAAATGAAAAAGACAAGCAAGGATCTTCCCCTAGAGCTAACAGAGAGAGAGAGAGCATAGCCCTTCTGGTGCTCTGAATTTGGACTTTTAGTCTCCAGAAGTGTGAGGAAATAAATTTCTGTCCTCTAAATTGCTCACTTTATGTTATTTTCTTATGGCAGCCCTAGGAGACTGAAAGAAATTGAGAGAGAGAGAGGACTACAGCTATCCTTTATAAAGGTCCTTTAAGTAATTTTGTTCCGGTGGTGGCCAGTCAACCAGCATATCCCATTACTGATACTGATCCACTGTGCTAGAAGAGAAACAAGGACATTGTAATGTCTTTGCGTATTGTCTCTGAAGTAATCTCCCTCTGCTCATTACATGCTACCAGGGAGGAAATGATCAGATGCTCCCTAGCAGTATAGACATTCCTATAAATGTCTTACCTCACAACTAGAGTGAAACTCTCTCAGGGTCAGGACCATGTTTGACCCTTCTGAGTGAAATAATCTTGCGTCCTTTCTTTTCTCTCTATCCCCTTAGCCTCAAAGCCCTCATTATTGCTCCATCTAATTATGTTTCTAACTGATCTCTGACCTCCTTCCCACCTCATTTACCCAAACACAGACCTGACCACGGTACCCTTTTGCTTAAAATCTTTGCAGGTCCCGGTTGCCTGCAAAACAACATAGCATTTAAGCACGCTTAATACTGCCATGCTTTCCGCTGTAGTTTGTGTGCTGCCACTTGCTCCCACATGCTCTCAACTCCAACCACAGATTCCTCCTTATTCACCCCAAACACCCCACCCTCTCACTACAATGACTTTCAGTTATGGTTCTCACTCCACCTAGAATGTGTCTTATTCCCTCTCCAAATTATAAAAACTCCTCCTTATTCCTCGAAACTTATCTTAAATACAACCTTCCCCATGACACTCTGCTGCATTCTCAGTTAGCTGTTTCCTCAAAACTTTCTACTAATCTCCATTGTAACATTATTTACATTTACTGAAAACGTTTCGTTGCTTGCCCCTCTTACTCCATGAAATCCTGACATGATATCTACCAAGACTGTGTCTGCTTAGTAGTGTATTTTGAAAGAAGGAAAGAACTGGCTAGGTCCTGGACCTGATAAGCAGTGGTCAGTTACCAGCACTCTATTACCCTTTTCCTCAGGTATGACTAGTCCTTGTGAAAGTGCTTGTCTTGGTCTGTAAGACAGAAACAGGAAAATTAGTATGGAAAAGTATAATTCCATACCTATTGCTAAAAAATATGAAGTCAAGGCTTTGATGGTCTTTCTTACTGCATGCCTGGAAGAAAGAAGAAGGAGCTAAGTCAGAAAGGAGATATAAATACCAAGAAAAGTAGAAGAGAGATCAGGATGGAATTGAGTTCAAATCCTGATTTTATCAGCTAATGATTTTGACCCTTTATGAAGTCATGCATAAAAAACAGAAATAAAATAATAGCAAGATAAATACTATATGTCTCACTGGAATGATCAAAGTTTATTTGAGCTGCTGTATTGAAAAGCGCTTAATGGAGCACTGGTCTCAAAGTTTGAGCTAAATAAATGTTTACTTTTTCTCTTGCTTTTCCTTTAATTTAGTTCTTTATTCTTGACTTAGTTTCCCTGTGATTTAGCTGCTCTCTTTCAGACACGGCTTAAGGATGATCTTCAAAAAAACCTTTCTTATCTGGACAAATATGGTTGGTGTATACGTGTATGTAGGGGTCTTCTCTGTACTTTTATAGACCCTAGGATTCCTTCTATACTAGCATCTGAGACAGTCCTGCCTGATAGCATATTATTTGTTTTTTCTTGTTTTTTTTTTTTATGGGAAAGTTTGTGTCTTCAGTGACTAGCACAATTTCTGGAACAGAGTAATTATTTAATGAATCTATGTTAAACGTGACTGAATTTGAGCCCCTATAATACATTTTACCTTTATGGAGGCATTTATAAACTATCCCACACTGTTCTTTATAGAGCTAACACAGAATATGCGCACAGTGACTGATCAGATAATGCTTACTGATGGAAAGAATGTAAGGAAACATAATGAGATTAGTCAATGTTTTAAATAAACTGAATGGATTTTTATTCGTAACCGTTTTATGATGTGTCTTTTAATGTTTTTACATTTTGCAAAGAGTAATAAAGGGCTCCAAAATGTTGAATTTTTCCTTAAAAGCACTGAGGTAAAACCATTGCTTTGAACTAGTTCTGAAGGGTTCAGCAACAGCTTAGTAATTGCCAGCGTAAACAAGGGCAGTGCACACATTGCATAGCAACCAAATCTGATGCCTGTGGGATTTTGACCGGAGTAGGAAACAAACAGCGGTGCCCTGCTTAAATACAGGGGCTGGCCACTTTGCTTTGAATGTGTGTCTCTCTACAATTCTGCCAATAATCAAATCTCTCACATGGACCCCAAAAGTTTTAGGGATTTGGTTGCTGGGCAAAGCATACAGTGCCCTAGTTAGCAGTTACTGAACCATTCTTGAACCATTCTGAACTAGTTTGAAGCCCTGAATAAAATGAGGATTTGATGATCCCTACTGCTCCCATAAGGAGCCCTGGTGACGCTCAGCTACTAACTGAAAGGTTGGCAGTTTCTCCCACCAGCCACTCTTTGGGAGAAAAATGTGGCAATTAGCTTCCATGAAGATTTACAGCCTTGGAAACCCTGTGGAGCAGTTCTACCCTGTCCCATAGGGTTGCTATGAGTCAGAATTGACTTGACGGCAATGGGTTTGGTTTACTACTCCCATAAGGAGCCCTAGTGGCCCAGTGGTTAAGCACTTGGCTGCTAACCAAAAAGTTGGCAGTTCAAACCCACCAGCCACTCCATGGGAGAAAAAAATGGGGCAGTTCTGCTCTGTCCTACAAGGTCATTACGAATCACAATCTACTCACCAGTGATAAGTTGTTGTTGTTTTTAACAGCTCCCATAAAGCTTTCAGCCTAGAAAATCCTATGAGGCAGTTCTACTCTGTCATATAGGGTCACTGTGTGTCGGAATTGATTCCACAGCACACAGTAACAACAACAACAGCCCCCTACACACACACACACACACACACACACACACAATGTAATACAAGCATTCAATGAACAGTTAGAAGATGTAATTGCCATTGTTCACAATCAGTTCTGATTTTAAACAATTTGGGAACGTTTAACCCAAATTAAAATAATAATAATAATTTATCAATTCAGAAATTCTATTTTTTCCCAGAGTACCACATACCACATTACCATGTTTTATCATGACTATGATATTATTTTTCTCATATAAATAATATCCAGTTACATTTCTCTGAAGTCAAAATTATTTACATTTATATCCTGCTTTGTTGTTAACAGGGCACTTCTGTGTATATTCAGTCATTTGAAGGAGAAGAGGGGTTGCTCTAGTTCCATTTAATGGAGAAGGAAAATGAGTCTGAGGTAAAGTGACTTGCTGAAGGTCACCATGAATTTAAAGGGAAAAGTCAAGCTTGGAATCTGTCTTTGAATGATCTTGCTGAGGTCACAATACTTTTGGTCAATAAGTGAATGACGTATTGTTTCTTCCATAATAATGGCAGTATGGCCACACAATTTCGAGATATGTGTCCAGTCTTTCTCTCTACTTTAGAAGCTTTCTTTTAAAATACTATTTAACTTTCCTTGACCCTTTTTCCTGATGGAATCATTGGCATTGTTGTTAATTGCCCTTGAGTCAATTCCAACTGGTAGTGACTCCATGTACGCAGAGTAGAACCGCTCCATAGGGTTTTCAAGGCTGTGACCTTTTGGAAGCAGATGGTGAGGACTGTCTTCTGAGGTGCTTCTGGGTGGATTCAAACTGCCAACCTTTCGGCTAGTAGTCAAACACTTAACCATTTGTGCCGCCCGGGCTACCTCATCATTGGCGTAGGTGAACAATTAATTTTTGTTATTTAATCACCCATTTTTTTATTGTGGTAAGTATGAATATAACAAAACATTTGCCATTTCAACACTTCTTACATGTACCATTCAGTGATATTAATTACCTTCATCATGTTGTGCAACCATCACTCTATTATTAGCTGCCTTCGGATCAGCCTCAGACTCATGGCGAACCCTGTGCATGATAAGAGTGGACTCTTGTGATCCATAGTGTTTTCACTGGCTGATTCTTCAGAAGTAGATTGCCGGGTCTTTCTTGCTAGCCTCTCTTAATCTAGAAGCTCCACTGAAACCTGTTCAGCATCATAGCAATACGAAAGCCTCTACTGACAGATAGGTGTTGACTGCACTTGAGGCACATTGGCCAGGAATCTAACCCTGGTTTCCTGCATGGAAAGCAAGACTTCTACCACTGAACCACCATAGCCCCCATCACTCTTTAATACCATTATATTGTAATCTTATGAAAAATTAATTGCTTAAGTTGTGATCTTAATATAATATTAATTTATTCTGCAAACATTTGGCTTAAATTTTGTTAATGAAATGCAGATGCAGAGATGAAAATTCAGGTCAAAATAAGTTGATGCCTGGATGGCAAATTATTTTATCTGATGTGATCATCTCTGATCATTTAGTAGCAACTCCTATTGCATTGTGTGGAGAAGAATTATGAGACTGTGTCTGGCCTTGATACAAAAGAAGTCATAATCAACTAGTAATGTCTACAATGGGAAAAAAAAGGGAAATGGCTGTACATAGGTTTAAAAAAAAAAAGCCCTGGTCTAGTGGATAATAATCCCTTGTATTTGTTTAATGGTTTCGTTTAATTTTTCACAATGAAAATATGTGCTTATTTTATATATTTTAAATAATACGTGTTAATTATGCAAAAATAAAAATATAGGCCACGTTTAAGAATAAAGTAGAAACATGTTTCTCCACCAAGCTTAGGTCTGAGATGCCTGCCACTAATGTTCTGGTGATCATCCCTATATATCGTATTCTTATATAAATAACGAATGCCTTCTACATTTGTTTACCAACTGCGCCCTCCCCCTGCAAGGTATTTTCATAAGTGCTGCTATGCCATTTGTTTTTAACATCTTGCTGTAAAAAAAAAAAAAAAAAAAGTAGCATAGCACGTTTTTGAAAATACCTCGCAGGGGAAGGACACAGTTGACAAACAAATGTAGAAGGTATGCCTTATTTGTGTAAAAATATGGTAGTTCACTCCTTGTCTATAACCTGTATACATACATATTTATATAATGCAAATTGCATAAATTATGCCACACATGTATGTTTACCTTGGATATAGATACTTTTCTTTTTTTCTTTCTTGTTCCTTTTTTTTTTTTACTTTTTCAAAATATTAAGTTTGTTGGTTGGTTTGACTCATTGCCAATCTTTCCTTTTCCTCCACAACTCCCACACTAAGTGGACCAGGTAAGCATGTTGATGATTTTTATCTATTCCTGATGAAATCACAAAAATACAACACACACACAAGCGCATATATGTCCTTTGTCATTATCTGTTTAAAAATGTGATCATGTTTTATGTCTTGCTTTCTTTCACTTAACAAAAAAACTAAACAAAACAAAACAAACCCATTGCCATCGAGTTGATTCTGACTCATAGTGACCCTAGAGGATAGAGTAGGCATGCCCCATAGGGTTTTTAAGGCTATAATCTTTAGGGAAGCAGACTGCCACACCTTTCTTCCATGAAGAAGCTGATAGGTTTGAACTGATGACCTTTCTGTTAGCAGTCAAGTGCTTAACCACTACAATACCAGGGCTCCCTCATTTAACAAAACAACCAGGAAATCCCTACAAGTAAACGGTCTGAGCTATTTTCTTTAAATGCTTTTCAGTACAGTTACAAAGTGCTTTGATACCTAGTTTCTAATTCAGTTTCAACAAACTAGTGAGGTAATTAGACTAAATATTATTTTTCCATTCTTTTAATGGTTGAACTGAACTTCAGAGATATTAAGTGACTTGTTTATGTAAACCCAAACCAACTGCCGTGGAGTTGATTTCAACTCATAGCAACCCTATAGGACAGAGTAGAACTGTCCCATAGGGTTTTCAAGGCTATAAACTTTGCGGAAGCAGACTGCCACATCTTTCTCATGCAGGGCAACTGGTTGGTTCGAACCTCCTACCTTTTGGTTAGCAGCTGAGCACCTGAACTACTGGGCCATCAGGGCTCCTTGTTCAAGTAAGGCAAGCATTAAATAATAAGGGAGAAATTTACCCAGATAGTCCTATCTCAGGACCCTTGTTCTTTTCACTCTGGTTGTAACTGTCGCAGTTAAATTTAGGATTGTTCCAGGGAGCTCAAAGGAAAGAGGAAAAGGCTCTACACTGGGAGATTTACATGACACATATCCAATGGTGATGGTTGTGCATAATGAACTTAATCAATGCCATTGAATTGAACATGTAAAAAATCTTGAAATGGTATATGTTTTGTTTTATATATATACATATATATATATGTATGTATATGTATATTTTTTAAGGCAAAAAAAAAAAGATGTTTATCCAAGGTCACTATCATGAGAATCTGTCTTTAAACTATTGTACCATTTTATAGAATAAGAATCTGAGATCAGAGTCTGTATAACATGCCCAAGAACCAAGTCTGGTATTTACCTAATGCCAAATCTTACCTTGTTATTATAACTTATTAAATTTGGGCCTGAATGTTACATGTCCATTTTTTTTTTAAGTTATTTAAAAAAAAAATCTTCTGAGGCCAGCATTTTTATTGATCATTATTTACCTTTTGCTAGTAAAAAAAAAAAAATCAGGGAAGTAAATGCAACAACATCAAGAGAATGAGGAAGATTTTCTCTGACTGATTGCATTTGAGGCCATAAAAATAATAATACCGTTGTTACACTGTAAACACACTGTACCTGCACTGATTTAACTAGTAAATATGTTGAGTCCAGAATGGGTGCTATATGGCTAAGGAGATGACATTTTGTCAGTGGCCTACAGGTTTTAAAGACAAGGCTGAATGGGACTGAGAAAAAAATCTTCAGGCAACTGCAGTAGTATCATTTCTTTACACTGTATAGATGATAAAAATGTCACATTTATTTTATATGATCCTTATCCATTACATGCATATCATAGAAAATGCTTAGGTTTTTCCCAGATAAGGAATGTTGCTATGTAAATTTCTCCAGGGCAAGTTAATATGTGAGTATGTGCACGTGTGTATGTGTTTAATACTAATAGACATTTTTGCTGTTTATAAGATGCCTGCTTTTGGTTTTGTGTGGAATTTATAAAACCCAGATAAATCGTGGATGAGTAGTAAAAATAAAGTACTTCTTTGCCACGAAAAAAATGTTCTGAACCTTAGGTTAGAGAAGGTGATTAAACATATGTCACTATAAACTGTGCATTCTGTTTGACTAGTCGAGGAGTTGAAAGATATTTTTAGACATAGAAATAGCATAAGATGGGCTCTATTGTGTTTTATATTTACTATCAACAGAGTACTCAACTCTGGAAAGAACATAAAATTAGAGAAAAACTGTCCAGTTGTATATAGTAAAATGTGAAGACAAGAATAAGCAATTATGCTAGGCATTTTTACTGTGTAAATAGGTCAACAATATAGTGCCTAAACTTTATCTATCTATCATCTATCATCATTTTATTTAAATATACTAGTGTAGATCCACATGTACTATTTAAAAAGAATGGTTACTCTGTTACTTCGCATGCCTTAGGCATTAAACTAACTGTTGTCACCTATGTTATTTCATTTGGTGCTCATATTATCCCTATGAAGTGGTAATTATCACATTCACATTACCAAAGAGATTAAATTAGTCTTCCAATGACATGCGGCAGTTAGGATGGAAAGCCAATTATAACTGGTTCAAAGACCAGTCCTCTTTGCACTACACCTTAGGCTACCATTCCAAAAAGCCCTCATTACCACATAACTGACTTCTGATGTTGAATTTTCATTAAATTATTCTAAACTATGGAGGATCACCCATTTTCAGATGGAAATGTACTACCTGCATTCTCTTCTCTGCAGTGGAAGTGATGTTGGAGGGGTGGGAGATAGTAATGCAATTAATTCCAGTTGTTTAGTCATTAGTAGGCTTGATGTTTTATATAGTCCCAAATTACTAGAAAATTCCAACACATTGCTCATATGCTGCTATGTAAAAATTAATTATCTATATTTCACACGTACATGCACACACACACACACACACACACACATCTCAATAACAGCTAGAAATAATTGAGTTATTTAAGCACAGTCATGCACCACATAATGTCAGTTCAGGCAATGTCTGACCCCATAAGGTTGTAATAGAGTTCAGAAATCTGGATCAGAATGGAAGGTAGCAGACGTAACCGGATATAGCAAAACCAATAGCTTCCCACATGCAACATGTGTATCTCATGTCTTTTGTGTACAGGCAATCCCCAGACTACAAACAAGTTCCATTCCTAAATCTGTCTTCAAGTCGAATTTTTACGTAAGTCAGAACAGTTAGGGGTACAGTTCGTATCTAAGGTCAGTTAGTCAAACGTTTGTCTTAGTATATAGTGTATCTTTCTACGCATAAAAAACATTAAAGAAACATTTCCAGATACACTAAAACAGCTTTAACATAATAATAGAGTAATAATAATAATAAAGTTTTGATGTGTGTCACAAAGTAGCTTCCGTTTGTTACTATGAATCATTGAATATACCTCGAATTTTTAATATAAACGGCTTTACGGGTGTTGGTTTGTAACTATGGGTTATATCTAAGCTGGATGTTTGTAACTTGGGGACTGCCTGTATATAGTATGGTGTTCACACAACGTACAAATCTATGTCATAGAACATATCGTGGATGTTAAGTGATGCATGACTGTGTATGGAATGGTCCAAGACTATACTTGAGATTCTAAAATATTTTCTTTATAAAAAATTTATGTACTTTATAAAAAAAGATCCAAGATCCAGGGATTTAAAAAAAAATCGGTTGGATTCTCCATTAGACTTAATTGATGAGACTAATTATAATTGGTACCATTTATTGAGCACTTAAAATGTGCTGAGTATTACTGTAGTAGATAGATAACATATATAATTTCATAAGCCCTTCAGGGTAACATATACTATTCCTATTTTATAGATGAGAAACTGATGTTCAGAGAAGTGAAGTAGTTTGGCCAAGAAAACAAAACTAATAAATAGCAGATCCTGGATCCGAACTCACGTTGTTCAGCTTCAAAGACTTGTCCACACTGCAACAAACTAAAACCTTCCTTTGGAATACCAAAATCTGAACTTGACAAAAACTAGAAAAAACCAAACCGCTGCTGTCAATTCCAACTCATAGCAACTGTATAGGACAGAGTAGAACTGCCCTGTAGGGCTTCCAAGAAGTGGCTGGTGGATTTGAACTGCCAATATTTTGGTTAGCAGCCTGAGCTCTTAAACACTGTGCCACCCAAATGGCCAAGAGAAGACATTTCACCTCAGTTACTTTAATTAATGGTCTCTTAAATCCTTCACTTTACTTTGATCACATGCTCAGTACTTTCATCCTGCCCTGTCAGAATGTGATTGGAGCCTGATGTATGTTCATAAACAAAAATAAAATCCACTTCTTAGTTGGATGATCCATTGCCAAGGCTATGTGTATCTTTCATCAAGAAACAAACTCAGATGTAGGAATGGTATGGATGTGTTGGTCTCCTTAAACTTCTATTTTTGGAACAGAGCTTCATAGCAATGTATTTTCAGTTTAGTTAATAAACCACCTAACTACATATTCTTTTAATATCACTCACTTAGGTGATAGTTATTGCTGATTGACTGAATAGTTCTATTGCTTAGTTATCTTGGTGCCAGAGCCAAAGTTACATCAGTTTTCAAGGATTTTATTATCCCTATGTTCATGGAACCCTAGAGTCAGAGGCAAAATATTTGGTGGCTTGGTCCATTTCACACACTGGACAGATGAAGAAACTGAAGAACATTCTTTCAGGAAAAATCTAAACTCTTCAACATGTCATTCATGATCTAACCCTGACTACCATTCTGGTTTCATTGCCCCACTTTATCATTCCCATTAGTTTATTCTTCTGAAATAACAAACTGCTTGAAGTCCTCATTCCACATCCAATTCTCTAACGCCTCTGTTGTTTTATGCATAACGTTCCTCCTGTTCACCTGGTTAATTCCCTTCCGCCTCCCCAGTACTCAGCCCAGTTATCCTCTGTTTTGGGGATCTTTGTTTGTCTGCCCCTGGACTCCATCTCCATATACTTCCCCATATTGTTCTGTTTTCCAAAAACACCTCATGTTGACCACTGTCATAACATCTTTCAGGTTGTTAGTTTCTAATTACATGGCTCTCTTCCCAACTCATATGTGAACTGTTTAAGGCATTGTTTTACCAGTGTGACTCCAGACCAAACTCAGTGTAAGTATTAAGTAAATATTAGTTAAATGTATAAATTTATTCCAGCATATCACATCTCAAATGAGGCAATTAAAGTGTCAGTTGCCATGGAGTCAATTCGAACTGAGGGTGACCCCTTGTGCATCAGAGTAGAACAGTGCTCCATAGGGTTTTTAATGACTAATTTTACAGAAGTAGATTGTCAGGCTTTTTTTCCAAGGTGCCTCTGGGTGGACTTGAACTGCCAACCTTTTATGAGGGCTAAATTGTTTTCCCCACATGCCATTGGTTCTTTAATGGAAGAGTTAGGACGAGAAATTCCTATTTCACAGAGCACGCCGTCCCGTAGATGATTCATAAACTGTTTTAGTGACTGTAAACCACCAACCTGTTTACTTGGTCTTAGAGATTTAAAAGACAGGGATCCTTTCCCACAAATACCTTAATTTTTCAAAATAAAATAATGGGATTAATTCCCCCTGCCTCTGTCCTCTCTACTTAGCTCTCAGAGGTTTTTCTGGGATGGAAATGTTTGTAATTAACCAAGCAAAGTGAAGGAGAGGTGGGGTAAGCTAGAGATGAATCATACCCTGGAGGTTGTGTAAGGCTATATGTACCTGTTAATGCTTCTAGTTCTTGAGGGTTGTAATTATCTCAAGATAGGTAGAACTATTTTTATAAAACATCATTTTTTTCTTTCCTGGCTGAGAGAAACCCCTTTCTTCCCCAGACTGCTTGCTAAGCCATGAGGCTTGGCACTAGCCTATAATTTTTCTTTTTCTTTTTTTTTGTTTCCTCTCTTTTTTTTGAATGTAGAATTATAGGAATTGAGTCAATCTTACAGTTGTTCTTCCTATTCTGAAGAAAATTTTCTCAAAACGAAACAAGCTGACATAAAATAAGCCATCTCAAATCAGAATACTTCCAAATGTGTAACATTAATTTATTTGTTTTCTATGATGGGATTTCTTCTTCTACCTTTTGGGTCACTTTGAATTTTAAGGTATGTTAGCTTCATCCTACCACTTCAGTATATATATATTATCACACCCTGTTTACAGATGAGGAAAGTGAGATTCAGCAAGTTCTACTGTCTGTCAAGGATCTTGTAGCTAATAAGCGGCACCACTGGGTTTCCAACCAAGTTCCTCTGATTCCTAGTTCCAAGCTCTCTCCTAGGCCCTTGTGTCTATGTCAAGGTCATCTCAATACACATTTCATGAAACTTGGCTCCTTCTAGATTTTTATCTTACTTCAAAGCTTAGAACAATAGTGAGGTGACCAGAGTTTGTCTTTGGGTATCACTTGTTTCCCCCTGCTCCTCCACTCATGGACCTAGGAATTTTTCTTATCCTGACATATGGACTGTTGATAACAGCAATTCAATGACCACCTTCCAAGAATGTTCTGAAGAGAGTATTTTTTTCTTAGTGAAAATCTGGAGGAAGATTCCATGTTTTTTTGGCCAAATAGGTTATTGAGAAAGGAATTTTATGTCAGTCATTTGCACCTCATTATAAAATTAAACCAATTAAATCCTTTGCATTTTTATAGAGATTTTAGTTCAGGGGAAGGACTCATTTTATTGGCGCAACAATCCTGTAAAGTAGATATAATTAGGTATAATTTTCAAATGAGCAAACTGAGTGTTTCCTCTCCCAGAGATATTTTCGTCTGATATAAGCTTCCCAATATTTAGAGGAAAGTTGCTGTCTCCTATTAAATAAATTCCAGTGACTGGTGAGCACCTGTAGGAAGGACTTTATTAAGTGTGGAAGCCCCTAAAATCATAAGAAACTGTGGCTGCTTGTATAACTTGTCTCTCATTGTGAATTGTGGATGTATTGGTAGTAGAATTGGACACGTGTATGACTTGACTAACATATGTCATATACTGGGTTAGGAATTTGGGATACAATGATTAATAAGACATTGTCCGTGTTTATAGTCTAGAGGGAAATACAAACAAATAATTAATTAATTATAATATTGTATGTTAAAGATAACAAAGAAGTAATACCTAAACTAGTAGAAATCAACCCAATCCTGGAAAGTCAGGAATCACTCTTTTACAGGTGAGAAAACTGAGTTTTAGAAAAGGATGTAGTGAGCTAGATCAACAACATAAGGTGTCTAGTATATGTTATTCAGCCATGAGCTTTATAGACGTGAAGAGCTGGGAGTTGGTGTTTTCATATGTGCTAAGTTAGTTTTAGTCTGATGCCTGAAAGGTGATACCTTGCTTCATGAACATAATGAAACATTTATAATTCCTGAGAAATTCCATTGGAGTGGTTCTTCTGCTTCATGCTCTATTCCATAATTTTTATCCCTGGTTAAATAAATGCATAAATTGTCAGTGAACAAAGCCAGATTTCAATTCTACATCTCCTTACCCCCAGTCCACTGCTCTTTCAACTCTATTTCTTCCAATGTAATGATTCTCAACACTGGGTAATTTTGCCTCCCACATGACATTTGGAAATTTTAGAGACATTTTTTGGTTGTCAGAATGGAGGGCTGGGGATATGCCATTGAAATTTAGTGCACAGAGGCCAGGGGTGCCACTAAACACACTTCAATGCACAGGGCAGCTCCCCACAACAGAGTTACCAGCCTAAAATAGTTACCAGCCCAAAATATATAGGGAAAAAGAATTAAAAATAAAATTCTATTTTGTTAATGCATATTTCATGATAACAATGTAACCCCCTGCCCCCATTAAAAAAAAAACAAAAAACAAAAACTAAACCCGTTGCCATCCAGTTGCTTCCTACTTATAGCGACCCTGTATAGAAACCAGAAATTCTTTTGGAAAGATTTCAAAGAAACTGCTATATCCTATCACTGTGGATGGCTTCTGCTTTATTTTGTTTTATTGTAGTTTCTCTTTGCATGCATATATTCCAGTACCTAGCACATGTTAAGTTCTCAATAAATATTTGTTGAGTGAATAAAACCATGTTGGGTAAGTTATTACCAATTATTATTGAGCATCTACTATGCATCAGTCACTTTGTATGCGTAATCTGTAATCTTAAAAATAACTCTTCAAAGAAAGTATTATCATCTCTACTTTTTAGATTCTGTTTCATATCCCTAAAATGGCTAAAATGCACTTGAAACACCTCCAAAATTTTAGGAAATGATAAAAAAAAAAGTCCTTGCTGACTTCCTAGAAGCTTATATACAAAATATATAATCACGATTGGTAATTTTTTACAAAATACATGATTTTGCTGCCATGTAAATATTTGTTCCTGTTTTAAAGTTACATAAAATTGGACTCTTCCCAGATTTACTCTTGTTTAGAGTACATTACAATTAACTTTTGGGCTCAGAGCCTGCCAGAATGAGGACTGCTATAAAAACAAATAGACCAACAGAAAAACAAAACCCCTACAGTTTCTGATGCTTAGTTCTCATTTACAAAGTTTTATTTATTTATTTTAACCTTTTTGTCTTTGTTAAATTGGAATGCAAAACATGAATATAGTAGAAACCTCTAATTTCAGCTTTTACAGAAATGCCTTCACTGAATTGGGTAAATGTATGCACACACGCGCATATGCTCGAAAGACATTTATTTGAATAATACTTTGGTATGTTTTAAAAACATTTAAGGAAGATATTATTCTTCATTTTATCAAGTAGTTCTTAGTTGTGAGAAGAGTGGAGCATGATTGGTAGACAGTGAAAACAAGAGGAACTCTTCATGCAATGGAACGAAACAAGAGCCAAAACAATGGACTCAAATATACTCATAATCGCGAACATGGAGCAGGACCAGGCAATGCTTAGTTCTGTTATACATAAGGTCACTGTGAATTAGAGCCAATTCGATGACAGCTAACAATGACTGCACAAGGTCCTGTGGTGGCGATTTTAGGTATCTCTTTAATTTCATCTTTTAACAAGAAGGTATAAGGTATTTTATTGTTTGATCTTTAAAGACAAGGTTAAGAATTCTGGGAAAGCAATAAACATACGAAAATATGTTCAACCTCACATCACAAAAATAATGAGATAATACTATCCAGATTTGGAGAAATTACAAGATCCAACAATACTGTCAACAAGAATGTGGAACAACAGAACTACTGGTAGGTATGTAAATTTGCATTACCATTCTGCAAGAAAAATTTGACATTAACTGTTGTTTATTTTTCTAATGTAACAAGAAATCTTAATATACCTAGTCTTGGCCTGGTACAGGGGCTTCATTAAAGGTACGAACTCCTTTTATATTTCTAACACACTATTCATAACATATTACCTAACTGTTCACAGGTTAGCTTTCCCAGCAACAGGCATCATTTTCATCTTCAAGGAGAGAGGAAAGCAGGAAGGGACTTTGTCAGCTGTGTCTGTGTCTGTTATCAAATAAACAGAAGATTTCCAGAAAATCTCCACCAACTTTTGCTTAAGTATCATTAACTGTCTTGTATCACATGGCTCACTCTAGCTGCAAGAGGTGTTGCTAAATGATGAGATAGTTTTCCAACCTCTACAGTGGAAGCAAACAAGTGATAAATGCAATTGAGAACACATGCAAAGTTGTTGTTAGGTGCCATCCAGTCAGGTCCTACTCATAGTGACTATATGTACAGTAGAAAGAAACACTGCCTGGTCCTGCACCATCCTCACAATCATTACTATTTTTGAGATCCTTGTTGCAGCCACAGTGTCAATCTATTTTGTTGAGGGTCTTCCTCTTTTTTGCTGATTCTCTACATTACCAAGCATGACGTCCTTCTCCAGGGACTGGTCCCTCCTGATAATGTGTCCAAAGTATGTGAGACATAGTCTCGCCATCCTTGCCTCTAAGGAGCATGCTGGCTGTACTTCTTCCAAGACAGCTTTGTTCGTTCTTCTGGGAGTCCATGGTATATTCAATATTCTTCACCAACACCATAATCCAAAGGCATCGATTCTTCTTCAGTCTTCCTTATTCATTGTCCAGCTTTCATATGCATATGAGGCTATTGATAACAGCATGGCTTGGGTCAGGTGCACCTTAGTCCTTAAAGTGACATCTTTGCTTTTTAACACTTTAAAGAGATCTTTTGCAGCAGATTTGCCCAGTGCAATGCATCTTTTCATTTTTTGACTGCCGCTTCCATGGGTATTGATTGTGGATCCAAGTGAAATGAAATCCTTGACAATGTCAATCTTTTCTGTATTTTTCATGATGTTGCTTATTGGTCCAGTCGTGAGGATTTTTGTTTTCTTTATGTTTAGATGTAATCCATACTTAAGGCTGTAGTCTTCAATATTCATCAAAAAGTGCTTCAAGTCCTCTTCATTTTCAGCAAGCAAGGTTGTGTCATCTGCATAACACAGGTTGTTAATGAGTCTTCTTCCAGTCCCGATGCCGCATTCTTCTTCATATAGTCCAGTTTCTCTGATTATTTGCTCAGTATACAGACTAAATAAGTATGGTGAAAGGATACAACCCTGATGTATATCTTTCCCGACTTTAAACCACACAGTATCTCCTTGTTCTGTTTGAATGACTGCCTCTTGGTCTATGTACAGGTTCCTCATGGGCACAATTAAGGGTTCTGGAATTCCCATTCTTCGCAATGTTATCCATAATTTGTTCTGATCCACACAGTCAAATACCATTGCATAGTCAATAAAACACAGGTAGACATCTTTCTGGTATTCTCCACCTTCAGCCAAGATTCATATGACATGAGCAATGACATCCCTCCTACCATGTCCTGTTCTGAATCTGGCTTGAATTTCTGGCAGTTCCCTGTTGATATACTGCTGTCACCATTTTTGAATGATCTTCAGCAAAATTTTACTTGCATGTGATATTCATGATATTGTTCAGTAATTTCCACATTCTGTTGGATCACCTTTTTTTGGAATGGGTACAAATACGGATCTCTTCCAGTCGATTGGCCAGGTAGCTGTCTTCCAAATTTCTGTGCATAGATGAGTGAATGCTTCTAGTGTTGTATATATTTGTTGAAACATCTCAACTGATACTCAGTCAATTCCTGGAGCCTTGCATTTTGCCAATGCCTTTGGTGCAGCTTGGACTTCTTTCTTCAATACCATTGGTTCTTGATCATACGCTACTTCATGAAATGGCTGAATGTTGACCAATTCTTTTTGGTACAGTGACTCTCTATATTCCTTCCACTTTCTTTTGATGTTTCCTGCATCCTTCAATATTTTCCCCATTAAAAAAAAAAAAAAAAAAAAAAAAAAAACCATTGCCATTGAGTCAATTCCTCATCCTTCAACATCACAACCCAAGGCTTAATTTTTTTCTTCCATTCTTTCAGCTTGAGAAATGCTGAACATGTTCTTACCTTTTGGCTTTCCAACTCCAGGTCTTTGCACATTTCATTATAATACTTCCCTTTGTCCTCTTTAGCCACCCTTTGAAATTGTCTGTTCAGCTGTTTTGCTTCATCATTTCTGCCTTTTGCTTTAGATCTGTGTTCAAGAGCAAGTTTCAGAGTCTCTTCGGACATCCATTTTGGTCTTTTCTTTCTTTTGTGTCTTATTAATGACCTTTTTGCTTTTTTCATGTATAATGTCCTTGATGTCATTCACAACTCGTCTGATATTTGGCCATTACTGTTCAGTGCATCAAATCTATTCTTTAGATAGTCTCTAAATTCAAGTGGGATATACTCAAGGTTGTACTTCGGCTCTCGTGGACTTATTTTAATTTTCTTCAGCTTCAGCTTGAACTTGCATATGAGCCATTGATGGTCTGTACCCCAATCGGCCCCTGGCTGTGTTTTGACTGATGATATTGAGCTTCTCTATCATCTCTTTCCACAGATTATGTAGTCTGTTTGAGCCATGTGTATTCCATATGGCGAGGTCCAAATATATAGACGCTGTTTATGTTGTTGAAAAAAATTTACTTCCAATGAATAGCTTGTTCATCTAGCAAAATTCTATCATTGGTGTCATTTCTTTCACCAAGGCCATATTTTCCAACTGCTGATCCTTCTTCTTTGTTTCCAACTTTTTCATTCCAATCACAAATACTTTTCAATGCAACTTCATTTCATGTTTGATCAGTATCAGACTGCAGAAGTTGGTAAAAATCTTCAGTTTCTTCATCTTTGGCATTAATGGTTGTTGGTGTAAATTTGAATAATAGTAATATATTCTGGTCTTCCTTGTAGGTATATGGATATTATCCTATCAGTGACAGCTTTGTACTTTTAGATGGATCTTAAAATGTTCTTTTTTGACAATGAATGTGATACTTCCTCTTCAGTTTGTCAGTCCTGGCATAGTAGACTACATGATTGTCTGATTCCAAATGGCCAATACTAGTCCATTTCAGCTCACTAATGCCTAGGATATCAATCTTCAAGCATTCCATTTTATTTTTGACAACTTCCAATTTTTCTTGATTCATACTTCATATATTCCACATTTTGATTATTAGTGGATGCTTGCAGCTGTTTCTTCTCATTTTGAGTCACGCCACATCAGCAAATGAATGCCCTGAAAGCTTTACTCCACCCACATCATTAAATCGACTTTACTTTAAGGAGGCAGCTCTTCCCCCACTGTGTTTGGAGTGCCTTCCAACCTGAAGGCCTTCGTCATCCAGCACTATATCAGACAATGTTCTACTCCTCTTTCTAAAGTTTTCACTTGTCAGTTTTTTCTAAAGTAAATCAACAATTCCTTCTCCCCAGTCTATCTTAGTTTGGAAGCTCCACTGAAACCTGTCCAAAATGGGTGACCCTGCTGGCGTTTGAAATACTGGTGGCATAGTGTCCAGCATCACAGTAACATGCAAGCCACCACACCACGACAAACTGACAGACAAGTAGTGGGGCATTAACTAGGAGAGTAAAAAATGTGGATGTTTGCACGGATCATTTTTATTACTGTTTCATCAACCAAGGATTATGATTAATCCAGTACTGAGCACTGCATGTCCATCATGTCAAACTGAGGGTGGAGGGATGTATGTACTTTTAATCCAGCAATAGCTCTCCTACGAATTTACCCTCCAGACACTCTCACGCTTGTGCATCAGGAGACATAGATATGAATGCTCTTAGAAGAATTGTTTGTAGTAACAAAATAAAACAAAACTGAGGGAAAAAACTTAAATGTTTATTGAAGTAAAATGACAAAATAAATTGTATTATAGTTCTATAACAATATACTACACGGTAATGAAAATCACTGAACTACATCTCAATGCATCTAAAGGGATGAATCTAAAGCATAAAGTTGGGTGAAAAAAGTAATTTGCTGAAAAAATACGTTTAGTAAGATTGTTGTTGTTACATGCTGTCAAGTTTATTTTGACTTATAGTGACCCCATGTGACAGAGTACACTTGCCCCAGAGGGTTTTCTAGGCTGCAATCTTTATGGGAGCAGATCAGCATATCTTTCTGCCGTGGAGCCATGGGTGAGTTCAAACTGCCAACCTTTCAGGTAGCAGCTGAGAGCTTAACCATTGAGCCACCAGGGCTCCAACATGTATATACATTTTCTAAAGCATGCACAGTTAAACAATATCTTATTTAGACCTATACAGATATAAGGAAGAACTATAAACTACCATAATGAAATGGCTACTCTAAAATTTGGGTGATTGATTATTTCTGAGGGTAGGCAGAGAAAAGGAGATGGGATTTGAGACATCCAGGGGTTTCCAAAGATATTGGTCATATTTTGTTTCTATACTTGGGTATGCATAATTTGTTGTTTTACTATTATTATTCCTTTCAAAGTCATTATGTGTATTTTTAATTAATTAAATAATATATATAAATTATTTTACTGATGAGGCAAACCTTAGAAAGATTAAAAAACTATTTAATTTTACACAGAGAAAGATAATACCAAGTCCTGACCCAGGACTGTGTGATTCCAGAGCTCCTGGTCCCTCCATTGCATGTTTTACTCTGCCCAGGATATAAAACACTCTGAGTACAGGACACAGGAAGAAATTGCCTCTTCCGAGGGCCATCTTGTTTTCTTTTGTGAGCAAAGATTATGAACCACCAAGTCTTTCTTCCTTAACTTAGCTGTCAGAAAGTTCACACTAATGTTAATGTGCTACTATAGCAATTAACTTATTATAAGCACTTGGTCCGTGTACTTTTCTTCTTGTAATGGTTTCTGATTTCTCACTTTTAGAACTGCTTCATTGCAACAATTGTGTTTCATATATCGTCTAATATTGTAAGTGATATAAAATCTTTTAATGAGTAGTGAATTAGATGTTTTACATAAGAAAACAAATAATTTAGAAACATATTTTCTTTAAAGATCTAAATTATTACCTTTAAAGCAGAATCCATTAGGTTGTCTTCTTTCTTTTAGTCTTCCTAGCCCTCTGAGTCTAGCATTTTGCTGTGTACTCCTGTACACCTTTGCTGTCGAGTTCATTGTGACTCATAGTGACCCTAAAGGACAGGGTAGAACTGCTCCATAGTGTTTCCAAGATCGGAATCTTTACAGAAGCAAACTGCCGTATCTTCCTCTCATGGAGTGGATGATGGGTTTGAACTGTGGACCTTTCAGTTAGCAGCTGAGCCTTCAACCATTGCACCACCAGGGCTCCTTTTGTACTCTAGTAGGTGCTTAGATTTAAATGTTTTAAAACCAGGGAGTGCTCAGTTTGAGGTAAAGCAGGTGTATAGAGTTATCCTGGGGAAATGTATATACAGCAGCTGCACTTTTATCTTTGGAGAACAAGCCAACTAAGAAATCACAAAAAAAGGCTCTCTGAAATGAATCACCATTTGAAAAACATGGTGAGCTACAAACGGACCCACATAAATACATGATTATCATTCTAAGTATGGAGAAGGAGGTGGGAGGCAATGAGTGTATGCTAGACTGCACTGAGTTATTCAGGGAAAGCATTTGGCTCTATTTCATCACAGGTCTTTAGAAGTTACAAGACCAATATAATGCAGCATGTTTTATGTAATAGAAGATTCAGCATTTTCTATAGTTTTTTCTCTGGATGGGGTAGGTAACTCCAGTAATACATCTGACCAGTAAACCTCAGGGTCATTAGTAAAGTGGACATTATTGGTTTAAAAATTGCAAACCAAACTTACATATCTTTCAAAGGCATTCTATAATGCATGTATAAAGAAAAGAACAGGCAATGAAGACTCAGAAATACATGGTTTGAATCTGAGCTCTGCCACATCATAGATGCTTGGCTTTGAGCATTGAACTTAACCTCACTGAATCTGTTTACACATGCCCATGATAGAAGTAAAAAATACATACCTGTAAGATTACTTTGAGGATTATGTGAATCAGTGTGCATGGAGACCCTACCATATTACCTGTCACAGAGTCATATTTGGGCAGTAAATGTTAGTTCCATTTTACCCACAGTATAAAATAAACATAAGCTAGTAACTTGATAACAAAATTTCTACACTCAAGCATTGATTAATGGATTAATTTATTAATTTATTCATTCATGCATTTATTTTCAACTGATTCATTTATTCATTTAACAACCATTTAGGGGGCACCTACTCTGTGGGAAAGAAACCCACCTTTTTGGGACATACCATACTTTACAGAAGTAAATAAAACACAGATTCTGCCTTCCAGTAATTTGCGATCTATTAGGCAACTTATTATGTAACATTTTCTCTTTGTTGAGTTATTAATTTTCTACTTTGACTGTTAAGATTATGGACAAATACTCTACATCTCTGAATTCATTTTTCTTATCAGTAAATGAGATAATCAAAACTCCCTCACAAAATGGTTACACATATCAACTGGAAAAATGAAAAATTAGTTTGAAATTAAAAGTAAACTAATGGCTACACATATTAACTGGAAAAATTAAAAATTATTTTGAAATTAAAGCACTACTCAAATGTCCACAATGCTTTCTATAAGTATTACCAGAGGTAAAATGAAGATGTATTAACAACAGTAGCTGGAAAAGAACCGGAATATAATAACTCTATGAGTGGTAGCACAGGCAAAACAAGCCAGGACAGAGGATGGGGAAGTCGACCCCAGAATTCAATCTTATCTCCGTGTCAGACCACAAGCCAATTGGCAGATATTACATCTTATCATTTATGATGGTCATTCATCAGTTATCTATCCATCCTCCTATCCACCTATTCTTCCTTTCATCCATCTTTCTCCACTGTCCAACCCATCAATCTATTCATCAACTCCTTATTAATCTTCTATTAGGTTTCAGACACTAAGAATACAATGATAGGTCCTTTTTTTAATTTAATTTAATTTCTTTTTTATTGTACTTCAGGTGAAGGTTTACAGAACAAATAGATTCTCATTAAACAGTAGTACACATATTGTTTTATGACATTGGTTAACAACCCTGTGACATGTCAACCCACTCGCTTCTCAACCTTTTTTTATTTTTTTGAGAATATACATAGCCAAAGATACGCCATTTCAAAAATTTCTACATGCACAGTTCAGTGACATTGACTACGTTCATCCAATTGTGCTGCTATTCTCACTTTAGATGAAGGTTTACGGAACAAAATAGTTTCTCAGTAAATGGTACACATGTTACCCTATGACAATGGTTAAAAACCTCACTACATATCAACACGGTCCTTACTCAACCTTGGGTTCCCTATCACCAGCTTTCCTGTCCCCTTCTGCCTTCTAGGCCTTGTCACTGGACTGCTGTGCCTCATTAGTCCTGTTTTGTTTTATGGGGCTGTCCAATCACCGGCTAAACGGAGAACCTCGGAAGTGACTACAATACTGAGCTAAAAGGGTGTCTGGGGGCCATATTCTCTATTTCTAGCTTTCATACCATCTAGCTATACTGGACTCAGTCTGGTGGAAGCCTTGGTAGCTGTGCTCCATTAGTCCTTTGAACTAATCTTTTCCTTGTCTCCTGTTCTCTTCATTCTCCCTTGCTACCGAAGGGATGAGACCAGTGGAGTATCTTAGATGGTTGCTCGCAGGCTTTTAAGACCCCAGATGCTACACACCAAGGTAGAATGTAGAATATTGTCTTTATAAACTGTGTTATGCCAGTTGAGCTAGATGTTCCTTGAGACCACGGTCCCCACAGCCCTCCTCCCAGCAATTCAGTCCCTCAGGGAGTTTGGATGTGTCTATGGGGCCTCCATGACCTTTTCTTGTACAAGTTGTGCTGGCTTCCCCAGTATTGTGTACTGTCTCACCCTACACCAACGATATCACTTATCTATTACCTATTTAGTATTTCCCCCCAACTTCTCCCATTCCTGGTAACCAACAAAGATCGTTACTTTTTGTGTGTGAACTTTTTCATGAGTTTTTACAATAGAGGTCTCGTACAATATTTGTCCTTTTGTGATTGACTTATTTCACTCAGCATAATGTCCTCCAGTTTCATCCATGTTATGAGATGCTTCACAGATTCATCATTG
>NW_004444024.1:10562599-10609391 GCF_000243295.1 Trichechus manatus latirostris | reverse complement strand
CTGTCAGCAGTTCTTCAATGATCCTCTCTGAGTTTTCTCTTTTCTCCCCCTGTTCTGGAACTCCAATCACTCACAAACTTCTGCTTTTGATTGTATCCCACATAACTCTCAGGGTCTCTTCATTTGTCTTTGTTCTTTTTTCTGAGTTTTTCTCGAACAGAGTTGTATCCAAGTGTTTGTCTTCAATTCCACTGATCCTGTCTTGCACCGTTTCAAATCTGCTCCTCAGCCCTTCTATGACACCATCCATTTCTGAAATCTTGTTTATCTTTTGGATTTCTAATTTTTGTTTTTCTATGATTTCTCGTTGTGAATTTATTTTGGCATTTTTTTCCTGCATTATTTTCCTGAATTCTTCCAATTTTTTGTCCATATTTTCCATGAATTTGTCTATTTTTTCCTCATGTTTGTCCGCTTTTTGCCTCAGCCCTTGGAGAATTATGAGTATTAGAGATTTGAATTCCCTACCAGGTAGTTCTAGTGTCTTTTCTTCTGCTGGAATGTCATCTGGTGTTTTATTTTGGACACCTTCTGGAACCATTCTGTCCTGTTTTTGTAAATGTTTTGATATTGTCTGCTGTCTTTAGGGCGTTCAGTAGTTATTTTTCTCATTTATTGATTGTAGATTTGTTTGTTTCATCCCTTTTTTTTATTTGGCTATGTCTGAGCAGGCGGGCTGTGTGTTCGTTGTTGTTTGCTTGTCTGTGGGCACAATATTTTTTGCCTCCTTCTCCAATTGGCAGGGTCAGTCGCTCAGATGTGGTACAGTGCAGCAGGTCTAGCTGAAGAGGAGTTTCTGGGATGGGTTGTTTGTGGCACTTACTACATCCACCAGGGTGGGTCAGTAATCAGTGCAGGGCAGGTTCCGATAGGCTGTGCCTGTGCTGGTTGGTGGTGTGATGTTAAGTGCACAGTGCAAATAGGCAGATGGGTGGGGGGGGGAGATTGTTGTGTGTGGAGCTAAGATGGATATGGGAGAGAGGAGAGAGGAACAGGTGCCAAAAACATACAAATAAACAAAAAGGAGTGCTAGGGGAGCTTGCCGTTGGAGTGGAGGGATGAGAGACTATGAAATGGATAAATACAAAAATGGGAAGAAGAAGATAAAAAAATAAAAGAATGAAAAAATAAAAATTAGAAAGTAAAAAGAGCCAGAAAGCTCCCAGGTATCCCACCAGTGCAGCTATGAGGTCTTGGGAGGTTGTTTGCAGGTGCTGCAGTACTTCCTGGATAGAAGGCATAGAGGTATTCAGCGCCAGGTATGCAGGAAACAGGAAAAGAAGGAAGGTATAGAGAGATGAGAAACTGAGTAATGAAGAAAGACAAAAAGGGAGAAAGAGGGAAAAGAAAAGAAAAAAAATTAAAAGAAAAAGGAACAAGAAAAGCCCCCCAAAAAACAGAAAGAAAAGAAAAAAAACAAGAAAAAAGAAATGCTCTCAGGGATCCCTCTGTGCATCTGTGCAAGCTGAGGGGTAGGTCCCAAGCCACATAGCACTGCCTGGCCAGAATGGGCTCTGAACTCAAGAAACAGAAAAGAAAACAAACAAACAATTCAAAACAAACAAAGAAAAAAAATGCCCTGGGATCCCACCAGCATGGCAGTCCAGACTGAGAAACAGCTGCACACTTGAACGGAGCCCCGCAGCCCCCCAGGAACAAGCAAAGATGGCACACGGAGCCAGGTATTTGAGCGAAAGTAGGGGGAAGTGGTGAGAGGTAAGGAAGAAACCAAAGAAGTGGAAAAAAGCAACACCAGCAGCCAGCAAATGGCACTCAGGGAGCCGGCCAGTGCAGGTGGGTGGAATCCAAGCAGCTGGTGCTTCCCAGCCAAAAGACTGTGGCTACAGGAAGCAGAGGAGGCTGAGTAGGGGTGAAGAAGGGTGAGGGGTGGGAAAGCGTATATCACAAATTACCGGTTGTTTTGTCTCTTGCTGGAAGCTCCGTGAAGCTGCTTTCTCGTACCCCCTATTTGCCGGTCTCTGATTGGAGTTCAAGATGGCGAATCCATGCTGCGTTAGCTGATTGGGGGCCTCTGCATGAATCTCTCCTTGCTCTCCATTCTCTGTCAGTTTTCTCACTCTGTTTGGTGCTTGGCTGAGTTCTTTATCTCTTCATTTGATGTTTTAGGGTTTCAGGATTGCTGTTTTCTCTGTTTGGCTTAGTTTTTCAGATCTTTGCTGTGTAGGGACGGCGTGGTGCTTCTGCCTAGAGAGCCATTGTGCCGGTATAGGTCCTTTTTTTCAAGGGTCTCATTGTCTAGTTGAAGAAAGACCTTGTAATAGAGAATTATAGAATGTTACATTAGCTTGCTTTAATAACATTTTACATCGCTTGGTGGCTATGAATTGTGTTTGGAGTCTTGAAGACTGGAATTTGAATACTAGCTCTGCTACATAGGTAAGCTTGGGTAAACTAACTAAACTTTCTTAGTGCTGTTTATTTAGCCGTAAATGAGGGATTGTAATAGCACATATTTCATAGAACTACTGTGTATATTGGAGCCCTGGTGGCGTAGTAGTTAAGAACTCAGTTGCTAACTAAAAGATCAGCAGTTCAAATCCACCAACCGCTCCTTGGAAACCCTATGGGGAAGTTCTACTCTTTCATACAGGGTTGCTATGACTTGGAATCAACTAGACAGCAATGGGTGTGGGTACCGTGCACATTAAATTAAGTAATGTACAAAATATTTGATAAAATACTTGAAATACCTTCATGATGTTGGAAGATGCAGAGGAGAAACTAACTTGACGTTGACGGAGATTTCAAGAAGTTCTCTAGAATAAAACTTTAGAACTGTGTTTTAGTAGTGAGTAAAATTTTCCAGGCAGAAAACCAGGGTATAGGAAGATGTCGTTTGCAGGCAAATGTCGTTTGCAAAAGTATTGAGGAGTCTAAAGGCTTGAGTCTAAAATCTTGTTACCCCCTTGACCAAAGGATGGTTTCTTCATTTTTAAAGTTATCTGTCGAAGTACAAGTGAGAAAAGTAAGGATCTTAAAAAAAAAAGAAAAAGAAAAGAAAAGAAAGCACAGTCCAAGGAAAGAACTTAGAAGCAAAGACTTTGCGAGGTTCCTCTAGCTGGTCTTACACAAATAAATGGTCATTATTACTAAAGGGAGAATAAACTTTTATTTCAAGCAATGAGTTCTCTGATTTGCTAAATGGAGTAAGAAAATATTAGATCTAAGTAGAAGTTTTTGGTTTAATTTGAAAAGAATTTAATTTATGCCAAGCATGTCAGTATATTTTTCTCAAATATCTGATTAAATGTAAGGTCTCTGATATTTAGTGCACTGGGGGTGGGGGGAGGAGTTAGCTCTTGTCTGTGGGATATATTGTGAAAAATGTTGTAGACAGGAATCAGAATTTATAATTTGCTATTAGAACAGGCTGTTTTGATGTATGATAAAAATATATTTAAAGTGTGGTTAAGGGAGAAGAATGACATCAAACACTTGTAAGTTCCTTGAGAGCAAATGTCTCATCCTTAATGTTTACCACCAAATCTCTGCCATAAAGCAATGAAGTCTATAAATACTCTCTGAGTGCTTAACTGTTCTACTAAACTAAGATTTTAGGGGGTGGGAATATACTTTGATTTTTATGGTGTCTGGAATTGTAATAGAAGTTTATGAAGTTATATTCTACGATTACAAAGTTTCTTATTTCTGAGGATATCAACAGTGATTCATGGTCACAGCACCCAATTTGAGGAAAGATAGCTTGAGTTAACCCTTGGGTAGTATCAGACTTACTGATTCTTTTTATTCCTTGCAGGTTTTTAAAATGTATTTTCATTTAAAAGACATTCATTGAGTTTCTGATATGCACAAGGAATCATATTAAACACTAAGAGAGATGAGATAAAAATGAAGATATGGGCTCAACTTGCATAAAGAAGATAAAAAACAGAAACAACAGCAAGCTGTAATCAATATAAGATGAAAGCAGTAAGCAGTGAGAGGTCCAAATAAAGTACTATGCAGTCCATGTATTCCCCACTCTTTGAGAATCTATATACTCTCAGCTTATATTATCAATGGAGAAAATGAGATCTAAAGGATTAAAATCAGACAGGCTAATCAGGATCCCCTGTCATAGGTAATCAAATAAGTTAACTCAATGAAAGCTGAGAGGTTTCTATGTCTCAAACACCTTTCTAAGCACTTTATATAAATTAACATAACCAGTTTATAAAGTAGGTACTTAGATTTTGGCCACTGTATAAATAAGGAAACTGAGGCACAGGGAAGTTGAGTAATTTGCAAAAGGTCTCTCGGATAGCATAAGGTAGAGGCAGGATTTGAACCCAGCTGGACTGGTTACAGAATTAAAATCATTAATTATCATATCATGTTGTCTATCACTGAATAACACATGGCTCCCACACTGGAAGATAGGCACGTCCTCAACTATGTGGAAATGCCATCGTAGGTGTAAATAAAAGGTGCCATAGGCGCTCAGAGAGGGAAAACCTGACCCAGACGGGGTGGGGTCATGGGAGAAAAGGTAAGATCACACCTAAGTTAGCCTGAAAGACAAGTAGGAGACAGAGAAGAGAAAAAAGAAAAGAAGTGTATGCCCAAGTTCAGGCAGTAGCATATGTAGTATAGATTGAATTTTGTTCCCACAAAGTATGTGTTGAAATCCTAACTCCTGTACCTATAAATATGATCTTGTTTGGAAAGAGAGGTTTTCTTTTGCTATGTTAATGAGGTCATACCAGAGTAGGATGAACCCTAAACCTAATTGCTTCTGAGTTATAAAAAGAGCAGAACAGAGACAGAGACACATGCAGGGGTAAGACTGATGCCAAAGAATGTCAGGGAACACCAAGGAACTCCTAGGGCTACTGACAAGGAAGAACCACCCCCTAGAGCCACACCTTAAGTTCGGACTTTTAGCCTCCAGAACTGTGAAAAATACTAATTTCTGTTCTTTAAAGCCACCCACTTGTGGTATTTCTATTATGACAGCAATAGGTAACTAAGACAATAAGCAAAGCCAGTAGCATGAGAAACATCATGTCTTTAGAAAGAAACAATGATGGAAGACTGTCCAACCCCAAAACTTAATAGTTGCATTCGTTAAAATCTCCATAGTGGGAAGACTTGTCCTGGAGAACTAGAATGAAGGGAGACCATTGTAATACATGAACATATAGAGGTCCTTAGGAATAATTTCTCTACATTAAAGTAAATTAATAACAATAGCATACCAAATAAAGGCCATAGTAATTTTTAAGTCTGAATAATAATAATAGTTGATACTCATTTACCATCCCTTACTTACTTGCTACTTTTCATGGGGTCTCTATCTCGATATCTATCTCTCTTCCTTTAAATTGGAACTAAATGTTTATAACATTGTTTTACTTTATTGTAAGTCATGGCCATAAATAACAGTCTTCTCCACCTCACCCATGACTGAATCTTCATCTAAAACTACATTGAGATTTCTGGATTTATGACCCTGGACTTTTATTCTTGCCTCTTGGATCCCATCATGGTTCCAGTGACGTTGTTGTGTGTTATCAAGTTAATTTCAACTCATAGTGACCCTATATGACAGAGTAGAACTGCCCCATGGGGGTTTTTAGGCTTTAATCTTTATAGGAGCGGATCACTAGATCTTTTCTTCCTCAGACCAGCTGGTGGGTTCCAACTGCCTACCTTTCTTACTTAACTACTGCACCACCAGAGCTTCTTTCTAGTGACATTGTCTGAAGCATACGTCCACATGGCCTCAGTTCCCTCTAGCCTAGGGAATGCAGGAGTGTGGTTCAAAGATCCAGGTTTAATTTTCTACTCCTTTCTTTATCAATGAATTCAAGCATTCCAACGATCATGAACATTGGTGCCACTAGTGTTGGTGTCACTCAGTGTGGTAACTCACGGTGTCACCCCCCAATGCTAATGCCACAATATTGTCGCTAAAACACTGGAAAATTTGACAAAATCAGCTACTATAAAAACACCAGCAGCAAGGAAAACACCAGCGCATGCGTAGCATGTGCAGACCACGTGATTCGAGCCGTCATTGTAACTGGGTAATAATAACATCTCTGACTAGAGCACATTAGAAGGTTCAAAAAGTAAATTAGCATAGAGTTTTAGCTTTGAAGGTATATTGATACATGTGAGCTGGGCTTATGAAAAATTTTTTGTTATAACTCATTACAGGGATATTTTTATTAAAAATAATAAATTTCTCCTGAAAGACTGCACAAAAATTTTATAGACAGTCATTTTAGTGTCACCCCCTCTGACACTGTCACCTGGTGCAGTCCACATAACCCCCCCAATACACCACCCTCCTAGTGAAGACACTGTTCATAAAGATGGAGGGAACTGGGCAACATTTGTTTCTGTTGTATATGGGGTTGCCATGAGTTGGAGCTGACTCCATGGCAACTAACAACTGTATCTTTCGTAAGACTCCATTGCAAACCCTACTCCTGCTCTGACATTATTTCTCCTTGTTTTCCTACTTCAAATTTTGTTTTCTCTTTTTAACTATCCACAAAAATAGGAATGAATTAGTTGTTTTGTCCTGGAATCAAAAGACTCAGTTACTAATGCTCTATTTAGAAGACAATGCATTCCCTAATACAAAAGAGGAAGAAGCTCCTAAATGGAGAGGGAATAATACTACAGATTGGAGTTGCAAAACCAGACTAAGTGAGACAGGAGTGAAAAAGCAGATTGTCAATATAGTATAAAGATACAGATCTTGAAGTCCTGGCTTCACTGCTTACCTACATAGTAACTTTGGTAAAATTACCCTCTGTGAAACTCAGTTTTTCCTCATCTATAAAATGTGGATAATAATAGTATCTCCCACATCAGTTGTTTTCAATAGTAAAGGTAAAATTCACATAAAGGACTTAGCACAGTGCTTGTCACATTCAAAGTGATTACGAAATGTTAGTTTGGACAATCGGTGAAGAGCTAGATCATGGCAGACCTTGTATACTTTCTGGGTGAATTTAAATTCAGCTTGGAGTGGCATGAACCCAGCTAAAGGATTGAAGCAGTAGATATACAAGGTTAGATATTTGTTAAAGATTGATAACTCTGCTAACTAATTGGATGATGAGTTGACAGTGTACAAACCAGAGGCAGAAATGGAGAGAGAAACATGGGCCCAGCAGTGCGTTTAGTGATTTTGTTCAGGTTGCATATAATCCGATGCAGGTTTATGGCAAAGACAAGGTTGGAAAATGTTAGTTCCCTATCTTGACAAAGGGTTTCTTTCAGCAATGACTCTGAAAAGGTTTTAGAAATTCCGTGGCTTCCCTTAGGACCATTAGTATAATGAAGCCTTTTACCTGTACATGTACAAGGTGTCATTTTTAACTGAAGTGAATATAAAACTCTGTATGTCACTGAAGGTCAAGTTATTATTCTCTAAGGTCACATAGAGATTCTGCCAGGAATTGATACCCTCTTCCCATCCAAGCCATCTATGCAGGGTCACACCACCAATATTTTAATCCTGGGAACGAATCCCCATGGAGTTATACATTGATGTGAGTTTCTCCAAATTAACCCATATGCTTAGGGCATAACCTTCATCACAAGTTCTCATGGTAAAAATTCAGTGAAATGTATATATCTTTTGCTCTTCAGCGCAGTTTAAAGAACTATAGGTTACAATTTCCCTGGGTAGCTGAGACACGATATATTATCGTTCCATTCTAGTGCCTTTTGTAGTAAACTGGCGAGATACCTTTCAATTCTGGCTTTTAAAATCAATTCTGGCCTTTTCAGTTGTTGAGTATTAACCATTTTCCATTTTGTATCACATGATCTAACAATCATGATAAGTATGTTAATGGGGCTATTATTATACCTGAAGTGCCTTATAATGCTGATAAAAGAGTTGCTCATGTCCTGTAGGTAGGTAAATTCTTACAATAAAGTTAAGAGGTAGGGAGAGTAGAAAATGTTGTATCTATCATATAGATAAATAAAATATTCCACTTCCGGTACAGATTGTTTTAATGGAAGTTTTAGAGAGTTAAGTAGGGTTTGTAAAGCCATCTTTGGTAAGCTTTGGAGCTAGGACACCAAGCCTAGGGCACTTTCTGATGCACTGTGATTTGAAGTTTATTTTTTTGTTTTGAAATTTAAGTAATTAAAAAAAAATGTCTCTCCATACTCAGTCTTACTGCTTAGGAGGTACCACTTTACTGTATTAACAATTTCTGCTGCTGTTTCTTGTGTTCATTAACTCAATACCCCCAAATGAGATAATTATTCTGCTAATTCTTGAGTTATACATTTTAGACATTATTTATTGACTTGTGTTATGAGAGATGAGGATTTTTCAAATTACCCCCACCTCCTAAAATTAAGAAAATTCCCTTCTGGAACGAGGTGGTATAGGTCTCCTGACTACATCTTTTTTTTTTTTTTTTTTTTAAATTCTTAATCAAAATATCTGAGACAAAACTGAAGATCTTCAGTTTCCCCACCAATAAAATGAAGCTAATAATACACCAAGTTGTATTTCCCAGTACTTCAATTCTCTGAAACCTACAGTTCTGGAAGTAGTGCAGGATCAAGTATAACCTTTCCAAATCCAATTCCTCTGGCTTCTCTCCTGATCCACAAATGACTAAGCATTGTCTAGGACTTAGAAATTCTTTTTCCCCCTTTACCTTGGATTCCACTGTCACAGCACTTAGCTCTCCAATGGTAAAGGCACCTTGTAGGAAGAAAACAAATCAGACCGTGAAGTTGTCCCCATTTATTACCCTTTCCTGTTTTTTTAGGCTCCACACCCTCATGCCTTTGATGGGCTAATATTGCACTTATTCTGTGGAATTCTCTTGGTGCAAAAGAATGTTCCCCTTGGTGATTAAAATAAGTACTATCTGAAAATGTTTTTCAAATTGGGAACTTCAACTACTTAGGCAGATTATGAATAGCTATTATGGTTGTTGTTATACTTATCATTTGGTTTAGGAGTTCTTTGGGTGTGTCTTAAAATTAAGGGCTCAAACTCCAGGATAGGAGCCAATTTCCAGACTTTCCTGAGGGCTAAGACATGGATTTTAATAATACATTGAAGCCAATTTCATATCAGCTGCAAATTTTCCAGCCTAGGCCAAAATGATGTATTATATTTGTTCAGCTTCCTTTGAAGATTCAGTAGCAGAGTGTGTCTCTATCTTCTTATACCATTATGAGAAAAGACAGAGGATTTGATAACATCTTCAATAAGTCAATATTGGCTGTTGTACATCATCCGATCTTCCCCTTAGAAATGGGTGATATCCTGGGGGAAAATACATGAGAATTTGCCTGGTTTGCTTTTCAATGATTCAAAGGCTTGTTATAAATAAATCTCTCTAGAGAAAACTTCAGCTTGAAATCTCACCACCAAGGGCTGGATTTGCTGTTAGCTTCCTGCAGAATATCCACTTACAAATAATAACTGCAATACCACAGAATTTGGAAGAATAATTAGGGAATTCCTGTTGTTATTGCTCAGTTCTTATTATTCCGAAGTCTCTGGTTTACTGTCTGTCATATTCTCAGTGGCTGGGTCAGTCACTGCTGCTTACAAATGGCCTAAGCTCTTGGCAAAGCCCTGGGGTGTCTGCACTGCTTTGGAGCCACCATCAGCGTCAGCTTCCTTCTTCCTAGGCGTATGCCCCACAAGTTCCCACAAGCATTACACCATGAATGCAGTCTCCAAGAGATGGCAACTTCTTTCCCAGGCAGGAAATGTTCTCAGTACTACCTTCTTAAGTAGTCTACCAGAAAGCCTGCTCTTCTTTAATTCACATTTTCCTTGAAGAAGTACAAACTTTTACACTGGATTGAAGAAAATAATAATTAACAATAACAATTTTGAGTGACTTACCACTTGCCAGACACTGTTATATGATTTTGCATACAAACTCTCATTTTATCCTCATTTTAAACTTTTGAAGTTGGTGATAATGTCATTGTTTTAGATACGGGGAAACTGAGGCCCAGAGGGAAACTTGCCTGAAGTTCCACAATAAGGATCAGAATTGGGATCTGAACACAGGTCAGGGGAAAGGAGAGAGTGGTATCATGCGTAGCAACACTTGCAAAGACATCAGGTAATTGTCCAGGAGTGAAAACAGCTTCAGATCAAGAGTTCAGAACTGATTTCCAGGCTACCTGTGACTACCCTCTTCCTTGTATCACATTTCAAATACTCACTGGAAAGAAATTAACACAATCAACGTAATCTGAGCTCACAAGTACTTGGTTTTCAGCTCTCACTGATCATCACTGAAACCAAATGCCTGCAGAGGTTATTTTTATTGCTTATTTAAAAGACACTCAAATAAAGGCACTATTTAGCTTTTAATAACTGTTTCAAGCTACTACTGCTATTTTTCAAAACTGTTTTTAAACTCATAATTTATTTTAGCTGACATAGAAAGAAATTCGATAGACTTACTAGAAAGAAGCATTTAAGCCAGCAACGATTTTCAGTAGCAAATCAAGGTTTATACAGTTTTTGGTCAGTCTTAGAACTAGTGAAAGCACATAGTTAAATAGGTAAGGAATACGATTGTGTGGATTGTCAGAAAAAGCACTGGAATGAGTATCTGTAATTTAAAACTATGGCACTGGCTCTGCCACTATTGCTTTTTCACCCATTTGTTTTATTCATCATCTTACTCCTTCAATACACTGCACTATTCACATGCTAGGTACTATAGCAAGCTCTGGAGTCATAAATATATAAAGGACATAGATAACTTAGTTTCCACAATCTAACATGGGCTAACAAGCCATCTGTATAATAAAATCATTAATTTATATTTCATTCCTTCATTCAATTTTTTATTTATCAAATATTTAATGAGCACCAACTATTGTTCAGGTTCTGTTCTAGTTACTGGGATACAGTGATGTCCAAGACAGACAATGCCTTGCTCACGCTGAGCACACATTTTCAATGAGAGAGACAGACAATAAATAAATTATCAATGGCTATGTAGCCTAAGGTCAGAATGTAATATGAAGAAAAAGAGTGGGTGGCTATTTTAGATAAGGTGTTCAGGGCAGCCTTCATTGGTGAGATGACGTTTGTGCAGAAACCTGAAAATGCAGAAGTGAGCCCTGTCGATACTTAGGAGAAAAATATTCTATACAGGCAGGTAAGCAAGTGCAAAGGCCCTGAGGTGGGAGGAACAGCAGGGATGTTAGTGTGGCCAAAGTGCATTTAGCAATGGGAAGAGTGATTAGAGCAGCAGTTTATGACCAGTTCTTGTCGAATCTCATTGCCATGGTGAGGACATTAGACTCTTTTTTAGGTTGATGGACAGTTATTAGAGCGTTTTGGGCAGCTTACTGTCAAATAATTCAGAAAAAGACTAATAATAATGAGTGTATATATATATACATATACACAAATACATATATATAGACACACATGCATTTATGTATATAAACACACATACATACAAATAAGGAGGGAAAGGAGAAGAGAGAAAATAAATACCATAGAGCAAGTGCAATGAAATAGTAACAGCTGAGGATCTGAGTTTGGGGTTATCAGAGTTCTATCCTTGCAAAATTTTTATACATTTGAATTCTTTAACATATATATATATATTTAAATTTTAATCTTGGCTTATTGGAAATCACATATCTTGGAGTCAGAGAAAACTGAGGTCAGTTCCACTTATAGATGTGTGACCTTGCACAAGTCACTTAAGTTCTCAGCATCTCCATTTTCTTACCTGCAAATTTGAATAACAGTATGTACTTTGATTTTTTTTTTGGGGGGGGGTGAGAATTCAATGTAATATATAGAAAGAATGGTTACCTAGCACATAGTAGACATTTTATAAACAATGCCTGTAGTCCCTGGGTGGTGCAGTTAAGTGCTTAGCTGCTAACCAGAGGTGCCTCGGAAGAAAGGCCTGGTGAAAAATCAACTTTTGAAAACCCTATGGAGCACAGTTCTACTCTGACACACTTGGGGTTGCCATGAGTTGGAGTCAATGTGACAGCAACTGGTTTGGATTTTTTTTTTTTTTTGGTATATTATTATAATGGAAAATAGCATGTGCCAATTACTAGAGAAATTTGCATTTTTTCATATATCAATATTCAAACCTAAAAATATGAAGCATATATTTCTAGACTGTAATTTCAGCCATCTGAATAATGGCACAGGGAGAATTTGGGGATTTGATTCAGGCCAACAAACACCTAATAAGTATTATCCATGTTACTGGCACTGTGTTCAGGATCTGAGATTCAGGGACAAAGGAAACAGAAAAAGACAGCCCTAATCCACAAAGATTTTCCAGTCTAGTGGATAAGAGAGACAAGGAATCAGTTAACTGTTCCACAGGAAGAAATAAGATATGACTGAGGTAGGCACAAATATGCTATGAAAGCAAAAACGAGGTCCGCTAACCAATTTGGAAGTAGTGGTGACAGTATAAATGAATAATTTCGAGTTACCAGGAAAAAGAGATTTTGCAAGAAATTTTATAACCCAAACTTCTGTCTTGTTATTTCTGTTGACACTAAAACTTATTTCACCTATATCCACTGAGTGTTACTTTCTCTTTTTTACTTTTCCATTTGTCTCTTTCTTATCTCCTCAGACTAAATGAACCCTGTAAATATAAGCTATTCTATTGTCATTTCCCTAATGTCAGTTTAAGATGAAAGTCATTGTTTAAGAAGATCCTAAAAGACTTGTTTTCTAAACTTCTAATATGTTTTCTCCTTTTTCTGAAACATAATTTAAAATGCTTGATCCTCCAGCATGATTTGTTTCCTACGTTGTTGATTGCTCTATTCTACCGTCTATCCATTCAAGTATCCACTCACCTCTCTGCCTTCTCCAGGAAAGTTTGATATGACTTGCTTTATGTTAAATCCTTTGTTTTGTCAGATTTTACAAGGCATGATTAGAAAGTGAAACTGATGAAAAAAGAGACGGGTCATGTATCATATGTCCTTAGCAAGAGTTAGGCAGGGAGGCTTTAGGATTGATTACTCCAACAAAGCTTCCAGAACTCCGTAGCTTTTGGATTCCAGGTTGGAGACTGTCAAAAATGTTTCCTCAACCTGCAAAAATGACCAGAGAATCAGTTTGCTGTCTTTAGAGTGACACCCAATGGCTTTTCATGAATCAATAAATCTTAGTATTAGAAAAGACTGTAGTAGTCATGGTGGATGACCTCCTCCTCCACCATAGGCTCACAACTGTGTTGCCCATAACATACTTGACATTGTGGCCACTTACTTCCAGTGACAAGACTTCAGGTGGGTGCACCTTCGACATTAGTTGGTCCAGTTTTCTTGCTCTATCTATCTATGTGTTGACTCATATATATGCCCTTTATCTTCTGCCCATGGTCCTAATCTTGTGCTCTAAAACTGCATGCATTATTCATAATTCCTTTCATAGGACAAACATTCACACATTTGAAGACTGCTATCAGCTAACAGCCCTGGTGTCGCAGTGGTTAACAGCTCGACTGCTAACCAAAAGGTCAGCAGTTCGAATCCACGAGCAGCTCCTTGGAAACCCTCTGGGGCATTTCTAATCTGTCCTATGGGGTTGCTATGAGTCAGAATTGACTCAATGACAATGGGTTTGTTTTCTCTGTTTTTATCACCTAACAGCCCAACCAGCCACACCAGTTTCCCTTCTCCCACTAATCCCTCACCACATACGTGTCTTTCTTGCTTTATGTTAAACATCCATAGTTTCTTAATTTAGTTCTTATAGTACTGGGTTTCAAGGTTTCTATTATTATGCTCCTTGCCTTCCTCTGAATACTTTCCAGGTTATCAGTAATCCTCTTTAATATGGGGCACTCTTTAAATATGACTTACAGAATTGAATATAATTATGAAATAGTTTTCTATCCAATATCAAGTAAAGTGAAAGTAACACATCCCTTGATCTGAACACTTTGTGTTTTTAGACTCAAGTTCTAAATGTACAGAAATATAGTAGTGAGTCATTTTGTAAAGCCAAAAGTTTTTCTGGAAGCCACTTAACTTACACATTTGGTAAATTAGTATTTTTTTCACATACTGGTTTTACTTAAATTGAGGAAAACCTGTCTTGTTTTTTATTTTGAAGATTGACTTTTGTAGACCCACGCTTTTTCTCCAAGGGAGGCACTTTCCAAATCAATTAAGACACAGAATCAAATGAATACGCACTTTTCTTCATATGCCGTGTTCACACTATTAGTTTTTATAATGCTGTGGAGGCTTTTTAGTGCCGTAAAAGCAAGCAAAGTATTATTAATATTATTACGGCCTCTTTAGTGAATCGGAAAGCTGATTTCCCATAATTTTTTTGAATGACATTCACATATTTAGTAAGTACTTTAAAAAAATTTAAGAAACCATCAACTTTAATGAACACTTATTCTACCAAATGCATTTTCTCTATATTTGCCAGCGTACTTCACTGTGCGTCATTTCACACAGATCCTGTAGTATTACAAGCATTATTTCAAGATCTTTTGGGAGCTGTGTATTCTGTTTCTTGTTCATAACAAATGAGCATCAGAAATCTACAAATATTATCAAGCCATGAGAACTAAATACTTCTCTTAGTCTTAAAATTGCCATAAGAAGTTAATGGAGCAAAACAATTCACAGGGTCATAGCAGTTGCCTTGGTAAAGTGCACCTGCAGAATCATTTTCCTTTCTGACCTCACCTCTCCCTCTTTAATCCACCCTGTTATGTACTGACTCTTTGGTGTTTGAGAACTTACTTTATGGCTTTCTCCTATGAACATCCCACATTATATAAGGGAACTAATAATACTACTAATTTAAATTAATAATATTGTTAATAATTTTCAAGTGATTAATAAGAATTAGTCACTATGTTAGACACGTTGCCTATATAATTTCTAATCCTTACAGCAGCCCTACAGACTAGGTATTCAAATTATTATTTTACATATCAAGAAAATGAGATTCAAATATATTAAGTGATTTTCCCAAGGTAACCCAATAGTAAGTGATTGAACTAAGATTTGAATCTGCAGCATGTATACCATGCTCCATGGCATTCAAAAACTTTTATAATTCATTCAGTAAATATGCCTTAATAACACAATACGTTTCATGCACTGTTCCAAAGAGAACAGTGATCAAGACTGATGATACGCACATTCAAGAAACTTGAACTTTAGCAGGGGTGGGGAGTGAAATGATATAGACATTCAAGTAAACGAATGGACAAGATAATTTCAGATAGTGATGAATGCCAGGATGAAAATAAAACAGGGTGGTAGGATATAGAGTGTCTGGGGCTACTTGGATAGGGTGGCCAAGGAAGTCTACTCTGATAAAGTAAGACCTGATTGACAGGTAGAGTCAGCCATGTGAACATCCGGGGGCTAAGCATTCCAAGCAGAAAGGATAGCAAGTACAAAGATCATAAAGAAGAAAGATATGTGAGTGTCCAAGGAAAAGAAAGAGAAGGAATAGGTGGCTAGTTTGGGTGGAGCATAGCAAGGAAGGAATATTATAAGTAATAATGATGCTTGGTATAGGGTGGTAGCAGTGCAGATGGATAGTAATAAATATATTTGGAATAAGTTTCGTAGGTTCTCAATTAGATTCCGAGTGTGTTATCCAAAATTTAGCATTTACCTTTCATGCACTCTAATTTCCACTTATGCCGAACTATTTACCAATTTCTACAATGTCCTTGTGCTTTTCACAAATCTTTTGTTTCTAAAGTCTGCAGTGCCCTTCTTCAAAATATTTATCCATGATACATCTACTCTTTAATCAATTTACAAATTATAGGATATCTTTATTATAAAGTCTTCTCCAAACCTCTGTTACTTAATTGGAATGAACCACTTCTTTTCCCTTTTGTCTTCTTTATGACAATCTGAATGGTTTCATGACTTAAGTTGTATACTTTAATCTCCCCCCAACTAGACTACAAACTTCTTGAGGGCAGAATCATCTCATACATCTTTGCAACCTAGCATTTTGAATACAGTAGGACACAAGAAAGATGCATTGAATTATACTAGGTGCTCAGAAGAAGCAATGGCATCTATAATGATCTCTGACTGACTTCTCTGTCCCATTTCTTCACACACCGCTGTTTTTAATTCTTTATCTCTCTTCTTTTGCAATCATGACTTTTCCAAATCTACTCTTCTTAAAATCACTGGTAATCTCACAATAAGAATATTGCATTAGTTCCCTACTGCTGCCGTAGCAAATTACCATGAACTTGTTGTTCTTGTTAGGTGCCATCGATTCAGTTCTGACTCATAGCAACCCTATGTACAACAGAATAAAACACTTCCTAGTCCTGTGTCATCCTCACAATTGTGGTTATGATTGAACCCATTGTTGCAGCCACTGTGTCAATCCATCTAATTGAGGGTCTTCCTCTTCTTTGCTGCTCTTTTTATCAAGCATGATGTCCTTCTCCAGGGACTGGTCCCTCCTGATAATGTGTCCAAAGTATGTGAGACATAGTCTCGCCATCCTTGCCTCTAAGGAGCATGCTGGCTGTACTTCTTCCAAGACAGCTTTGTTCGTTCTTCTGGGAGTCCATGGTATATTCAATATTCTTCACCAACACCATAATTCAAAGGCATCGATTCTTCTTCAGTCTTCCTTATTCTTTGTCCAGCTTTCAAATGCATATAAGGTGACTGAAAATTCCAAGGCTTGGGTCAGGCGCACCTTACTCTTCAAGGTAACATCTTTGCTTTTTAACACTTTCAAGAGGTCTTTTGCAGTAGATTTGCCCAATGCAATGCGTCCTTTGATTTCCTGACTTATGTTGCCATGACATTGATTATGGATCCAAGTAAAATGAAATCCTTGACAACTTCAGTCTTTTCTCCATTTATCATGATGTTGCTTATTGGTCCAGTTGTGAGGATTTGTTTTCTTTATGTTAAGGTGTAATCCATACTGAAGGCTGTAGTCTTCGATCTTCATCAGTAAGTGCTTTAAGTCCTCTTCACTTTCAACAAGCAAGGTTGTGTCATCTGCATAATACAGGTTGTTAATGAGTCTTCCTCCAATCCTGATGCCTATTCTTCTTCATATAGTACAGCTTCTTGGATTATTTACTCAGCATACATACTGAATATGTATGGTGTCTTAGGCTGGGTTCTCTAGAGAAGCAAAACCAGTAAAGCTTATAGATATATACATAGAGAGAGATTTATATCAAGGAAACAGCTCACACAATTGTAGAGGCTAGAACGTCCCAAGTCCATGGATCAGCGTAGAGGCCTCTCCCAAGTCACGCAGCCACAAACGCTGGTGAGTCCAAGATCGGCGGGTCAGAGAGCAGGGCTCCACTCACAGGCTGTGAAGATCGACGAATCCCAAGTTCAGCAGATAAGCTGATAGCTCAAGTCCCAAGAACCGGAGATGAGACAACAGGAGGCAGCTGCAGGATCCAGAGTGAACAAAAAGCCAGAACGTCTGCTTATATTCAGATGCAGGCCCCCACAAGGAGACTCCCTTTCATCTGACTGGCTACTCACAGTATAGTTAATCTTGGGAGTGACCACATTAAGACACTGAGAATCATGGCCCAGCCAAGTTGACACACAATCTTAACAATCACATATGGTCAAAGGATATAACACTGGCGCACACCTTTCCTGACTTTAAACCATGGAGTAGCCCCTTGTTGTGTCCAAATGACTGCCTCTTGATCTATGTACGGGTTGCTCATGAAAGCAATTAAATGTTCTGGAATTCTCATTCTTCGTAATGTTATCCATAATTTATTATGATCCACATAATCAACTGCCTTTGCATAGTTAATGAAACACAGGTAGACATCTTTCAGGTATTCTCTGCTGTCAGACAAGATCCATCTGACATCAGCAATGATAACCCTGGTTCCACATCCTCTTCTGAATCCAGCTTGGATTTCTAGCAGTTCCCTGTTGATGTACAGCTACAACCCCTTTTGAATGATTTTCAGCAAAATTTTACTTGTGTATGATGTTAATGATATTGTTCGATAATTTCCACATTCTATTGGATCACCTTTCTTGGGAATAGGTACAAGTATGGATCTTTTCCAGTCAGTTAGCCAGATATCTGTCTTCCAGATTTTTTGGCATAGACGAGTGAGCACCCCTAGCGTTGCATCCGTTTGTTGAAACATGTCAATTGGTATTCCATCCATTCCTGGAGCCTTGTTTTTCACCAATGTCTTCAGTGCAGCTTGGACTTTGACTATAGACTTAGTGACTTAAAACAACACAAATTTATTATGTCATGCTTTGGAAGTCAGAAGTGCAAAATCAGTCTCACTGAGCTAAAGTGAACATGTTAGCAGGGCTTGTTTGTTTTGGAGGCTTTCAGGGGAAATCCTTTTCCTTGCCTTTTCCAGCTTCCACAGGCCATCTGCATTACTTGACTCACTGCAAAGCATCACATCACCTTTTCTCCCTCTACTTCTGTCATCATGTCACCTACTTCTCTGACATTGACCTTCATTTGCCTCCCTCTTATAAGGACCCATATGATTACATTGAGCCCACCAGATGATCTCCACCACAAGATACTTAACTTAATCACATGTGCAAAGTCCCTTTACCACACAGGTTAACATATTCACAGGTTCTGGAAACTGGGACATGGATATCTTTGAAGGGCTATTATTTAGAGTACTGTCCATGTCTTATGGTGTATTATCAATCTTTGATATCACAAAAACATTTAATCAGAATGCATCACTCCCTCCTTTGTGAGAATCACTCTTCCACTGGCCTTTGTGACATGGTCCTTTTCTAGTGGTTGGGTCCAGATACAGTCTTCTCACCCAGAGGTGCTTGAAGGTAGGTAGGCAGGGGTTTTCTGGTTCTAGATCATCTTGTCCCTAAGACTGTTAGTAGGTGTGCCATTGAAATGCTATAAAAGTTTTCAAGGCCCCGGTGAAACAAGTATGAGTAGAAGTACGTCGGTAGTGTAAGGGAACCAGGGAATTAGTGATGCCCTAAGGGAAAAAAGAAATGGGCAAAATTAGAATGTAAAGGAGCAAGGTTCAATTTCATAGAGGTTTGTGTACCCATGTCTCATGTTAAAAACCAGATACTATTTCTTTGGCTGCAAGATTAATATTAAATCCTACCATTTGTTGAGGTGAGGCTGGAATTTACAAGTGTTATCTTATCAAAAGTTTACAAGTACCTAATTGAAAAATGGACAAAAGATCTGAATGGACATTTCACCAAAAAAATACATCTATATCTATATATCTGTATATCTATACACACACACACACACACACACACACACACACATATATATAGGAATGATCAATAAACACATGAAAAGCTAGTCAACATCATTAGTCATTAAAGCCCACTGCTGTTGAGTCAATATTAGAAAAATGCCACCACAAGGATATATCAAACTGTCTTGGATGGCTATAATCAAAATGACAAACAAAATAAGTATTGACAAGTATATGAAAAAATTGGAACCCTTATGCCTTGCTGGTAGGAATATAAAACAGCACAGTCATTTTGGAAAGCAATTTGGTAGTGTCCTAAAAAAGTTAAGCATAAATTTACTATACAACCCTGCAATTACACCCCTGGGAATCCACCCAAGAGAAATAAAAATATACACTCACACAAAGACTTGCAAATGAATGTCCATAGAAACATTATTCATAATAATCAAAAACTGAAGAAAACCTAAATAACCATAAGCCAGTGAATGAATAAACAAAATGCATTATATCCACAAGGAGCCTGGTGGCACAGTGATTAAGAGCTTGGCTGCTAACCGAAAGGTCGGTGATTCAAACCTATCAGCAGCTCCTTGGGAGAAAGATGTGGCTGCCTGTTTCCATAATGATGACAGCCTTGGAAACCCTATGGAGCCGTTCTACTCTGTTCTATAGGGTCTCTATGATGAGGATTGATGGAACAGGTTAGGGTTTTTTTGTTTTGTTTTATTATATCCATATGATAGAATACTATTCATTAATAGAAAGGAAGTACTAAACAGTGCTAAGGACCCCTTGTGTGTAACGGTTAAGTGCTTAGCTCTAACTGAAAGGTTAGCTGTTTGAACCCACCCAGCTGCTCAGCAGGAGAAAGACCTGGTGATTTACTCCTGTAAAGGCTGCAGCCTAGAAAACCCTATGAGGCAGTTCTAATCTGTCATATGGGGTTGTTATTAGTCAAAATCAACTTGACAGCATCTAAAAAGCAACAAAAAACAGTGCTGAAACATGGATAACCAAAATCAACCTGCTGCTGTCCAGTTGATGCCAACTCATAGCAACCCTATAGTACAGAGTAGAACGGCCTCATAGGGTTTCCAAGGAGTGGCTGATGGATTCGAACTGCCAGTCTTTTGGTTAGCAGCTGAGCTCTTAACCACTATGCCCCCAGGGATTCTGAAATGTTGATGAACCTCAAAAATATTTATGTTAAGCAAAAGAAGCTAAACACAAAAGACAGCACATTGCCTGATTCCACTTACATGCAGGGTCCAAAAAGAGAAATTTATAGAGGCAAAAAATAGATCAGTGATTGTCTGAGACTGGGGATGGAAACAGGGAGTGACTGAAAATGTACAAAAGGGATATTCTTGGGGTGATCGAAATGTTCTAAAATTGTAATGTGATGTAGGTTGCAAAACTCTATGAGTTTAATAAAAAGAATTGTACAGTTAAAATGGGTGACATTTTTGGTATGTAAATTATTTCTCAATAAACTTAAAAAAAAATAAAATTCACCAATAGCCTAAATCTTGCAGATAACCAGTGGCAGGGCAAGGATTAACACTCAATGTGCTGGATGCAAATTTGAGGTTCTTCGAGTAAGAGTATGTATTATAGACACATTCAGCTTTTGCAAACTATGTCAAATTCTCAGAAAACCTAAAAAACATACAAATAAAACAAAGAGGGAGACATAGAATCTCATTTTTTGTGATTTTGCACAATTAATTTATTGCTATTCATTTGATTGTTTTAATACATGTGACAAAATGTTTTTATGTGTTTTTTTTAATTAATATGCTATAAGATAGGAATAATAGGACATGCCATTCACATATCAGGATAGAAAGGAGAATCTCTTGATTTACCCCATCACTCTTCCAGACCCTGGGTTCCACTGCTATAAGGGCAAAAAATAATAATAATAACTATAACCAAAATGCAAGGAAAAGTGAAATAAATTAAATAATTTTCAAGAATAATTTTGCTTATATTGTATTTTCACTTTATGCACTGAATTTAGAGCTTATACCCATGTAGATGTGATTTCATTATACCAAAACGTCTTCAAAATTTAGGACAAACTTATCACAACTATGAATATTCACTTTTAACATGTAAAGTTTATTAAATTACTTCAAAAGATAGAATACATATGTGGTAGAATTGCAAGTGTTGCTCACCTAAAATTATACCAGTGTGGAGAAAAAAATTAATCTTTTAAAATGTCTATATCTGTGGGTTCAAACATAGTAATGATTGTGAGATGCACAGGACCAGGCAGTGTTTCATTGTGTTGCATGTAGGGTCACTGTGAGTTGGAACCAACTCGGCAGCACCTAAAAACATACCTGTGGTGAGTGCAGTGGTGCTTGAATGGTAGAATTCCTCCTTCTGTGCGGAAGACCTGGTTTCAATTCCTGGCCAACACACCTCAAGTGCAAACACCATTTGTCTGTCAGTGGAGGCTTGTGTGTGGCTGTGATGCTGAACAGGTTTCAGAAGAGCTTCCAAACTGAGAGAGACTAGGAAAAAAAGTCTGGCAATCTACTTCCTAAAATCAGCCAATGAAAACCCTAGAGTGATTTGAAGATGTTACGTGGTATGGACTGAATTGTGTCCCCTCAAAATATGTATTTTAAATCTTAACCCCTATACCTGTGGATGTAATCTCATTTGGTAATAGGGTTTTCTTTGTTATATTAATGAGGCCATACCAGTGTAGGGTGTGTCTTAAGCCAATCATGTCTGAGATACAAAAAGAGCTGATTACGCACAGACAGAAGAAAGCACGAATGAGGGAAAGATGGATGCCACCTGGAGATCTCCAAGGAACACTGAGAAGAAGGTTATAGAAATGGAGACAAGAATTTTCCTCCAGAGTGGACAGAGAGAACACTCCTCTAGAGCCGGTGCCCTCAATTTGGACTTCTGGCCTCCTAAACTGTGAGAAAATAAATTTCTGTTCACTGAAGCCACCCCCTTGTGGTATTTCTGTTACAGCAGCACTAGATAACCAAGGCATTATGCTTCTAGTTTTGAAAATGGAAGAGGGGCCATGAGCCACTGAATGAAGCTGGCCACTAGAGTCTATGAAAGACAAGGGAACAGATTATTCTCTAGAGCCTCCAAAAAATAACACAGTTCTATTAGCAGTTTGATATTAACTCAATGAGACTCATTTTAGGTTTCTGGCCTCCAGAACTGTAAGATAATAGATTTGTGTTATTTTAAGCCACTGAGTTTGTGGTGGAGCCTTGGTGGTGTGGTGGATAAGAGCTTGCTTGCCTGCTAATCAAAAGGTCAGCAGTTCGAATCCACCAGCCACTCTTCGGCAACCCTATGGAGCAGTTCTACTCTGTCCTGTAGGGTCACTGTGAGTTGGAAATGACTCTATGGCAACAGAGTTTTTTTAAGTTTGTGGTAATTTGTTATAGCAGCAATAGGAAACTAATACAATATCTGATCTGGTTTTCCTCGCAAGCCCACCAAAAATATTTACTCAGGGAAGAAATAAACAAAAACAAAATGAAACAAAAACTAAGAAAATTCTAATCCAGATTAAAATTTGTCTATGATAAACTGAACAGTGATTTCAGATAATCCCCAAGGATTCTCTCTAGGAAAAATTAAAAAAAAAAAAAAATACTAAGTATCTCAGATTTCTTCCCTGTCCTGTGTTCTCCTCCCTAAGACAACATCCAAATGTTTAGGTTGGGAAGACTTTAGCTCCAAGTATGGACATTTTCATTTATCATAAAACTAAATAGATATCAAGTAAGAAGTCAGAAAGTTGACACCTTTTGACTTTTAAATCCTCAAATAATGTCAAGGTCAGTGTCTCTGAAATTCTTTTGGTCTTGGCCTCATGGTTACACAATGGCTATACACACATTGAGAGCAGGAAAAATGGGGATGGTCGGGAGTCATAAGTGTCTATCTCTTCTATCAGAAAAAGCAAAAGCTTTTCCAGAAAACACCGTCATAGTCTATCACTTGGAGCTGGGTATGTTATATCTGGGTTGAGAGGGGGCAGGAACAGGAGAGGACATAAACAACATAATGGAAAACATGTGCGACTTATGTGAACTCATGGCAGAGGGGAGACTCAGGGTCACTGGGTGCAATGCCCCCTGGTCTCTGGAGAGATGGGTGGTCCACTTGCTGCTTGCTTTGCTGGCTTTTACAACTGAAATCTGGGGCTGATGCACCTTATTGTTTGGTCTCTCCTTTGTTGAGACAAAACTTGGTCCACACCTGTAACTCTTCTATTGACCTTGGGGTGCTAGAGTTACTTTGTATCCAGTTTCAGAGCTGGAAGTGCCTGAAAGTAGCCTGGATGGCCCTTAACTAGTGATTGACAAACACAGGAGTAGGAAAACACGCCTCAGCCCTGGACAACTCTGAGTAATTTATACTCTACCATTTTCCTATGGGATAAGGCTGAAGCTACCCTCTGGATCTTTACCTGAAATTCCACCATTGCTTAACTTCTTCCCCTCCTTATCCTGCTTCCCCTATTCCCTTTCTGGTTTCTTCTGGGAACATTTCCTTAATATAACATTTGCCCAACAGTTGTGTCTCTGGACCTACTCTGGAGAACCTGACCCAAGTAAGACCTGTTCTGTGCCTGACTCACCTCCCATCAGCTCTCAAGGGCCACAGACCCCTGAGGTACCTCCTTGATTTCAGGTCAACCAGCATCTCCTCCTAGCCTCTACTGTAAGTAGAGGCTACCTAGCTCTGCCACACTGGGATCATGGCAGGCATGTAGCCTTCAAATCAGCAGCATCCACAGTACATAGGTCCTGAAGGAGGCTCAGAAAACATAAATAATGTTACAGCTTTGTTTCTCCAGATCACCTTGTGCAACCAAGTTAGTGCAACTGTACCCTGGATTAATTGTGTGTATGAGTGGGTGGGTGGGGGGTGGTGTTAGAGGGCAAGAACTGATCTTTTCTAGATTCTATATAGATACCAGTGGTAAGAGCCTTGGTCTGTTCTTGATGTGCTACCTGGCAAAAGCACAGAGCAGGTAAGTGCAAGGCACGGGTAGACTGTCATGGTTTCTCACACCCAGCCTGGATATCTTCCACCCACTGGAAAAGGTGGGGGCTTCTATTTTACTTCTCTAGTCTATATCCTCTTTCTGACATCAAAGCAGCAATACTTTCAGCTTTGCTATCATAATTCAGAGTGAAATATTTTCCAGGGTAATTTTATAAACTGAGCTTCCAAAGTAATTTAATGGTTTTTCATTTGATATATTAAGGGAATTTAGGAAAAAAATACTCTCTTAATATGTTAACATAATTAGCAAAGCTATTTTGTATGTTAGACAAAGAATGTTTTCTCATTCTTTCTGTTACAGCAAAAAACAAAACAAAATTTAAAAACAGAAGCAAAAACAACAATCAAAGAATTTTCTCATCACCTTTAGGACAATAATAAAACAAAACAAAACACAAACATCCCATTGCCATAGAGTGGATTCTGACTCAAAGCAACCCTAAAGGACAGAGTAAAACTGCCCCACAAGATTTCCAAGGCTATGAATCTTTATGTAAGCAGACCGCCACATCTTTCTCCCACAGAGCAATTGGTTGGTTCAAACCATTGAACTTTCAGTTAACAGCCGAGCTCTTAACCACAGTGCCACCAGGGTTCCTTAGGACAATAATACATTCCAAATAATGCTCTTTTAGAAAGATCCGCCATGTTCCATGTTGAATTATATTCCTTTTTATCACTCTTGTGGTAATAAAGTAAGGCTAGAAAAGAAAGACCCCTGGATCAACTAACAGTTACCAAATTGTAGTATCAATGTAAGCAACCTGAAAGTATTTGGGGAAAAAATGTCAAACAAATACAGCTTTGGGGATGGCTTTAAAATGCCAAATTCCCTAAAATATGGAGCATCTGTCTTCAAGTAACTGTGTAGCTAGATGAGTATAAATGTTAGGCACGGTAAAGTTTCTAAAATGACCTTTATTCAACAATGGATTTGAAAAGTGGGTCAGTGTGAAATAAAGCTGTTCTGTCAATGGGTTTTTTTTGTTGTTTTTTTCCCAGATCACCACAGTGGAGGTAAAAACAAAACAAAACAAAAACATTTGATTTGTCAAAGCCCATCTTTAGAATATCTCACTTTAGACTTAGAATAAGTCTTTCATCACCATTGGGTTAATGGTATAGCAGCCACTTTTTATGCCTCTGGACCTCAGAGGTAAGGCATTATTACAGTTCTAATGCGTTTAGCATCAAGGTGGGTCCCTTTTGAAATGTGTAAAGCTCAGTAGACTAGAGTTGTAGCCTCATTGTTACGTAGGTTGAGCATTTTATTAGGTGATGCTTCCCAGATGTGTTAGTTTTGTAAACTTTTGCCTTTTTTTCCCTTTATTTCAGTAAGAGAAGGCTTGCAAGCATAATTATGGCTTTTCTGTGTGATGGTTAGGGGATCCTGATGGGTTTGTTTTGGTTTTTCTGTGTCATGTTTGGAAAACCACAGGTTCCCCTTATAACCCAATGGAAAGGTACCCGCAATAAATGATTTATATAGCTCTCATTGGTATATTGTCATACCACAGATAGGTAGCGCTACAGTGGCACTGGCCTCATTGGCGGCTTGTATTACCAGATCGTAATTCTCCAAATCCATACTACCAACCAAAAATTTAAACACACTCAATTAGTAAGCATGCATTCCAATCCCAAAAGCACATGCCATCAAAAAAAAAAAAAAAAAAATTGAGAAAAAATGTCATAACGAAAGGGATAATGGTTATGCAGAAGTTCAAAGGTGATTCTTCCTGTTCATTCCTCCATCCTCAAAGGCAGCCTGAGAACTATGAGAGGTGTGAAAAGTTCATGCTTATCAAAGAACATTAATGACAATTACTAAAAAAAAGTGATTTTTTAAATTAAAACAAAATGTTTTTTCTTCCCACAGTCTCCCCCCACCTGACAATCATGTGTGACAGTTACCCATGTCAAAAAATATTTTCTCATCAGAAAGAAAACTGATAAAGAGGTTCTGTCATTTTCCCTTTGTTCTCTATTTACAGTTATGAGAGAAAAATGATTTATGATTACTATAATTACATCTCTCCTTAGGAGAGCTGTACTAATTACATAAAATTTTTAGCCATTTTTCTTTTTACGAGCTCTTAGTTAATCTAAATTGAAATGTATTTAGCAATTTTGTACCCAGTTACTTTTCAAACCTCTGTGTGGGTCTTAAATTGAATGATCTAGGATCACTTAAATCATCAAATCTGTTCATGATGAGCATAAAGCTCCTGGGCCTGCATATTCACAATTGCAATATAAAGAGTTTCCCTCAGTAGGTAGGATCTTCATGGGTGTTCTGAGGGAGTCTGCAGGAAATGAGTTTTGGGCAAAATGTTTTGTAATCTGTAGTTACACCATAATGACAATGAACTTTAGGAGTCAGCCTGGGATGTATTAGCTGAGTAAGTATTACCAGCAACCTTATCCCTTTCATTTTATGACTTTCTATCACATTATAACTGGGGGTTTCTCTATTGTCTTTTGTGTGCTCATCATCTCTTTACGGTTCCATTCTGTTATTGCCTCCTCTACTGCAAAAACTGCTAGTGACCAGAGATAATAGAACATTGTTTTGAATTTAACATGTCCTTGAAAGGAAATTTCTATAATGTTTGTTTTAAAGAATATTCTTTTTTGAAAAGAATGTACTACTTTTCTAAAAATAATTCTATGTATACTATATAATAGCAGTTGCATCCTGAAATTTAAAATTTTCAGTGGAAGAGATAATATTTGAAAAGAGGGAGAAAAAGCAAACTCCCCCTACAAGATAAGAAATATCCTTTATTGAAGAAATTTAATTCATGTTTTCTAAATGCTGTCTCTTATCTTTATGTAAATAATTTTTATATTCTTAGAAAAGATTTAAGCATCTTCTCTGTCATTTTTGTCTTCCCAGCTATGAAGTAGTTATTGTTATTCTCTTTAAACTTTAAATATGAGGAAACTGAGGCTTAGAGAGGTGGATGATCTTCCCCAATGCCATACAGTAATTAAGTGAAGAAATATTTGAACTGATATCTTTCAATCTCTGTGATATCCAAGTACTTCCCTTTAATAATCCTAAAATTCATCTGAGATTGACATTATTTCCCAGTTTTACAGATTAGAAAAGTAGTTTGCCAAAAGATGAAGTAACAGTCCAATAAACAGCAAAACCAATGTGTGGAACTTGACTGAATCCTTTGAGAATAACAAGATCACATGCTCATGAATATATTCATCCATATGAGTTAAGTGTTGAAAAGTATTAAGCCTACTGCAATGTTTCATGCTAACAATGAGAAAATCATTTGTCTTTTTCTATTTTTTGTATTACCTTTCCTTGCTTTTATTTTATTGGCTTAAGGCCTTATGGATCTTACCAAATGAATGGATTGAAATGCTAGTGTTAATTTGATTTGAAATTAAGGCCAGTGGGGGAGTGGGGAATTGGACCAGTGGAGTAGTTTATGTCGTCTACTAGGTTAAGCGCTCTGCTGCTAACTGAGAGGATGGCAGTTTGAACCTACCATCTGCTCCACAAGAGAAAGATGTGGCAATCTGCTCTGGTAAAGATTGACAGCCTTGGAAACCCTATGAAGCAGTTCTACTCTGTCCTACAGCATAGGGTCGCTCACTAACAGTCGGAATTGACTCAACAACAATGGGTTTGGTTTTGGCTTTGGACAATTATAAAGCAAGAACTTTAGGCACAGAAGTTTGTGGGTTTATTTATTTATTTATTTAAATTCTTTAATAACAAACTCAACAGAAAGAAATTTATTTGGGGCAGTTTTCTTTGCAAATGAATAGTGGTTTTGCCTATTGGTATTGGAAAATGCTTAAGGGACAATTCTGCTTGTATAAAAAGAAATTCAAAAAAGAGAATAAGGAAAAGTTTTACTAAGTGGGAAGGAATTCTAAAATGAGTGGAAAAAATATTCCTGCACATACGTGTGAGGAGAGTTATTTAAAGTGCACAATTTGGAAAAATAGGAATTTGATTCAATTTGGCATAAACTGAGGTCTCAAAATAGGTAAGACTTTGTAATAGGCATTAGTGGAGCGCTCCAGAGAAAGGGGTGAAGGAGAAAGAAGAATAAGCATGAGAAATACATGGTACTAATTCTCCAGTCATTTGCAATCTAGTTGGCCAGCAAAAATCCTTTTCATAATAACTGAAGTTTACATATCAACGAACTCTTCAAGGTGACTTTCACGTTTGTTATGTCATGTTGTTCTCTCAACAACCCTGGGTAATATACAAACCCTCCTCCGCCCTCCAAGCCATCCCATCCCCCCAGTTTGCATATAAGAAACAGGAGTGTGAGAGAAATTAAATGACTTGCTGAGTCACTCAGCAGAACCACACAATGGAACAGGGACTTGTATCACTTCTTCTCATTTCAAAGGTTGTAGAATTGTGTGCATACTTTAGCACATATGAACTGTTTGCACACTCGGAGCCTCCCCTCTCTAGTTGGCTAGAAATCGCTCATCCTAGCTTTCTTCCCTCTTGGATTACAGGATCTTCAGAGAAACGTTAAGTGCCAGCTGGGTCTGATTGGAAGTAATTTTCTTTGACTACTGAAACGAATGAGAAAATATTTGTTAAAATCCTGAAAACTGTGTAGAAAGGGAAAGTTTGATTATTGAGTGTGTCCACCCCATCAGTATTATGCTTGGTTAGAAACTGCAGCACATCTTAAAATGAAAGAAGCTGCTACGTGGGAAATTCTGCTGAGGAGACATATGACAGAGAGAGACATAGAAAGAAGAAAAGCAGCAAAGCCAAAAACACGGGGAAAAAAATGCTTACCTCAGGAAAAGTATGTGTAGGAGGGGAAAGAGGAGAAGGAATGTCTGGTAGGGAATGTTGTCAAGGAGAGAAATCGTATTTATCGGATGACTGTAATGTTCTAAGCTTTATATCAGTCAGTTTACATGTGTTTTCTTTCTTGATTCTCACTGCAATCCTGTAACATAGGTAAGTTTGACACCGTTTCATAAATTGAAGCTCAGAGAGGCTAGGTGTCGGGCTCACAGCCACAAACTAAAAAATGACAAAACCAGAAATCAAATTCATGCTTCCTGACTCCTAGGCCAGTTTTCCTTCCCTGTAAGCCTGTAATTAAACAGCCCTCCAAGAATACAGTAAATGTACCTTCTCTTGAGACTTTTAAACTAACCAGGACATAGTAATAGGGAACTCTCAGGAGGAATAGTCCTCTTGGGGCAGAGAGAGAAAATTGGATATTCTAATGGGTCTTTTCCAAGTCTAATTACTCTCACTCTGTGTAAAGCGCTGGCTAAATGTGAGTTCATTATCATTTTATTCTAAGAAAACAAGATTGATTGACACTTTGGAGGTATTCACCATTTATATGCAGGAAATTTAGGAGACTTTAAAACACATTCAAAAAAGCTTTACTTAAGATAGCTTGTACTGCTTTTTACAGTGAAATACTCTGCACAAAAACAGATGCTTTCTAAAATTTCATACTGCTGCTCTTCCCTGGCTTATGACCTTGGTGTGTTCTGGACGGAGAAAAGAAATACCCTGACTTCTTACCTACATTTTTCTGTGTTCACATACACATTCTTGCTCATTCTCTTTGCCTTTCAAATGTACTGATTCTGACCTCTATTCACAATGGATAATAATACTATTAATGATAATAGTTTTAAAATATTTTCATGTACTTTATTTCATCCTAAGCACAGTAGAGCATATGTACTCATGTTTCAGAAAAGGAAATGGAGCATCCAACAATGAAAGTAATTTTGCATAAAACCACATGTGATGGGAGTCAGGATTGAATTCCTAGCTTTGTAATGTTAGTTCAGTACTTAAAAAAAAAAAAAAAAACCCTCAATTTTAACCATGTAAACGTTTAATGTTTATATTGCCTGCTTTCATGAAAACGACGACAATTAACCAACGGCAAGGGACTTAAATTACAAGGGTTTCACATTGGGTTTCTTATCCCCTTTTGGAGACCTGGTAGCACAGAGGGAAAGCTTCAGCTGCTAATCAAAAGGTCAGCAGTTCAAACCCACCAGCCACTCTGCAGGAGAAATATGTGGCATTCTGATTCCATAAAGATTTATAGCCTTGGAAACCCTATGGGACAGTTCTACTCTGTCCTGTAGGGTCGCTGTGAGTTGGAATCACCTCTAGTCTTTTACTGAGATATGGGTCAAAGCAGATTTAATACGAAGATGGATCTGACCCCGAGCTATTTTAACCCAACTGAAGCTTTGCAAAAGTGAACTATGTAGGATTGTTGCAGATCCTGGGGTACTCTAGGAATATAGGTAGTAGGCAAATGTCCACAGAAGATGAAGAAAAAGGAGGACAAGAAGGTATCCAGGTCATCAAATGGAAAGTATGTCATCTATATTTGTAAGTTTACCCAAGTTCTTGTTGAATTTTTTTTTTCTTACTCCCTTTCCCAACTAGGTTTGAAATGTACCGTTTTCCCCCTTGTAAAGTTGTGTCCAAATACAGGGATGAGTATGAAATTGGCCATAGCTCTTTGATATGAAGATCTCATTTCCAGGTAATTTGATTTCATGGGGTCCCTGGAGTAGTATACTGTATAACAAACAACAGATACAGTGTTATGAGGGTATTAAGGTTTTTCTGAAGAAGCCCTGTTGGTGCAATGATTAAGCGTTCACCTGCTAACTAAAAGTTGGCAGTTTGAACTCACCCGTCACTCTGTGGGAGAAAAGATGTGGCTGACAGTCAGCTTCCGTAAAGATAAGAGATTTGGAAACCCTATGGGGCAGTTCTACTCTGGCCTATAAGGTCGTTATGAGTCAGAATCAACTCAACAGCAATGGGTTTGGGTTAAGATTGTTTTGTTTGTTTGTTTGTTTGTTTGTTTCCAGGATCTCACACAATAAGGTCGAGGGAAAATGTTTTATTGTATGGAATGGACTAAGTAATATTCAGAGCAGTAAGGATTTTAAAGACAAGCCAAATCTTCGGTAGAGCCACCCGCAGAATCATAGCAACATCTTTTAAAAAATATATGCTTAAATACCGCATTCACTCTAAACCAAAAAAAAAAAAAAAACCAAACTCGTTGCCATGGAGTTGATGGCACACAACTCATGTTATCTGGAAATATCAAAGGTATAGAGAAGGACTGTATGGGAGGCGAGGAGTCTAGGCATGCACTCTAAAGCTACCACTGGGTCTCAGAAAATGTTAAGTATTCTCTCGTTAAATACTGATGGCTTCTATATTGGTAACTCTGGCTCTTCCTTCATCAGTTTATATGTCCATTTGTGGTAGAATAAATGAATCCTCCACTTAGAGTTGTTCTTCTTTTAATCTAGTATAAGTTATTGTGTCCATAAGGGTAAGTGGGTAACTACATTTTATTTTGTGAGCTAGTTTTGACCAATTTTATGACCCAAGCTCTGTGCTGAGAAGTATTCTCAGGCTATGTGTGGGCAGAGAGAGTGTCACAATTGATCAACAGTGTCTGCTCTGCGTGCAGGCAGTGGGGAGGGGAGGTTCATAGTCTAGATACTTGCCATCTCTGCCACAAAACCAACCTGTAGTACACTCTTTTTTATAGATATTTTCTCTGTAGCATAAGTCCTTGTTGTTACCAGCCGTTACCAAATTCAGTTTGGGAACTCAAATCACAGGTTGGAACAATCACATTTAACTTATACTGGCTTCTCTTGAGGTTAAAGTTTACAAAAAATAAAAAGTCTTTGAGTCAATCAAGAAAAACATCTCATTTGATGTGAGCGTAAATGAGAAATGCAATTTTATGAAAATTTAGACATCAGGTAGTGTATGAAGAAAGGTTCAGTCTTCCAAATGCTTTATGAAGATAATGGGAGCTTGAGGTAGTTCCGAAAGAAGAGAATTAGGAAAAGGAGATTTTTTTTTTTAACAGTAGAAGTATAAAATGGAAGGTTTTGTGATTTGAATCATACCATTTTCTACTAAAAGGGCTTAAATAAGCACAGAATTTTAATGCAATCAGGTGGCAGTTTTTATGAGCATAGGTATTTTTTATCATTCATTTCTAGTAATTTTTAAAAACCATTATCAGTAGACAATAGGGATTCTATAATCTGGCAGAGCAATGTGAAGCACAATTAGAATTAATGTAGATAATGAATTCATTAGCTCTGAAGTAAAAACACTTCCAATAAACACGCATTGGTAAGATTATTTAAAATGATCTGTATGCATTCAGGAGTTTATTCACTCATTTATTTCTTTTGTAGTATGCATAGGCATGCTGGATTTTGGATATTTTGATACAAAGTATTTAAATGTATCTTACTTATTTTTATTCCAGTGATAATCCTGTAAACAGATATTAAGATTTTACCCATTTTGCAGATGAATAAAATAAGAAATAGATAATGAAATATCCCGCAAGGACTATTTCCTGCCTCCCATGCAGTCCTTCTCTGTCCCTTTGATATTTCCAGACAATTGCACATACCTAGAGTAAGGGTGTTATTTAAGCATATATTATTTTACATTGGGCCAGATTATAGGATCTTTACTTTTTACTGAAAATAACCAAAAAAAAACCCACTGTCATCGAGTCGATTCTGACTTACAGCAGTTCCATAGGGTTTCCAAGGATGTAAATAACTACGGGAGCAGACTGCCACATCTTTCTCCTGCGGAGGCGCTGGTGGTTTCAAACCTCTGACCAATAGTTTTTTTAAAATTACTAGAAAACAATAGTTCCCTTTACAGGGAAAGAGAGATGCTAACACCCCAGAAACATAGCCAACAGAAGTATAGTGAGAATCGCTTCAGGTAATATACAAAAAAGTCTTTGCAATAGGTGGTAAGTCATATAAGCCAGAGTCCTAACGGTAACGGCTAATAGAAGTTATCTTCTGGCAAAATGTTATAAACCTGAAAGTTGGGATGAAAATGGGACTCTTTGGTTAGTTGTCTTCAGCTTACTTTCTTTCGTATTATGTGAAGTTGGGAGGACTAGATTCCTGTCACTCGTGACGTTCTTTAGCCATCTTTGGAAGTGAAGCGGTAAGCAAACCTACCCAGTGTATACCCGTGATTAGCACGAGCACCAGACATAGGACCAGGGGCTCTGCAATATGACAAAAGGGCTGTTTCTCAACAGAGAGGCCCTGATGGAAAAAGAGAAAGGTGGGGTACAGAACTCAAATTCTAGTAAGAAGACCAGACTTAATGGTCTGACTGGGACTGGAGGAACCCCGGAAAGCGTGGCCCCTGGTTTCTCTGTCAGCCCAGAACTAAAACAATTTGAGGCCAACTCTTCAGACAGGGATTGGGCTGGACTGTGGGACGTAAAGTGATACTCGTGAGGAGTGTGCCTCTTAGCTCAAGTAGATACAACAGACTAAATGGGCAGTTACTGTCTGGAGGTGAGATGGGAAGGCAGAGGGCTAGGAGGTGGTTGAATGGACATGGGGAATCAAGGGTGGAAGGGAGGAGTGTGCTGTCACAGTATGGGGAGAGCAATTAGGGTCACATAACAGTGTACGTATAAATTTTTGTATGGGAGACTAACCTGAAACGTAAACTTCACTTAAACTACAATAATAAAAAGTTTAAAATTTAAAAAAAAGGGCTGTTTCTCTGAAACTGCTGGAAGATTCTTAGTTCACTTTTTGCTGCCGCCACTTGGAGATAAGACAGAGGAGAGATTTATCTGTTTTCCATTCATTCATTCATTCCTATAAGCCTTCATTCCACAAATTTATTGAGCATCTAGTTGATGTCTCAAACCCTTTGATTTCTCATCTGGAAAAGGGCAACTAATAATGATGACTAATATTTTAAAATACATGTAAGTATTTTCCAGACATTGTGCTAATAATTTACATGTATTATCCTGCTTTATTTTTCCAGTGTCCTCTGAGGTAAGTAGGTATTATAACTAGATACATGTTACACATGAGTGATTTCAAAATCATGTATCTGCCTTCGTCACACAGCTAGTAAGTGTTAGAGCTGCACTCTAACTCAGCTCTATTTAATACAAAAGCCAGAACTCTGAACATAGTGAACAAGTGAAAATTAAAGCAAATAGCCTATGTCAAATGTTCTAGTAGTATGTTATCCAGCCTCTCCAGTTTCTCGGATGGTGTCTTTGGATGGTCTCTTCTTCCTTCTGCCTTTTCTGAATTCCTACAGTCACGCATGCAGATAGCTTAGCTCTCCGGCTAATTTTCCCATGATGCAGGGACATTTAATGGGCAAGCCATACAAAGATAATTCACAATTCCACCACATGCCATTAGTTTAGCTTGAAACTACAAGAGACATGTAGCTTAATGGTGGTGAGAAGGCTTTTAGGACAGACTGCCTTTGTTTGAGTCCTGGCTTTCCTTTCTATGTTACCTCTCTTCCTTAAATTCTCGGTTCTAGTGGATAATAAGAGTATCTATTACCATCGGGTTGTTATGAGGATTAATTGAGTTAATAATTCAAAACTCTTAGTAGAGTGATTGACACATAGTTAAGTGCTCGATAACTGTTATCTTACTGATTATAGTACATAGCACCTTAGTAAAAAAATCTGTTGACCGTAGACGTATGGATTTATTTCTGGACTTTCAATTCTATTCCATTGGTCTGTATGTTTGTTATTATACCAGTATCATGCTCTTTTAATTACTGTGGCTATGTAGTGTATACATAAGGTGCCCTGCTGACGCAGTGGTTAAAGTGTTTGACTGCTAACCGGAAGTTTGACAATTTAAAACCACCAGCAGTTCCACAGAAGAAAGATGTGGCGGTCTGCTTCCGTAGAGATTCACAGCCTTGGAAACCCTGTGGGGTCACTGTGAGTCAGAATCGACTCGATGGCAGTGGATTATTAACATAGCTATTATTTATTTGATTCAACTGCTGCTCCAGCAAGCTCCAGTCTTGGGTTTGAAAGCAATACATGATATCTTCTGGACAGTATCTTTACCCATGGTTAATTCTGAACACCTTAAACCTGAAATCTCACCTGTTGAATTACTATCCTTCTAAAGCCCAAATTTGTGTGTTCTCTAGCCATAATAAATAGTCACTCAGTAAACACTGACTCTATATACCAGAGTCCATGAAAAGTGCTAGGAATGTAAGAGTTGATAGATCTCTGCCTTCAAGAGGTACAGGGTTTATGAATGCTGGGTGATCATTTAGTCATTTGTTAAGCCTTCTGTAAAGGGGATTCCTGTATTGAGTGGCAGCTGCAGTAGTTGGCCTTCAGATTCTGTATTGGATAGTCCCCTTTCTGTCTTTCCCTATCTCAGGCTATCTGCCAGGCTGGCTCAGGCATAGGATAAATGGAAGCTTTTATTGTTGCCATGGAGACGCAGTTTTGTAATGATGTAAGAGACCAGGTTTCGGTGTTAGAGATCTGAGTTTAAAGCCTAAACCAGCTCCCATCAAGTCAATTCTGACTTATGATGACCACATGTACACAAGAGTAGAACTCCATGGGGTTTTTAGTGGCTAATTTTTTCGGAAATATATCTCCAGGCCGTTTATCCAAGGCACCTCTGGGTAGACTTGAACCTCGAGCCTTTTGGTTAGCAGCTGAGATATTAACCTTTTGTACCACCCAGGGACTCTGAGTTCAAAGCTTAGTTCTACTAGTTTAGAAGCTGTGAACCTTGGATCAGTTTCTTAATTTCTTTGATTGTTTCTCTTCATGTGTAAAATGGGAGACTATCTCGCAAACAGGGATTTTGTGAAGATAAGTCATTATACATGTAAAACACTTAGCACAGCTCCCAACACAAAGTGGGGAGAGGGCGCTCAGCCAATACCAGTGGGGGACAGTAACAGCATTAATGGTCCTAGGAGGAGTGGCTATGGCTGCAGCAGCAGATGTGGAACAACCCTCTTCTTTTCTTTGTTCAGATGCTGCCTTTATAATGGTAATGGTTTATTTTAAAATTCAAAGTCCATTCTAGAGACAAAGAAAAATGATAGTGGGTTTCCCTGTAATTAATGGCATTTTTAAACATTTCAGTCTGATTATAAATAGAATATAAGATGCCTTCTGTGGTGAATAACGTGTCTTTCTAGTTTTCTAGATTTATGAATTTAGCCCATATGAAATTAATTATTGTGGGTGTATTACATGGATGTTAAACATCTGGAATAATAGGATTTTATTGTTAATAGACCTCTCAGGAGCTCATGACAAACATCCTTATAATAGCAACATATGCTGCTAGTTTAATGAGAACCATCACTGACAATTAATGGTTCTTGTGCTTTCAGTAAATTGCACATTTTCAAATTTTATATTCTTTATTTTCATCTTTATGGTTTCAGTTTATGACTTGTTTGAAATTAAAGCCAGAGCTCTTTACAGGGAAAGAAAGTATTTATTGATTGTGTACTATGTGCCAAGCACTGTGTTATATGCTTTATGTATGTGAGGGTACATGAGCATGTAATTACTTTTAAGCCTCAAAACAATCCTATGTCCCTATTATTTACAAATAAGGAAACTGAGGCATAACAAGACTAATAACTTAATCAATATGAGTGCCTAAGCTAGAATTCAATGTTGAGTTTGTAGGTTCTTTCAGTCATCAGCAGAAGAGAAATTAGAGCATTCCTGAAAAGATTCCCTTTTCTATATATAAAATCCTGCTTTAAATAGGCCCTTGAAATTTATACATAATAACCTTCTAGCCATCCCTGGGCTTAAACTGATGTGGGCAAAGAGTTGATAAAGAAATCTGTGAATTTGTTAATGCATCCATTTAAACTTTTGACACATTTTGGAACCTAATCTGTACTAGGTAGTAGCCAAGGAAATATTCAACAGAAGCGTACACTCTTCTCCTTGATGCCTTGGTGTAGGGTAAGGAATTAATTATCACTGAGCACCAACAATGCTCACGCCATGTTGGCCATTGAATTACCTGGTGCTCTGGAGAGGGGAGTTCTGCAAGGACTCCAAAGCTCACACTACTTCTCTTCCACCATTTTCCTGGCTAGTCTCAAATATATTGCTGATGAAAATTAAGCATTGTTGATATATTTTAGGCAAATGATGTGAATTTTTTGTGGGGACACAGAAAAAGAACATGATATCACAGCCAAACGAGGCGATGTTATTTGGGAAAAGAAAAGAAACGGCAAAGAAGCTATTTTATCTAGTAGTCGGAATTAGCCCCCGTGAGGTTTGATCAGTCTGTATTTAGACTGTATTTTCATCATTATGTATTTTGACATAATGTGAAAATTCTTAAAATCACGTTACCCTGTTTTATTGTCTTCAGAGCATGTATATTATTTGAGAGAATCTTGTTTAGCTATTTTAATCTTGATTATTACTTTCTCCCCTCACAAGAGTGTAAGTCCATGAGAGCAGGATCTTTTCTACCTTGTTTTCTTTTGTATCTTCCGAAGACTAGAGTAGTGCTGGCACACCATCAACACTCAATAAATGTTTATTGAATGAATGAATGAATATGTACTGTTATTTTCATAGACTAAAACCAAGCTCATATCATATATTGATTCACTATATATCAATTGAGGGTGTGCTGTGTACCAGGCTATGTATATTTGCATAATACATGTAGATATGTATACATGTGGCAGAAGCAAATTGCAAAATAGGCAAAATACGAGACTCAAAATAGTGGCTAGACCTCTCCCTTGTTATATGATCTCAGAAGAGTTTCACAACTCTTCTGAGCCTTCTTTATCATAGCTATAAAACACTGGTAATACACACCAGCTCTACTCTGTCCCAATAACAGCATGTGCCCTTCTGATCCCACCCTAATCTGTGGCTAAGCCAACCAGAGTCTGATCTGATAGAAGAGTAGGTGCTTCTGTCATACTAAAATGCAGGATCTAGATATATTCTGCAGATTTCACACCAGACTCTCCCTGTGCATGGGCACCTTTGGGAGCCCTCAGATATGGACAGCTCTCTATCCACCCCCATGTGTGACTGTGCTACCAGACTGGCCTCTGTGAGGGCCCCTGGTTCTTCCTCCAGTCCCCACTAAGAAAGGACCAGCTCCTGAGGTCCACGTCTCCTATGTACCTGGCACCCTCATCTTGGTCCTGTCAGCCCCTTTCCTGCAGGTGGGACCCTGAGGTCTCCTTTTCAGACATTGCCTCAGGATCTCCCAGATCTACAGCTGGCCAACTCAAGGTGCCTCAAATGCTCATCACCTACCACCTCACAACTGATATCTCAGATCAAACTCAAGTTTATCCTCTTCTTTGCTAAATCTCTCAGTCTAATTACCTGGAGCCTTTCTAGACAACTAATCCAGTTAGTTTCCCTCAGTTACCATACTGTATCCACTACTGGTTCAGTGCTATGAAAAGAGTTTAACTGCTTATTTGTGTTTGTGTGTATTCTGAGCAGGTCTAACAGTAGCCAGTGAAAATCTCTGTAAAATAAACTCCCCTTGAAAGGTGAAGAGTGTAACTTGCAAGGCCAATAGGTCAACTGCAAACAATCTCCACTAATCATGAACTGTAAGGTGCATTAACACCTCAAGTGGGTATTTTCTGCTTTTTTTTTTTTTTTTTTTTAACATAAGCCAAATACAATAAACTGTAGGCAGATCCTTTTGATAAAGATAGAAAATACTGAAATTTAGCTCAAAATATTCCTACATATGCAGACTGGAGCCATATTATATCATGAGACCCAGAAACTCCTTGAGAGTAGGGGAGGTAAAGATTCCTAGTATAATATAAAGCCTAATAAATATGTTTTCACCATACAGATCACTTTCCAAAAAGAAGGGAAGAAGACTATTGAAATTAATAAAACCAGTTATATCTATCTCAGTTCTTTCTTGAGTAAATAAATCCATTGACACATCCCTACAGACCAGTGCCTGGCACCTGGCAAGTGCTCAGTCAATGTTGATCAGTGATCTTTGTTTCTCCTGGGTCATGGGTGCTGAGAAAGACCAAGGTCATCGATAATGAGACTTCACAACCTTATAGCCAGAGGGAGAATTATGGAAGTGCTTTGGAAGTGAGTTATTTGAAGTTCTTTTGGAAAAGATTCCTCATCTTTCGAGATCTCTGCTGTCACTTTACAAAGCGGGATAAAAATACTGCACATGGTCCAATTCTGGAGCTCTCACGTGGCAGTGGGTGAAGCAGTTTGAATAACAGAAGAGTCAATCCTTAGAATCCCCCGCAGAGACTCAGAAAGATGCGTAAAGCACTTGGGATTTGATTTCATTTTGTGGAGGGTTTCTATTCTGTTTTTGTATTTGCTGTCACTGAGAGGAATAGAAAGTAAACCCGTTAGAACATTCAGGTTGCATAGTTGGGTGTGTGTGCTTGTGTGTGTGTGTGTGTGCGTGTGTGTGCATTTTTTTTTAAGAGAAAAGAAAGAAGGTTGTGGAAGGCTTATGAGTAAGATGCCTATTTTTCTAATAAATATATCGGTACTACATTTTTAAATGGGATGCAGAACTTGCTCATCTTCCTTGGGGAATTTATAATGTACTAAGAATTTGAAAATTTTCTTTGAGTATCTGAGGAAGAGAAGTCAACTAACTTTGTAATCTCTGGAAATTTCTCATTCTCTAGTTCTCCTATGACCTTGTAATACATAAACTTGAAAAAATTATTAGCGACGCAGTCCTAGCCCTTTAAAAGAAATGAAAAGGAGGCAGTATTTATCATGTGCCTACTGTCTGTCCAATGCTGTCCAACACGTCATCTTCCTATATTATTTAGTACTCATAACAACCCTATAAAGCAGATGTAATTTTCCCTACTTACAAATAATGAAATTTAGGCTCAAAAAGTTGAAGATGAGCCTTTTGGCTCTATCCCGTGTCACCCACCATAAGCATATCTCTTCTGAAATTTTCCCTGTCCTTAGCTGATAGAGTAAATCATTTCCTCCTCTGTGCTATTTCTACTTTGTACATGCTTTCAATACTATATCACTGTATTTGAATTAGTTTCATTTCAGATCCTCCCCTCTAACCAGAGTATAAATTTCTAGATAGTTGGTATTGTGCCTTTCATCTCTGGATTCTTTGCACAAACCACAGAAACGTCTCATGTTTGAAGTAAATGCAACATAGCTGGTTAGGGATAGAGTCACAATTTAAGTGTAATATCTCTTTGAATCTGAAATCTCATGAGCTTTTCCCTTTATACTATGATGCCAAAACTTGAAGACAGACAGAAAGATTAGCACAGTATATTATTAAATAATGTGCTTAAATAATACAATTATATTCAATTTACCTACCTAGTATAAATATACCAGGGTTGAGAGTAGGTAGGCGATTCATAAGTATTGCAAATCCAAAAAAAGTGTCCCCCAGGGATAGTGTATAATTCATCAAATAAGTCTAAGAATGTTCTTTTGATTCATCAATTATTTTTATTATTATTATTATACAACTACTATACCTTAGGCTCTATGAGAAGTAGAAAGGTGAAAGAAATAGGGGTCTTGTCCTTACAAAGTTTTCAGGTAACATATTGCAATGAAAGGTGTACACACGGTAGTATATTTTGGCGTGAGTTGTTTTTTTTTTTTTATCTCTTTGAGTTGTAGCTTCCACTATCTAAATTGGTGGTAATAATGCCCCTCAGGATCATTGTGAGGAATAAAAGAGATAACATGTTATCAAGTCTTATGCGTAACATAAATGAAGTTCAATCAAATTTACTCTTCAGCTCAAATGTAGATAGAAATATAGATATAAACTTAGATCATAGCTTCTCCTCAGGGCTAGTAGTGGTGTACAGGGAGAGGATTTGCAGTTTTTACAGTTTTGCTGCCCAGAGGACATTTGACAGTGGATAGAGACATTTTTGGTTGTCACAGCTGGTGGGTGTTCTACTAGCATCTAGTATGTAGAGGCCAGGATGCTCCATAGCACAGAATGGCACCCCCTCAACAAAAAAAATTGTCTGTTCTAAAAAGTCAATAGCACTGAGGTTGAGAAATCTAGATGTAGAGTAGACATAGATACAGACTTAGACCCAACACAGATAGGGATACAAATACAGATGTACATGCAAATATGAAAAGTGATAATTGCCACAAGTCAGCATCGGGTCTAGTGCTCCAAGAGTGCGGAGGTGGAAGAGGGATGACCTCTGCCTGGGAATCTGAGAATAATAATAAGAAATATGATCTTATTTGTAATCCAAGCTGGTGTTGTTATCCCACTGGTAAGAGACAGATGAGAATGCAGTATCAGTGTACTAAATAATTATCATCATCATAATAATTACCATTTTCTGAGCCTCTACTAGGTGGCTTGGAAACTTCTAAGTATTAGTTTATAGATTTTTTTCTCATTTAATCCTCAGAATAGACACAAAATGCAAATTTTGCAACCCCCATTATACAGATAAAGAGAATGAGGCTTGGAGTGAAGTGACTTGCTTACAGATGCAAAACTGGTAAATGACACATTCTGGATTTTAATACTGTTTTCTAGTTCGTAGAAATTGCATTCATGCCTCATTGCAGAGCTTCCTCCTACTTTTCTTTCCTGGATTCCTGCAGTCGAGGAGGCTTCTGCCCTGGGGGAAGAAGCAAGGGTGCTGGACTAGAGTCACCTCCTTTAGAATCATTAATCTTTGGATAAAGAAGGAGGCCAGAATCACGGGCAGGAGTACACAGCATGTTCAGTGCCATCATTTTTGAAAGAAGTAATGTGTCATGTGGGGCATCACTGACAGAGGACAGCTTGCCATATGAGGAACTGACAAAAAAGCAGAGAGCAATTAATCTGTAAAAGGAAAAACTCAGAGAATTCAGAACACATTTGAAACGTTTTCATTTGGAAGAAGAGATAGAAGACAAAGTAGACTAACATTCATTGAGGACCCAGTATGTATAAGGTAGGCACTTTGGTGGATATTTTGCAATTATTTATAGATAAGGAAACTGAGGCCATGAGATTTTAAGAGGCATGGCCAAAGGTCACACATGGAGCAAGGATTCAAACAAAATTCCAACTTCCAAGCCTTCATTTTTCTTTTAGTGCCTTGTCTTCTGCAGAATTAAAAAAAAAAAAAGAAAAGAAAAAAGTAGACATAGGAGTGGAGAATGCAGGGAAGTTAAATTTTGTTTAAATGGAAGAGAAAATTTTTGTCAATTGGAATCATTCAAAATGGAATGAACTACTTTTGACATACTGAGCTGTCTGCGCTTGGGAGAATTCAGGCTAAAGCAGGGTGACTACATGATGGTAGTGCTACAGAAATGATTCTTCCACTTGGTTGTTGGATACTTGGTGTGTTGTTGGACCTGATCATCTTCATGGTTCCTTTTAACGCTATGGAACTATACTAGGAATTTATGAAAAATTTGGAAAAATGTTATATACTATGTAGGTTTCAAAAAGAATTGCATTATTTTTCTTGTTATTAAGGAGACTGATCAATTTGGGAATGAAAGGTTTGGTTGCATAGGCCATTGCTGTTGAGTAAATGTAATTCTTTGTAACTGTAATTATGCATAGTATTAGTTTTGTACATCGTACATGATTGGTAGAACAAATAGATGAAAGTTCTGTACTTCAAAGGAGAGAGTTGTGAGGAATTCCTTCTATCAGTTCTAACACTGAAGTAGCAAAGCTACAAATAGGACCTATGTAAAGTCACAGATAGGGAAGGCTATAGGTGGAATATCTAAGTATATTTTATAGATCATCATCAGTTTTAGAAGGAGATGGAACTCAGAAGCAAAATCAAAATAGGAGATGTCAGATAGCATAGAACCCAAGGGATGATCAGAAATCAGAGTGAGCGTGGATTGATGACTTCACCTCAATTCAGCAAATAGGTATTGACTGCCTCTGATGTGCTGAACATGATACTAGCTACTGGGGAAATATAAAAATTACAAAGACAAATTTTAAATGAATTTATGCTCGAGGAACTCATAGTCTATGTGGGGAGATAGACATATAAAAAGTAATTAAAATGTATTGCAATAAAAATGGCACCATACTGTATATGGTCAGCCACTATTTGCTTTTTTCATTCCAGATTATGAATCTAAAATTTATCCATGGTGTTGTATGTAATTGAAATTTATTCATTTTTACTACTGAATAATTAATTACACACTGTGTAAATATTTTACAATTTTGAATCTCAGAAGTAATACAAACTAAATAACATATTGTTCAAGGAAAGAAAAGTTTATATGTTAAATACAAAAATAAAATAAAGGAAATTATAAATACAAATTTCAGGATAGTGATGCCATTGGGATGAGATGAAAAAATGGGAAAGGGCATATCGGTAGATACAGTAGTAGTAATGTTCCAGTGTTTAAAAGGAGTGGTGGTTTCCTAGTTATTTTATTATAATTCTTCAGAATACGTATGTGTGTATATATGTGTATACGTATATATATACACATGTATATATATGTACATATATATATTTGTTGTTGTGTGCCATAGAGTTGATTCTGACTCATAGCAACCCTATAGGACAAAGTAGAATTGCCCCATAGGGTTTTCTAGGCTGTACTCTTAACAAGAGCAGATCACCAGGTCTTTCTCCCATGGAGCCACTGGTGGCTTCAAACTGCTGACTTTTCTGTTAGCAGCCGAGTGCTTAACCATTGCACCACCAGGGCTGTCTCTCTCTCTCTCTCTCTCTCTCTCTCTATATATATATATATATATATTTAGGAGTCTCTCACTGATGCAAATGGTTAACGTATTTATCTGCTAACCAAAAGGTTGATGATTTGAGCCCACCCAGAGGAGCCTCAAAAGAAAGGCCCAGCAATCTACTTCAAAAAATCAACCATTTGAAACCCTACGCAGCATAGTTCTACTCTGAAACACATGGGGTCTTAACTTGATGGCAACTGGTTGGTTTTGTAAATATATATATATGTAAACATTAAAAAGATAAAAAAATCAATATAATGTGACTTTGTCTTGGTTGGGTGGATGGACAACAAGACTAAAAGGAAAAAAAAAAAAACTTTATAGAGTGTATTATATCAGAGCTGGTTTTTCAAGAAGGGAAAGCATTCCAGGCAGAAGACAAGCAGTGGATGCTCTGAAAGCCTTTTTGTTCGTTTCTATATCTTGTTTACTATTCTCTATATCCCCAACAGCACAATATACCTATACACAATAAATAATTGTTAAATGAATGAACACATTGGAATATAGCATGTGAATGTGTGTATGTGAGGCACTTGGAGGAAGTAGAGAATTAGATTGGAGAGGCAGAAGGGAGCCCTTTAAGAAGTCTTATTTTGGATTTGAACAGTAGAAGATCACTCTGGCCACAATGTGAAGAATGGCTTAGGAATGGAAGTAGGACGCTGTACCAAAAACAGAGAGGACACTTAGGAAACAGTGAAGTAGTCTCAGCAGGAAATAATAAGGGGGAGCTAGAACACCAAGTGTGGGAGTGGCCAGGAGGAACTTTTCAGATTATTAATGAGGAGTAGGACAAGAAGGCGGTTTCACTGCAATGAGTCCAGAAAAAGCCACCACACCCATAGTATCTCTCTTAACCATTGTGCCACCAGGGCTCTGAATAGATGCACAGATGAAAGTTAAAGCCAGAATGACATATAAGGATGTGTGAGAGTAGACAAGTACGTTTGCACTGCTAGAATGGTAAATTGGTATTCTTGAAAAGCAGACTGGTAAAATCCAAGTTGCAAGAAAGGATAACATAATCTCCAAAAACCATTGGGGTAGTATCTTCTTATCTTTTTAAGAACAAGGTTGATATGCTGTCAGGATTGGCAACATTTTCCATTTACAGACATGGGCACAGTCTTAGTTATCACTCTATAGAGGATTTCCTATACCTCAAAGCTTTAATCTTACAGAACATTGATTTACTCTTCAAAAATTTTAGGGGCTTTGGCTGACACCCAGGCTGAGGGGAGTATAACTGTATATTTTGACATGTTTTCCTTTCCTATGTATAGACAAGGCAGTGAAGGGAATCATATTAAGGGATGGCTGAGTTCATGGTTTCAAGTCATGAGGATCACTTTGTTTTCTTATAATAGGTCACAAAACAAAATTAAATAATTATATTTGTTGTCAAAATATATGGGCTTTAGCAACCTGATTTGAATAGACAGCATTCCCATTCACAGCAGTGTAGGATGAAAGTAAAATGACCACATATTGCCATGCCAAATAAAGATTAAAAAAAAAATTAACTTCCTTTCCCGATCAACATACACATAACCACTGGTTTTCAGAAATAACCAAAAAAAAAAAGCAGTTTTCCTAGCTTCCTGGTTGCTCACAACGCTTTGAAAAGTCAAAGGAGTAAATGAATCTCAGCCCTTCATACTGAGAGCTGTTATTCAGCTAAGCAATGAAGAGTACTGTTTTACACTGAACTCCAGACATACAACAATCAGCATAAAGAATGTGAAAAAAAAAAAAAGAGGTGAAAGCATGAGCTTTATTAAACACAAACCTGGATTTCTACTGCACATCGTCCATTTACTAGATGAGTGGACTTAGGCTAAATTCCTTAGCTTCATGTCGGTTTTCTCATCTGTAAAATGGCAATAATAAACAATTTCTACTGGATGTTTTTAACAATCATGTAAGTTAGTATATGTAAAGAACCTAGAAGGACGAAAGCCGTATAACAGGATCTCAGTAATAGTTCAAAGTATATGCATAAAAATAAATTCAAGGTGAGATGTACAAACAGGAAAATCAGACAAATTCCTTAAATGATGGACTGTGGGGGAAAGACACTGAGAAAAACTTGTGATTTCTACCTGTTGACTGATGCTTGTAATTTTGCCACCGTTAGAATTTTAACATTTTAGTGTAAGTCATTGGCAAATAGAGGTCTACTGGGAAAGGTGTGATGTGGTATGAAAGGAAGAGCACTGGCCTGGCAGTAAGAGGCCCAGAGCTGGTTATCATAGTTGTGCCACAAGGATGAGATCTTGAGAATGTCACTCCATCTCTGTGAACTGTGGTTTCCTCTCCTATAAAACTGGGATACTGAATTGAATGTGTATGTGTGTTTTGTTGTTGCTTGTTTTTATTTTTATTTTTTTTCCCCTTGTAGATTATGTTATTAAAGCTACTTAGGGTTTCCAGTGCACGACCTGCAGACCTGTAGGCTGGAGCTCTGAGGTCACCATTTCCTCCCTGTCTCGTTTATTTATTTATTTTTATTGTACTTCAGGTGAAGGCTTACAGAACAAATAGTATCTCATGAAACAGAAGTACACACGTTGTTTTATGACATTGGTTAACAACCCCACAATATATCAACCCTCTAACATCTCAAACTTTTTTGGGGGGGGGTGAAAATACATGTAACCAAAGATACACCATTTCAAAAATTTCTACATGCACAGTTCAGTGACATTGACTACGCTCTTTGAATTGTGCTGTTATTCTCACTTAAGATGAAGGTTTACAGAACAAAATAGTTTCTTATCTAACAGTTACTACAAATGTTGCCCTATGACAATGGTTAACAATCTCAC
>NW_004444024.1:10506801-10554585 GCF_000243295.1 Trichechus manatus latirostris | reverse complement strand
TCGCTCTCCTTTCTCTGTCAGTTTTCTCACTCCATTTGGTGCTTGGCTGAGTTCTTTATCTTTTCATTTGATGTTTTAGGGTTTCAGGATTGTTGTGTTCTCTGTTCGGCTTAGTTTTTCGGATCTTTGCTGTGGAGAGACGGTGTGGTGCTTCTGCCTAGAGCGCCATTTTGCCGGAACTCCTGTTGTTTGTTTTTAATAATCTGTCCAATTCTAACATGCATTAATTTACTGATCCTTTAAGTGGAAATTCTTATTTATTTACTCTCGGAAATTTGGAAACGCAGTCACAGTCCTTGCCTGTATAGAACTTAGAGCCTGGGAGTTTAGGACCAGTTGCTAGTAGCTATTGAGTAAATTTTGTCTCATGGTGACCTCATGTGTGTCACAATAGAACTGTGCTCCACAGAGTTTTCAATGGCCGAGTTTTCACAAGTAGATCACCAGGCCTTTCTTCCAGGGCACCTCTTGGTAGACTTGAACCATCAATTTTTTGGTGAGCAGCCAAGTGCCTTAACCATTTATACCACTCAGCGACTCCAGGGAATCTAGGGTGAGGTAAAGAAAGAAAAAGCTAGGTAATTAACACAGAGTGGAATGAATACTTTCACAGACAGGGAAGAAGCACTTAGTCTGCTCTTGGTTTATTAGCAAAAACTTCCTTTTAAAGGTAGAGGACAGGAGGAGAAAAGAAGACATGTATAAGCGTGCCCAAAGGCCTGGAGATGAGAGAGAGCATAGCACACTCCAGAAGTTGAGACAAGTTTGGTTGGATTATAACAGATTGTGCGAAGGAGAGAAGAGGAAATATATGTAGAGAAGTAAGGAATGGCAAAGTAATACATGTCTTCATTTTTATTTGTAGTCATAGTGCTTAGTATTCCAAATTATTGTTTGATTATCAAAAAAATGAGTGGTGTTTAAAGTTATTGTCATACTTTTCTACCACATTGTGAATGAAAATTCTGAGAGCATGTTTTTATAAAACGTTACCGGGGAGACTAAATGCCACTTGAGGGGTTAAGTTGAAGTAGGAAAATAGAACACCAAGAAAGAAGAGAAATCTGTGAAAGGAGACAGGAACTATCATTTTATTCACTTCTTGATTCCTTAAACATATATTTATCTACCTACCATGTGCCAACTACTGCTATAGTTCCTGAAAATCTGGCAGTGAACAGGACAGCCCAAGCCCCTGTGCTCATGGAGGCTGACGTGCACTAAACATCTTGTACTTGCAGCCTCATGCTCGTGGTACTCACATAAGGCAGCTTGGCGCACAGAAGATGCCTGAGGATGGGCTGTAAATGCATCTCTGCAAAGTGGGACCGCCCCCCATTTATTTCTATCATTGCTACATGTTCTGTTTATTTATGGCTATGACAAGGATAATAAGATATCCTGGTTGTTCTCAGACTGTGTGACAGCATTGCCATCAATTTGCCATGTTCAGAAGGGAAAACCAAAACCAAAAACCAAACAACAAATAACTTTCAGTGTATACTCATATTAACATGGCATTAGTATTACATTTAGTAAGTTTACCTAGTCATCCAAATTATAGAAAAGTGTGGCATATAATCTTTAATAATAGAGTCATTTCTTTTTCTTTCCATGAACCACCGTGAAATGAATATTCTTAGGTTGAAATGAAAAGGTCTCATAATACGAGGAAAATGCTAAATTTGGATTATAGCTTTACACGATAGGTTTTTTTTAAATTTCAGTTTTGGAGGGTATTAAGGACAGTACCTAGGAGGAAATTTGATTCAATGCTCTGAAAATAATTGAGCAAAGTGCAGTTATTAAAATTTCAGAGACCAGGTGTTCAGAGAGGAGTCCTGATCTGAAAGCCAGGGGTTCATTCTCCCTCCAGTGTTGAGGTTAACTCAGGTTATGATGTTAGCCAACTTACTACACTTTTTGGGTTTCAGGGAGAGATAATACATACCTCGAAGGTTCATTTGTCCCTCAGGATCTAGAATGAGTTAGAAATTTTAGCTGTATCAATCAGAATTTAATGAACAGAACTTCAGTTGAATGGTCCTATCTTTAAACCTACATTATTAACATAGAATATTAACATTATACATTTTTCATATTAAACCATTTCCTTTAGTAGGTTTTTTTTTAGAAATGAAATGAGTATGTAAGAATTTAGTACTGGGAGCCATCAAGGTGTTTAGTGAAAACAGAATAATTACACGTATGTATACATTCATTTGAATCTTTTCGTGTGTGGAGCATATTAGCAATGAGTGTTGAATGAATAAATAAATAGTGAATTAATTCATTGAGGCTTGCCAGTTTATGAAATAAAAAACAAACAAACAAACATTGCTGTCGAGTCGATTCTGACTCATAGTAACTCTATAGGATAGAGAAGAGCTGCCCCATAGGGTTTCCAAGGAGCGGCTGGTGGATTCCAACTGCTGATCTTTTTGTTAGCAGCCAAACACCTAACTACTGCACCACCAGGGCCCTGTTTATGAAATAAGATAGGTGAAACTATATCTTAATTTACCTAAATTTCTAGACAACTAAATGTATCTGTAATTTATACTTACTCTGAAGTCTTGAGAATATAGGCTATAGTTCATTCTTTCATTCACTAATTCAACATCAATTTATTGACCATCTAACATGTGCCAGGCATGGTGATATAAAGTAGATGAATGAGGCTGACTTGGCCTCTCCTTTCAAATTTTAGTTGAATGGGAGAAACAGCTAGTAAATCTTTGTAATGTGAGTATATATAAATAAAACTATATCATAGAATAATGGTAGGAGGAGGAGCATGATCAGGGCACAAAGGAGGAGGATCGTGAGGAGGGCACAGAGGAGTGTTGCACCCATACTAGGGTCTGGAAGACTTCCTGGAGGAAGGTTTTGCCACAAGAAACTTGAAAATAATGGCTTGAGATTTAGTCAGGCTCAGTGAAGAGTGGGTGTGGAAAAATGTTTTCCAGGCAGAGGATATGAGCACTTCCAGGTAAGTTAATTTGTAATAATTAAGAAATAAAACCAGAAATGGGTCTGAAGAATATGAAGATGAGTGAATGGCTGAGCAGAAAGCGAGGTTTTTTGGCTGTTGCCTGAAGACGGTCTAGCGAAAGCTGAGGGAAAGCCCTGGGACATGGCTCCTACATCTTTTGGAAGGCAGGAAGTTGAGAGGAACTAAGGGCAATGCTTGTAGCTGACTCTCGAAGACTGTCCTGTGGCCTGAGAGCAGTTGTCAATCACCCCGAGTAATAATCAGAGAAGCAGTGAACACGGGGATAAAGGAACAGGCACAGGATGGAGCAGGGCCAGGGGGTGGGAGGAACAGTGGAGGTGGGGAGCCTTCGAGCATGTGCTTTATCTGTAAACCTATAAAGTGTGTCGCCACTATGTGTGAGAGAAATCCTGAAAAGTTTCTAACAATTATTTGAACGTACCCTTTACAAGTAATATTAGATCATTAAAATCTAATTGATACTATCTTTATTTTATGGGCACTCATTTTTTTTCTTTTAACAAATGCATAAATAATTGGTTGAAGCTTGACTTTAATTCTGACTTTATTTTCCCATAAGACCAGTAACACCCAGTATTAGGAGGAAATGCTTCAGGAAATTCTTCACTGGTACTTTCCTGTTCATTTGTCCATTTGAGAAGAAGTGTGATTGGGAGGGAGGGTATTGGCGTCCGATAGAAGAAAACCTGACTGATAGGATCAGATCTCTAAAAAACTTTCAAACAAAAGAATAAGTAACCTTGCTCTGTTAGGTTCAGTAGAATAGTTTGGGAAAAAGCAGGACCATATCTATAGCAAGATAAATTTAGGAGCACTGCTACAATTGCCACTATTTCTACTACTATTACCAATATTACTACTACTGACTAAATTTTAGTATAGTAAAGACTATATACATATTAGCTATTACTGAGCTCTTATATAATACACAATGTTTTAAATGCCATTCATATATTTAATCATTTAATCCACGAAACAATACTGTAAGTTATGTATTATTATCATCGTCATTTCTCCCAGGAGGAAACTGAAGTATAGACAGGTCAAGTGATTTTTGTCCCAGTAACGCAATTAGCAACTGCTGGGGCCAGAATTTGATCCCAAATGTCTGAATGCAGAACTGACAGTAAGTAAAAAATTTTGTTTTAATCAGAGCCAACCAAAAGTTAAATAAGCTTCTTGTACAAAGAGGAAGGTCTCTGCCCTTAAATATTTTCAGGTGTAGACTAAGTTGAATACTTGGTAGCGAGCATGTAGATACTGCGTGAATATTTGAGAAAGATCACTTTTAGGACCCTTTCTGATCCTGAGAGGTTTTCATTCAATATGAGCTATTCCAAGATCAAACCGAATTTGCCAAATTTGGTGCTCAAAAATAATATTGGACTGAATCATAGTCAAGCTCTTTAATTATAAAACATGTATTTGGATGTTATGTTTTCAACTTGATGAGCGTCACCTTGGCCAGAACTGTTTCTTTCCTTCTTAAACCTCTAGGGTCTAATAGAGACCCTCTTCACAGTTAAGCTCTTGGCTGCTAACTGAAATGTTGGAAGTTTGAGTCCACCCAGAGAAGCCTGGTAAGAAAGGCCTGTAGATCTACTTCTGAAAAATTAGCCACTGAAAACCTTACAGAGCACAGTTCTATGCTGGCACGCATGGGGTCACCATGAGTTGGAATCAGCTAAGCAACAACTGTTTTTTTAACTAGTTTACATAGAGCAGATTGTTTGTTGTTACTATCTTCTACCACTACCAGCACCAGCAAAACTACCACTACCAGGCAATGTAGAAAATTGGAAAAAGCACCAGAATTGGGAACCAGAATACTTGGTTGTCTCCTGGACACATCGGTGTAGCAATATGACCACGGCCAAGTAACAAAACTTCTTTAGCTTCACTTTTCTTATTTGTAAAATGGGGGTTACAATGGTACCTACCTGACCATATGAATGAAGTTAGGATTCTAGAGTGAAAAATCTCGTTCCTAGAAATCCTTACCACTAGTAGGAAAGTTCAGCTGAGTTTAAATTATTATCCCTTAACACTAAATATAACTAGTGATTGTGAACCTCAGCTTTGTCAGTTATTAAAGTATCTCACTATTATCTTTTTGAAGGCTAAAAATTGTTTTATCACACTCTGTCAATTACAGTTCAATCACTTTTTGTCTATTCCATTCAAAACTTAAAGGAAAGAAAATGGACATTGGAAAAAATAACTATACCCAACTTCCTAAAAGAAATGTTGGGTTTTGACTTACGAAAAGATGTATCCTTTTATTTTTTTCTCTCCACCATCTTTCTCTTAGCAGAGGTTAAACATGATGTATTTTGCAATTAAAAGAGATTTTCTCCTTGGTTGTTAAGGGGAACCCAGGGCTGCTGGTGAATGACAGCACCACTGAGGGTTTGAGCCACAACAAGATAAATTCTGGTACACCACTTGCCGACAAGACAAAGGGAGGAGCTAAAGGCGACAATAAACAGTCTCTAGAAAAAGGCGTATTGCTTTGGGGAAAGTTGTGCTAGTCAGTATATCCGCGATGTTTTGTTTGGTTTGCTTTCTTTTTCTAAATTACCCTTTGTAGCCTGGATTCAAAATAGGCCTTCCAAAAAGGAATGTAGTAGGGTTGAGAATATATGTTGTGATTCTGGTTCCTCTTTCTCTGTCCTGTTTGCTTAGAAGGGGAAGTCGAAGAGATGTATCTGTCAATCTCATAGGACGTCGTTACTGAATTTACAGGTGGCACAACGGATGGTTTTACTTTCTTTGTGTATGACAAGGATACAGGATACACAAGGCTTTCTATCTTCTATATTCTATTTGTTGTTGTTGTTGTGTATCAAGGCTTGGTTGATTTTTGACTTGTCCTAAGACTTGGTGATGAGAGTCATAGTAGCTAAATAAATAAATAAATAATGTCTTTAATGTTATCAGCCAAAGCTGGGAGGTTCAGTGGTTGAAGTTTGAATGTCCTGGATTGAGAAAACCATATCTGACTTCTGGAAGTTTTTTTTTTTCCTCTGAAGAATATGTTATTTGGATTTGCTTCTCTAACAGCATATAGACTTGAAAAAGCAGCATGCTGTTTTGGAACTAGTATAGATTTTAGAGTAATACAGAATTTGTTTTGAATCACACCTTATTTGCTACCTAGCTGTATGACTTTGAACAAATTTCTTGATCTCTCTGAACTCAAGTTGTTATCTGTAATGTGAGCTAATGTTATTCACTTTAGAGTGTCATTGTAAAAATTTAATAAGATACAAAATACAAAGAACATAGTAGGTTGGGCATGTAGAAGATGTTCAAAAATGTTATTCCTCTTCTCCATTACCTTCCTTCAAATGGTGTAAGGCTGAAATGAGGGTTTGCACCTGATGGGCAATGACGACTTACCTTTGTCACTTGCCATCCCAAGATTTTTTTACCGTATTTTTATGTAAATAATGTGTACCTTCTACTTTAGTTTGCCAACCGTGACTTCCCCCGGCAAGATATTTTCCTAAGTGCTGCTATACCAATTTTTTTAATATGTTGCTGTAAAAAAGTTAGCATGGCACACTTACAAAAATACCTCAAGGGGGGAGGGCACAGTTGACAAACAAACAGAAGACTGGCGCTAATAACATAAAAATATAGTATATGAACAGCCTTGAGAGTTATAAACCTAGTTGATTTCATGGATGATGATCTTGCCAATAAGATTTTTCAGTCAATTAATATATTTTTGGCTGCAAGTTAAAGATATGCCAACTAAAAATAGCTTAAACAAACGGGATTTATTTTCTAATGTAACAAGAAATCTAAATATACATAGTCTTAGGCTGGTACGGGGCTTCATTAAAGTTACAAACTCCTTTTATATTTCTAATACACAATTCATAACATATTACCTAACTGTTCACAGGTTAGCTTTCCCAGCGACAGGCATCACTTCCATCTTCAAGGAAAGAGGAAAACAGGAAGGGACTTTGTCAGCTGTGACTGTGTCTGTTATCAGATAAACAGAAGATTTCCAGAAAATTTCCACCAACTTTTGCTTAAGTGTCATTAGCTAAACTGTCTCACATGGACCACTCTAGCTGCAGGAGGTGCTGATAAAGGATTGGTAAGCTTTTCCAACCTCTAGAGTGGAAGCAGACAAGTGATAATGGAATTAAGAATGCATGCAAAGTTGTTGTTCTTAGGTGCCATTGAGTCAGTTCTGACTCATAGTGATGCTATGTACCACAGAACGAAACACTGCCCAGTCCTGACCATCCTCACAATCATTGCTATGTCGAGCTCATTATTGCAGCCATTGTGTCAATCTTTCTTGATAGAGGTCTTCCTCTTTTTTGCTTACCCTTTACTTTATCAAGCATGATGTCCTTCTCTAGGGACTGGACCCTTCTGAAGAAGTCTCACCATCCTTGCTTCTAAGGAGCATTTTGGATGTACTTCTTCAAAAACAGATTTGTTTTTTCTTCTGGAAGTCCATGGTATATTCAATATTCTTCTCCAACACGATAATTCAAAGACATCTATTCTTCTTCCATATTCCTTATTCATTGTCCAGCGCTTTTTGCAAATGAAGTGATTGAATATACCATGGCTTGGGTCAGGTACACCTTAGTCCTCAAAGTGACATCTTTGCTTTTTTACACTTTAAAAAAGTCTTTTGCAGCAGATTTGCCCAGTGCAATACATCATTTGATTTCTTGACTGCTGCTTCCATGGGTATTGATTGTGGATCCAAGTAAAATGAAATTCTTGACAACTTCAATATTTCTCCATTTAACATGATGTTGCTTATTGGCCCAGGTGTGAGGAATTTTCTTTTCTTTATGTTGAGGTGTAATACATACTGAAGGCTGTACTCTTTGATTTTCCTCAGTAAGTACTTCAAGTAGTCTTCAGCAAAAGTCCTTGTTTCACATCCTTGTTTCAGCAAATAAGATTGTGTCATCTGCATATTACAAGTTATTAAAGAGTCCTCCTCCAGTCTTCATGCTGTGTTCTTCTTCATATAGTCCAGCTTCTCAGATTATTTGCTCAGCATACAGATGGAATAAGTAGGGTGAAAGAATACAACCCTGATGCACACCTTTTCCTGATTTTATACCAGGCAGTACAGTATCCTCTTGTTCTGTTCAAACATCTTCCTTTTGATGTATGTACAGGTTCCACATGAGCACGATTAAGTGTTCTGGAATTCCCATTATTAGTAATGTTATCCATAATTTGTTATGATCTGCACTGTTGAATGCCTTCATATTGTCAATAAAACACAGGCCAACTTCTTTCTGGTATTCTGTGATTTTAGCCAATATCCATCTTACATCAGCAATGATATTTCTCATTCCACATCCTCTTCTGAATCCACCTTGAATTTCTGGCAGTTCCCTGTCGTTGTACTGCTGCAACCATTTTTGAATGATCTTCAGCATAATTTTACTTGCCTGTGATATTAATGATAAAAACCTGTTGCCATCAAGTCGATTCTGACCCATAGTGACCCCATACGACAGAGTAGAACTGCCTCATAGGGTTTCCAAGGAGCTTACTGGTGGATTTGAACTGCCAACATTTTGGTTAGCAGCTGTGCTTTTAACTATTGTGTCACCAGGGCTCTGATATTAATGATATTGTTCAATAATTTCCACATTCCGTTGGATCATGTTTCTTGGGAATAGGCATGCATATGGATCTTTCCTAGTTGGTTGGCCAGGCATCTGTCTTCCAAATTTCTTCGCATAGACAAGTGAGCACTTCCAGCATTGCATCCATTTGTTGAAACATCTCAATTTGTATTCCATCAATTCCCGGAGCCTAGTTTTTTGCCAATGCCTTCAGTGCAGCTTGGATGTATTCCTTAAGTACCATCGGTTCTTGATCATATGCTACCTTCTGAAGTGTTTGAACGTCAACAAATTCTTTTTGGTAAAGTGACTCTTTGTATTCCTTGCATCTTCTTTTGATGCTTCCTGCACCATTCAATTTTTTGCCCATAGAATCCTTCAATATTGCAACTCAAGGCTTGAATTTTTTCTTCCGTTCTTTCAGCTTGAGAAATGCTGAGCATGTTCTTCCCTTTTTGTTTTCTAACTCAAGGCTTTTGCACATTTCATTAATATACTTTGTTTTCTTGAGCCACCCTTCGAAATCTTCTGTTCAGCTCTTTTACTTCCTCATTTCTTCTTTTTGTTTTAGCTACTCTATGTTCAAGAGCAAGTTTCAGAGTCACTCCTGACATTCACTTTTGTCTTTTTTTTTCCCTGTCTTTTAATGACCTTTTGCTTTCTTCGTGTGTGATGTCCCTGATGTCATTCCACAACTTGTCTGGTCTTTGGTCATTAGTGTTCAGTGCGTGATATCTATTCTTGAGATGGTCTCTAAATTCAATTTGGATGTACTCAGGGTCGTACTTTGGCTCTCGTGGACTTGTTTTAATTTTCTTCAGCTTCAACTTGAGCTTGCATAGAAGCAATTTATGGTCTGTTCCTCATTCGGCCCCTGGCCTTGTTCTGACTGATGATATTGAGCGTCTACATCATCTCTTTCCACAGATGTAGTCAATTTGATTCTTGTGTATTATATCTGTCAAGGTCCGTGTGTGTAATCATCGTTTATGTTGTTGAAAAAAAGATATTTCCAATGAATAAATCAGTGGTCTTGCAGAATTCTATCATGTGATATCCTGTGTCATTTCTATCACCAAGGCCATATTTTTCCAAGTACTGATCATGCAAAGTTAGCCAATAAAAATGTCACCTGCATTTGGTAAAATATTCCTTAATCAGTTCAGTTCAGGAAACATTAGCTGAGAACCTACTGCGTACTAGACATTGTGGTAGATGTTGAGGCATCAGAGAATAAAATCAAAACATAAAATAAGCAAACCAAAACATAATCCCTTTTCTTGAGGAGCTCAGTCACAGGAAAGAAACAGAAATAAATGATTAGACTCTAATGTGATAAAGAATTGCAGGCCCATAGTTGCAAGTTCCAGTGGAACCACTTTCAAAGGTCATTTTCAGGTAACCAAGGTTATTCTACACTTCCTGTCTTCATAGTGGTCCTAGGTCCTTCCATATGTGATCAGGACAGTGAGAGTCTATGTTTATCATGATGACCTAGAAATATTCTCTGAACAGTTGAGGATTCAGTTCTGTTTCAAAGTTGAGGACTTTTTCATTTTTTATTTAATTTTTAAATTGTATTTCATGTCTTTAGAAGTTGTTATATCAGGTAGAAGAGTTATAGTAAGTCAAACATCCAGAGGTGAGGGGGAATCCTCAATCTTTCTTTTTAATGAGCAAATTGACCTCCTTTATCTCTAATCCATTTAACAGAAAGCAGTTGTATTAACAGTTTATAGTTGTGTGCTCTGTCATAGTTTGGATCCTACATTTTCTCTTTTCCATAGTGCCGGGGTCAGCAAACTTTGTCTGTAAAAAAGCCAGATACTTTGGCTTTACAAACCATAAAGTCTCCATGGAAATTACTTAACTATGCATTATTATGCAAAAGCATCCACAGCCAATATGTAAACAAAATAGCATGGCTGTATTCCAATAAAACTTTGTTTAGAAAGACAGGTGCCAGGCTCAATATGGCCCACAGATCATAGTTTGCTAACCCCTGCCATAATGTAACAAAAATCTTGACATTATTGTGATGATGTGGTAGTAAATGGAGTTATCAACTATAAGAAGGTATTCAAAGATGGTTCCACCAGTTAAATACCCTAATGTTTGCCAATTATTTTTAAGGTAAGTCTACTCTTCTTCTCCAGCTCTCTAAGGAAGAATAGAGAAAACCTTAACTATTAGTAATAAAGAACTTCCTAGGAAGGTGATATGCAAATGGGCTCTAACTTTGTTCTCTTCAATGATCTTAATAGAAAAGTATAGCCTATATGTTTTACGTCCAGTGAATTAATATTTCGTTTAACACTCTAGGCCTTAGTTGCCTCGTGTGTTGTATTTCATGTAATATATAAGGTAGGATGTTGTTATTGTTGTTGTTAGGTGCCGTCAAGTCGGTTCAGACTCATAGTAACCCTTTATACAACAGAAAGAATCCCTGCCTGGTCCTGTGCCATCCTCACAGTTGTTGTTATGCTTGAGCCCATTGTTGCAGCCACCGTGTCAATCCATCTCGTTGAGGGTCTTCCTCTTTTTTGCTGACTCTCTACTAGGGGAGGATATGTTTTAGTTTTAAACACTTACATGGAAATAGTAGCTGTGAAAACTGAAAACTCGATGTAGACTGAGAAGAAAGAAGAGTATAGATACGACCTTAAATAAATAGCAAGACTCACCAAAGCTGACAGTGAAAATCAGAATGAGCATAAAGGGGTTGATGAAGAAGCAAAGTCAAGCATAGAGTCAAAGTTATACCTGACCCACAGGTCTCTCCTGAAGGACTAGGAGCCTAAGTGGGGATGTTGGCAGGTGCTTTTCTGGGCTTTAAGGTTGGGAGCTCTGAAGCCAGCATCTACAGTTTGGTAATGAGAGAAATGGGTTATGTGACCTCAAAAGTGACTTCCAAAGCTAATGTTCTGTGAAGTCTGCAGCTGTGGTGTCTATCCTGGGCTGCCATCTCAGGAGGAAGCCTGACGCCTCGCAGCCAGCCGTGCTCTGAATAAACACGGTCGCCTCCGTGCCTCTGTGAGCTGTCTTTTGGTCCATTAACTCCATCTGTGGCCATTGTCACTGTGCTCCGGGGGTGGAGTGGGGGGGCAGAAATCATCCCTGAGGCCTGACTCTGAGTTGTCAGCCTAAAGGACTTGCTTGTCTTCCACAGGCTAGAGCAGATTATCTTATCCTGCTTCCTAACCTCTTTCCCTGTCTTCTCCTTAGAGCTAAGAGTGGAACAATTTCCCTTCCCTCAGGCCACTTTGGATTCCCAATCTATTAGAAAAAGTTCTCAGAGGGAATACAGCATCATTAACAATCTATTTGGAAAGTGCCAGTTAACCATCCTAAGAACACTGTGAAACCTGTGGCAGGTCCTAAGATAACCCAGGTTACAGATGAGAGAAGTGAGGTGAAAGAGGGTATATGCCTTTTAGAAGGTTCCATAGTGGTGAAGCTTGGACCCACTTCAGGGCTTTTGATGCTAGCAAATACAGTGGGTTTTTTTGTTTGTTTGGTTTTTTTTTTTTTGCACCATTCCATTGGGGTAGTCTTCTTAGTTCCATGAAATAAAATTTAAAACTATCTTTTCAATTACTGAATAAATAATTTAAATATTGACATATAGCTAAGAGACATATAACTGAATATATCTCAACAATTTTATTTCATCTGCTTACTTTAATTTTTTTAAGGGGGAATTTCTTTTTCACATCTTGGTGAAAAACGCTAGATATATTTGATATATCATTCACCCTTCAAAATCACCTTGTAAGGAAGGTATTATTATTGTCATTATCGGAAAAAGGAGGAAACCAATATTTAAAGAGGCCAAGTAACTTACCAAAGGTCACAGATTGGTAGAGGGAGAACCATTCTGCCTCCTTTCAATTGACCTACATCATTGCTATCTTCCAATACCTATCTTGGATAATGTTCCTATACATATTGCAAGGTGTTTTAAACTTTTTTCATGTTATTTATTTCTGAATCCTCAGTGGACTGAATTTATTGTACATTATTGCAATAAAATTGAGGAAAAAGAAATTGTTTGCAGATATTGGCTGTCTTTACACTTTAAGACTTTCCCAACATCTCTCTTGTCTGAGAGTTAGCAGTTATAGTAAGGACCACAATGTGTTTCACAGTACCTACAAGCATGGAATAATTCACACAGCCATGTATGCAGCCAGAGCAAGGACTATAGAGACAAGGGTTTTCTCCCATTTGACCTGATGTCATTGGTAAGTAAGCCTCCTTCTAAGCTTAGGTTATTTACTTTTATTCTGTCCTGAGGTCAGGAGCTCTGCAGGACAACTGCATATGATCTACTGCTAACAATCTGATGGAGACAGATTATTCTGGAGTGATAACAGGGGAGATAAAGGGTACTGTGTAAGCAAACTATCTGCCTGTAACTAAACCTGCTCCTATCACCTAACCTAAACTGTCTTATTTCTCAAAAATGGCTTCTCCAAGAAAAGCTCAATTCCAGAAAGTACTGGTTATTTTATAGAAATAAAACCTAGACATCACAGGAGTGTTGGCATCATATTCTGTGGGAATATGTATGTCTAATATGAGTTTGGAGGTGATGAAGTATACTAAGAGAGAGGATAGCCTCTAAGACCCAGACTTATTTAGGTTTGAATCTCAGTTCAGCCATTTGTTCCCACTACGATTGTGGGTAAATCGTTCTTCCTTTCTGATCTTCAGGAAATTTTTTCAAACGGAGGTAATATTCTCAATCCTAAGGTATTGCTGTAGGCATCCCTCAGTAAATGCATATAACATACCACCTAGTACAGTACCAAGAACATAAATATGTTCCAGTAAATGGGAGCTACTGTTATACCCAACAACAAATGTGCTTTCTCATATGATGCTGCTGGAAAGTAAACACGGCGACCCTATTGGAGAACAGTTTTGCAATATATTTCAAGAGCCTAAAAGTCACAGTCTTTGTCCCAGTAATTCCTCTTTTTGAAGACTTGCCTCACAAAAATCTCACCGTATCATCCTCTAGCCTAAAATATCTCACTAGCTTCTCATTGCCCTCAGGGTAAGGGTCAGTATTTAAAAAAAAAAAAAAAAAAAAACAATTTAAACATGCTCTTTATCATCCTGCCCTTGCTAATACTTAGACTCATCACTCTCACCTTGAATTCTAGGTTCCAGACATACTAAATGTCTTTCAGATTCCCAAAGGAGACAATGCAAGCACTACTCTGGCTATTTGAACTAGCTTTTTCTCTCCCTTTTTAACCTACATTCTTCTTATTCTTCAAAATCACTTCCTCCAGGAAGCCTCATAAGTAACCTCACGCTTGGATTAGTTGCCCCTCTTTGCACTCTGTTTTTTATTATTTTTTTATTGTACTTTAGATGAAGGTTTACAGAACAAATAGTTTTTCATTAAAGTCAGTACACATATTATTTTATGACATTGATTAACAACCCCACGACCTGTCAACACTCGCCCTTCTCGACCTTGGAGGGCCTTTTTTTTTTCCTTTGGTGAAAATATACGTAGCCAAAGATACACCATTTCAGAAATTTCTACATGTACAATTCAATGACGTTGATTACATTCTTCCAGTTGTGCTGCTAGTCTATCATTTTCCAAATTATTTCATCACCATTAGCTTCAACTCGCTGCCCCCTAGGCTTCCCATCAAACCTTTCGAGTTGCTGTTGTCAGTCTGATCTCACATAGATAATTCTTTTTTTTTTTCCTACTTTAGGCCAGGGTTGAGAAGGGACAGTGTTGACATGTCCTCAAGTTGTTAACCGTTGTCATAGGGCAAAATGTGTACTGACTGTTTAATGAGAAAGTGTTCTGTTTGTTCTGTAAACCCTCTTTGCACTCTTGAAAACTCCTCTGTATTTCCATTTTGACACTTTCACTCTAGAAGCTGTTGACTGGTCTTTATTTACCACAGAATATAAGCTCCGTATGCATATAACTGTGGCTCTTCTGCTCCGCAGTGTGTCTCCAGTGTCTGACATAGCTCTGTATAGAACAGATGATCCATACTGTTGAAGGAATGCAGGAAATAATTCAGGAGAGAAGCTAAGCACTAACACACTCATCACTGTGTTAACTTAAAAATCTAAAAATTACGAAAAATTCCACTAAATTTGCCAAATAGCAAATAGATTAAATAACATTTCCCCAATTGTTGGTGTATAAAGCCAGTACAATTTGATAAAAAGAAATAGCATATGAAAATGGTATGATTTATTATCAAGTAAAAAAAAAGTAAAATACAAAGACATGCATTGAATTGTCTGAATTATAAAAAATACACATAAAGAGACTGGATGACATATTCCAAAACATTAAAAAATCTTATCACTGAGTAGTGATAGTATGAATGACATTTTACTTTTCTTTTTCCAAATTTTCTAAATAAAAGTACATATATTTTTATTAGAATAAAAGTTAAAATTTCATTTAAAAGTATAAAAGATGTTCTACACATGGCAATGGCAGAGTTACCCCAGGATGATCGGTGAGGAACTTAAATCGTCAGCTGGCAGCAAATGCTGGTCAGCAGCAGCAGGGGTTAGTGTTTTTATTTATAAAGCTGCAATTTCCCCAAGCAAGACAGGAGCATCCACTTGCTGATTTATACTACTTGTCAAAGGAAGCCAAAGAACGATAATTCTCTGATGCTAAACCTTCCTTTGGGATGATGTTTAGTCATTTCACTTCCCAAATACTTGATCAATTATATAGTACCTGTTGCCACCCTAGGATGCATTTAAAACGAATGTCTTTCATGCAGGAAAACTCCACAAATCCAGTGATAGATACACTTTCTCTCCAGGTTCAATAACACTCTTATTTCCACAAGTAGCCTTCACTTCTTGGATTTCAGTCAAGGCATTTCCTGGGTGAATCATGCTGCTGGAAGACCTAGACTGAATCCTTGCATGCTGCCTCTGCCCTGTGCAGTTATGGGCAGGACACATAACCTTGCTCAGCTTGGATAGCTTATTTGTTAAATGGAGATAAATAAATAATTGCGTTGTGTAAAAGCTTATTATTTGACCCAGATATGTTACTGACAATGGAAACGCTTTCTAAATTGTAAATTATTAGACAAATAATCCACCTTCTGAGAGATTGTCTTTCTCTTCTTTATATGTGGCTCTAATCCTAACTAATCCTTAAAGTCCTTGAGAAGAAAACACCAGTGTTATACAGTTTTTTTTTGTATAAGGGGTGCCTAACAGTGTCTGATACATGGATAGTGCTCAAAAAGGGTTATTGAATTAACTCTGGCTTATTGTCATCCAGTGTTCATTTAATTCCTAAACTAAATACTAAATAAGTCACTGTATTAATTCCAAGGTGAGCAAGAATAAGCTCACTCCACATAGTCTATAGACCACTGAGAACATCAACATTGTACAAATACAAATACATGTTACATGAAGAATCACAGTGGCGTTTACCTTAGACATGGTTTTAGGGAGAGTCAGGCAAGGCTTTCCTATAAAGGTGAATTTCAAATTGAGTCTTTAAAGATCGTAAGAAATTCACCAGAGGAGGGTTTAGGTGGGGAAATAGCTTTTGGACAGATATTTTAAAGTCCTGTTACAAAGCTTCATCACTAGCATTTTAGAAATACTTGATTAGACCATGGGCTTCTCAACAACAAGGACTATAAGGACTATAAAATTACACCTATTCCTCAATTATTAACTATGTTGCTACTGGATAGTTTGCTTTTACAACAATAGTAAAAAATCTACTCTCCAGCTATTTTGTGCATTAATGACATACATCTGGCAGTAACAGATGCCAAGTTTCAAGGTTAAAGTAATGCTGGTTGTGATGGTTAAAGTTATGTGTTAACTTGGCTGGGCCATGATTTTCAGTGATTTGGCCGTCATATAGATGATGTAGTCATCCTCCATTTTGTGACCTGATGTGGTCATCCTCCAATTTTGCGTAACACTGTTTTTTGCGTAATGACCTGGTCTTTGGAAAGTAATCATGTCGATAAGTGAGGAGTGGGTGTATTTGCTTTTGTTTCTAATACTTTGTGTAGTGCTGGCACTGGCACACTATAGTAGAAGTTTTATAACTTTATTGAATGTGTCAATAGCCTTAGTTGTATATTAGAATAGCTTCCCTGTCTTAAAAGAGAATCACAAATGCACAATTAGCAAAACAAATACATAGTATTTGTTATCTCACCAGATATAACCTGAAGTCTCTTCTTTCTAAAAACCTGGGTAAAACAACTAATATGTGATTAAGGTAGCCCAGATGCATGTAATGCATTCCTTCCTCGATGTATTATTCTGTGCTTAAATTAATTTATATCACCTGTGTCTTAATTACCTAGTGTGACTGTAACAAAAATATCAAAAGTGGGAGGCCTTAAAGAATAGAAATTTTTTTCTCATAGTTCTGGAGGCTAAAAGTCCAATTCAGGGTCTTGGACCTGTCAATTCCTTCTGTGAGCCTCTTTCCAAGTTTTGTTGTTTGTGGGCAATCCTTGGCATTTCTTGGCTTGTAGATCTTCACATTTCTCTTCTCCTCTGTGTGTGTGTCTCTCTGTGTGTGTGTGCGTGTGTGCGTGTGTGTGTCTATGTCTATTCTGATCTTTTTATACTCAGAAGTGATTAGTTCTAAAATCCACTGTACCTTGCTATGACCTCAACAGATTGATTCGTTATATTACATTAGATTGTGTTATGGAAGATGATTACATTACATTATGGAAGACAATCTGCTCTACCCAAGGCCAACTGATTTAATCACATTAGTACTCCATGACAGCAACTAGACTAGTTTCTAGCCAAACAGCTGGGAACCATAGCTTAACCAATGACACATTTTTTTTTCCTAATCACCCCTTCTTATGACATTTTTAATACCACAGTTATACTGTACATCTGTTTATGTACATGTGGCCCATTTGGGTAGACACAAACCATTGTAAAGATTGTTTGACCCCAAAACCACTTTTGCCCCTTTAGGGGGTATATCACTTCCATTGAGAACGTGTGATCTAACACAAAAAGCTCACTATCTGCTATATCCTATTTTTGACTTAGATTTGAGCTTTCCCTTGTAAGACAATAGAGTGGCATTTGAGAGGATGGGCTGTGGATTCAGACAGATCGGGATCCACACTCCAATTTTGTCCCCTTTTTCTCGGGGCAGTTTAAACTCTCTAAGCCTCAATTTTCTCGTTTGGCAAAGGAGGATGAAGGACTCTTGTGGACAATAGATAACACATGTATATTGATTTATATAGTAAGCACTCAGGGGGAAGAAACAGAAGGTTCTTTTGTTATAATTAGGATAGAATTCTGAGTTGGAGAAATAACCAAAGGACAATATGGAGAAAGTTGTGAGCCAGTTTTGCTATTACTGGTTACGGTGAGGGGGCTCACTCACCTTGGAAAACAGTGGGGCAGTGGGGGGGAATGTCAGGGGATATCAGTAAAGTAGGTAATAAAATCAGAGTCAGAACTTGACATAGGAGGAAGCCTACCTTTCCACCATACAAGCTCTAAAATTACTAGCTGTGTGACCTGAGAAATTTATTTAATTTCTGACATTCAGTCTTCTCATTATCAGTTAGAGAAACTTGTACTGATTATATTGGCAGTTGTGAGGAATTAATGAGATTGCATATACAAAGCAGTATATGTGTGTGGTTGGTGGTGGTTCATTTTGGCAGTATAAAGCCATTGAGTCTTAAATGGGTGTCAGTTTTGACAAAAAATAACCCTGGTGAGGCATACAGTATGATCCACAGTCTGGGATTTCTTGGCCTGTAAGATTACAAAACAATAATAATGGAGACCTCTAAGCTACTATCATTATTTCAAAAAAGTCTAGGAGAAATGAGACATTTCCCTAGAACAAGAAAATGCTGAATTTTTTTTCTTTTTCTATTAAACTAGAATTCTATTAGACAATATTGGTTGTTATATCTATACCAGAAGTTCAGATCAGCAATTTCTCTGTAGTTTTTGATCAGTAAAGCCTGGGAAATTATTTTAGAACAAACCTAGACTTTGAAGCTAGAAGACAGAAATAAGTCTGTATCTAAATCATTATCCATGGAAGAGTGATATTATTTTCTGAATTTTACTTTTCATATGTATAAAATGGGGATAGTAATATCTACTTTGAAAGATTATTGTCAAGAAACAGTAAGATAATATACATAAGGTCGCTAGTAAAATGATTGATAAGAGTTTTCTCTATGTTCCCCCACATCCACTGATAAATGATGTTCGATAAAATATTTCAAAATATAAGGAATAGGTACTGAGAAACTGTGGCAGTAATATAGGAAAGGGGCGATGGGGGAACTTAGGCCATAGAGGTGCTTCTCAGAAGGAAAAGGGAAGCCCTTTCTTGAGAGAAATTTAGATGGAAGTGATAGCGGGTATTGCTAATGCCATCTTACCTTGATAGGGGTGCGGTTGATTTGGATTTTGAACCTAAATGTGTCTGACTCCAAAACCTCTTTCAGGAAACCAAATAGATTCCTCTATTTTCTCTATGAACAAGAAATATGTCTCATCCATTTTTATAACTTATGCAACACTCCACAACAATTTATGTGGTGGTTGTTTAATCAATCCTTGCTGAATGAACGACTGGATAGGAAGATGGCTAGGTCATGGATGAGTGGGAGAATGGATGAATAAATAGCTCGTTGAATGAATATATGGTAATTAATGGCTGATTATTTACTTTATGAAGAATGCATGGTTATGCGCAAACTGGATTACAAAGGAACTAAAATGGCTCTTGTTATTGAGGACTATCAATAGAATCCTAGAAATACCTAGTTATTAGAATCTAGTCTACATGGTAGGATCATTGATTCATATGTGATTAACTCCAGAAAGGACTTTGAGATTCTATAGTCCTGCACCCTCAATTTACAGATGAAGATTCGAAAGAGGCAGTGAGTTAGGGAGAACAGCACAGTTAATAGGTGACTGAACTATATCGTGAACCTCGTTCTCATGGTAACTCCCTGTCTAGTGTACTTTTGGTTACACTAGCCTACGAAGTAATTGCAAATAGTTTGGCAGTTCTTTCTCTTGCAGCCTCTTAGAGGAACGAAGTCCTGTTAGCTAGGGAAGGTTTGAGTTTTTCAAAGAGGTGGCTACTTCTGGATGGTGTGTGATATTCCCAGACAGGATTCAGACCAATAAGTAGGTCAAAGAAATGTTCTTGCTGTTTTTCTTATTTATAAGTCATACTAGACTAGAGAATATACTTGTCACATATAAATCTCTTCCTGTTAAATGGAAGAACTAGACTAGGATTTATAAGCATTCTTTGGGGATCAGAGTTAGTCACATTTTTTGAAAGCACATGATTGAATATAAAACAAACATGGAAATCCTGAAACATCTGAAATTTATGTATATTGCCCAGGAAAAATCATATATAAACAGAGGGACAGGTTTACAAATCTTGCAATACATCTGAAATAAAAGGATTTGATTTTGCCAACCTTATTTTGCACTTGAGATATAAATGATTTATGTTATAAATCAGAACTCTAAAGTCCTGCAATCATAATTAAGTTTACAAATCCCAACTCTTAAATTTGACTTACAGTTCTGGTTTTTAAATCCTATGTATTATAATTTTGATTCTTTCTCAGAATAAAATTTGGTCATGAAGTTTCAGCTTATAAATGATGGTGATTGGAAAGACTATGTTCACTATTAGAGGAGTCCTGACGTTCACTATTATAATTAGTAGGGAATTACTGAGAATCAAAGTGTTCTTTGCAGTTAAATGTTCACACACCGCATGTGAGTGAGAAAATATATTTTAAAGCACTTTATAAAAAGAGAATATCAAAGTGTGAAATGGTGTTTAGTAGCTTCTGAGCTACATCAGTTTTCATAATGAGATGTATCTGGAGACATTGACTGGTTTCAATGGGCACAAATTGAGACAAGGGAATTTTTATCCTGCTACCTTCCTTTCTTTATGGTTAAGTATCCCTACACAGCCATGCTCCAACCCACTAATTCCTGAGAACAGGGCCCTGACTGACCAGGTGACAGTATGTCCTAATAATCTCTTATATCAGCACGTCAGATTACCACAGTGCAGCAGCATTTTTCTGCTGTCTACTATAAAATAGATCAGTTTCTCTTTCTTTCTCACTTAAACATAAGAGAGGGATTAACATATATAGTTTCTCAGTTAAATTCATTTTTATGGCTATCTTTTCCTGAACTTCTATTATGTACCAAGCACTATGCTTAATGTTTTTATATAGTATGTCTTTTGATCTTCCTAACAATACCACGGATTAGGTTTTGCAGACTAGGAAACTGGGAATCTAAACATTTGCATGGCTTGTCCAACCTCACATAGCCCATCTATCAGAAAGAAGAGGTTTTGTGGATTGGCCCAGGATGCCTCCTGGCACTCTGGCCTCTCAAGGGCTTAGATTAGGGTTTATAAACATAAATGCTTACAACTGCCATGTGTGCTGGATAAATGAGTGATGGCTCTCAGGTGCACGTCCCACCTGAAAAACTCTGATGCTGCTCTCTACCAGCCCATTTTTGCCCGTGGAAATGGAAGCTCAGGACTGCCAGATCACACGTTTCAAGAGAGGTCACAAATCCAGTCTTTTATAGGAAAACTCCTGATTTTTAAATGATGGATCATGCTTTTGGGTTTAGGTTTTCTTAAACACTGTACAGACCAAACAATACATCTGAAACCTGAATTGGCATAGAAACTGCCAGTTTGGGACTTCTGCTTCAGAATACAAAATTTAGAATGATCTTTATGTGTATTGATTTTTACTTACTTGATTATTTTTGGACTGTGTGGTTAGGATACTTCATTCCAAGTGGGGGATTTATCTATGATTTTATCATATGAAATTAATCCAATCACTAAACTTGAAAATTAATTTGTAACATAGCTCAACACTATATGATTTCCAATAGGATCAGCTGTTTTCTTTACATCCTTCTCCAATCTTATTGATGTTTTCATTTGTCATTGTGAGTTTTCTCTTGTGGACATTAATTCTACCAAGTATGGTTCTGGGTCAAATTTTGTAAATCTGATTTTTTTCCTGTAAGTTTTAAGCAAAAGCCAAATTTGTTTTGTATGGATTATTTTTTTCTAGTAATATTATCTATTAATTGAATAAAGCCCCCTTGTTTGTAGTGATGTCTTAATAAACCCCTGGGTACATGGTGATAGACTCCTCTTGGATAATCCAGAGTTGACTCATTTTCTAAGAACTTGATAAAGTATCTCTGGTAGGTTTGCATACCTTGTCCTGACTATCCATACTACAGATGCACAAGATTTATTGAAAGAAGAAGAGCTAGAAGTTAGTGAAACTGCATTATCTATGTAGAGTCAAACACTTGGGTATTATATTTCATTCTGCCGCCTGAGTAATTTAATAAAAGTTTTACTTTCAAAAGACTGGCTGAATGAGGACATTGTAAAGTAATGCTCATTTAACAAGGCTGACATATATAACAAGTCTGAAATCCATGAAGAATATGACAGAAATTGGTAATTGATTCTGTCCTATAATCTATTGCCTCTTCTTTTAATAAGGCTACATTTTGTTTCAAATCCAGTCCATCTTGTTCATGAGTGTTATTGAAACATTGCCGGTAATAACTGCATCAACTTCTGCGATTATACTTATCTGATTTAGCACTAATTCACTGTCAATTCCTCTTACCCTTGTATGTTTAACCTTTTTTCTTTTAATCTAGAGAAGTATGGTGTCTTTCTGTGACCACATTAACTGAACGAAAAAGTTCTACTTCTGGAAATTTATTTAATGCTTATGTTTTAAAAGAGAAAATGGAATTTTTTAGAGTTTGAGCCCTATAACAGCCTTAGGAAATAATCAAAATCTAATACCACAGGCTTCATCCTTGTTCTGTGGGGAAAACAAAATTTGATGCTGTATTAGAAAATCAAGCCAGTTTAAACTGAGTGTGTACAAGATCTCTCTCCTTTATTTCCCCTGTAATCATGCCAGGATTGTGCCACCAGCTGATGCTTTATTTCACAGTTCTCAGTTTGATGCTTTGCTAGGGTTTGGCAGTTCCTTCAAAAGAGTATGTCCAGTATCCTCAATTTCATGGAAAAATGGCCTAAGGCAGAGAAGCTCTCTACTGTGTCTTCTGCATTCTACCTATAGCATACGATAATCATCATCCTAATAAACATAATCATATTATACTTATCACTTAGAACCAACTGTATTCTGGCAAAAGTGCCAGCCATGTATATTTTCTCTAGTCCTCAAAACTACCTACTCCACCTGCATGGAAGGTGGAGTTTTCCTTCTTTTATACAGTGGAAACTTAAAAGTGAAAAGGGTTTAAGTATTCACTTAAGGTGTGTTGGCTTCAAGATCACTGCTTTTTTTCCTAGCACCATGGCTACATAGGAATTAAGCTGTGTGTGTGTGTGTGTGTGTGTGTGTGTGTTTGTGTTTTCTTGGCCCTGGAGAAACATTTTTCCCTTAGTAGTACAGGGGGGATCTTTTCTTTTCCCCACATTCTTTTGATATCTGGTCTTAAACTCGTACTTACCTTGAAGAAGAGTTTTTTAAATTATGTTGAAGAGATTTTTCATACCTTTTGGAGGTTTAAGAGATTTACGGAACAGTGCTCCTATAATTCACTTGGGAAAGGAGAAGAGGACAACATTTGCCTAGTTTTATCTGTGTGCCAGTTTCTTTGATAGGCACTGGGGCTACCTGGATGTTTAATATATAAGTAATACTAATAGCTTGTCTTTATCTAGTGTCGTCTACTTGTCAGCCGCTGTTTCAAGTGCTTCGTATTCATATTAAACTATCAAATTCTTACAATAACCCTATGAGGTAAGTACTCTTATTAGCCCCATTTTCAGGTTGGAAAACTGAGGCACAGAGTTTAAGTAGTATCTTGCTGGAAGTGGTGGAGTTCGGGTTCAAAGTTAGTCTGGCTGCAGAGCCCATGTATTGAACAGTACGCTACAACTTGTCTCCATATTCTAGTTTGTACCTTCAAAAGACTCATATCCTGTTGGGAGGAGGCAGATGTATAAGCATATTAATTATTATGTCACATCATAAGTATATTAACATTGATTTTCACAGAGCATTATGAGAGGATAAATGAGAAGCCCCTAATAGATACTGGCAGATGTTGGGTGTGGTGAACAGAGGAAAACAAAAGATAATGATGGTACCAGGCACCAAGACAAAGAAACCCTCAACACTCCATCTTTTCGTAACATCACTATCTTTTGCAGCTGACTTTTAGATCAAAGATCCATTATAGGATAATATTTATGACAAGAAAGCCAATTTCTATTTTATTCTAGGAACAAGAGATGGACAACTTATTAGACAGGGGTAAAAAAGAAAGACTGAAAGAGCTCTGGTGGCACAATGGTTCAGTGCTCAGCAGCTAACCAAAAGGTTGGCAGTTCAACCCACCCATTGTCTCCATGGAAAAAATACCTGGTGATCTGTTTCCGTAAAAGATTACAGCCTACAAAACCCAATGGAGCAGTTTTACTATGTCACATTGGGTTGCTATGAGTCAGAATCTACCTGCCTGCCTCACCTGAACTATTATCATTTGACGAGCGGCTGTTGTAGTATGCATTTTATTGAGAGGTTTAGCATACAACCTCAGTGAAATTTGAGATTATGGCTCTCTGGTTCACAGTTGCATCCTCAATGCTTAGCACAGGGCCTGATATATGCATTAAATAAATGATTCAACCATATGCTAGGAGCAATCTCCTATGCTTACATGTTTATTCATGCCCAAGATATTTACCGGTAAGATCTACTCTGTGATTGGCCCTGCCCTAGCCGTGAGGGGTACAAACATACATAAGAATTCAATCTCCTTGGAACAATAGATTTGTAAGCAAGCGCTCATACTATAGTACTATAAGTGTCGTATCAAAGGTTTATACCACCTGAGATAGTTGAATAAAGGAAGTACTGATGGGGTCTTCTGGGAAAGTTAAACGAGTGGCATCTAAGATAGGTCATGAGAGATGAATAACAATATGCAAAGCTGAGCAAAGTGAACAATATATTACAAGCAAATTGGAGTAGGTGCCTAATTATGTTGGTGTGAAACAGCCTGATGTGTCCTGGGAACTCCACATAGTTGGATGCTGCTGGTGCATTGTATGTAAAAGGTAGGTGTGAAGTAGGCAGGAAAAATTATGCTGGGAACAAACTTGGGACCTTCCTATGCCATTATAAGCAACTTGCTTTACATCATATTAGTAACTGGACCTCTTGAAGACTTGTAAGCAGGTAGTGACATGGTTAGATTTGCCTTTTAGAAAAGTCACTTGTGCTCCAATAGAAAACATACTAACAAGGCTACAATATAAGGCAGGGGTAAGAGTAACATAGAAGTTGCAGTTTATTTAAAAGACTAAACTAAGTACGGGAGGGATTTTGGAGCTTTACAACAAAGAAGTAGTAACTTTGAGAATGATTGGTTGACTGAAGAAAGGGGGAGGATTTGTGGATGGCTCTGGAGTTTCCTAATAAAATTTAGAATCTACAATCTTGCCACCATACGTTTGCTTTCTTCTCCATTGTTTGGTTAAAGATAGAAATGACATGTCCATATGGAAATTCCTTTCATTGAAAATGGGAATTTCAAATAAAATAAATATATTCAGGTGAATAATTTGTCACAACTGAGATGGTCTGTGTCAATGTCACTCATTTCCAATTAACTTCTTTTCCTCATTTATGAGATTATCAGGGGCGTTTTCTGAATCAGCCCATCTACAGACCATCTATCAGCCTAAATATCTACAGACTACAGGATTCTGAATAGTCACTTCAGTTCTTGCCAGGGAGTAGTGCTTAGCTTGGGCACCAGTTCTGGGAGGCAGCACCGGTGGATTCTACCCAGGTGTCTTCTCTGCAAAGTGGAGTAGAACAAAGAACATGGGTGGAGGAATCACTCAGAAAGGGCTGGGTTCAAATTCAGATTCTACTACTTAGAAGTATACCTAAACTACTATGAACTAGAATCTCTCAGAAAGGGCTGGGTTCAGATTCAGATTCTACTGCTTAGAAGTATACCTAAACTACTATGAACTATACCTAAACTCCACATACTCATCTGTAGAGTGGATGGTAATGTCCATCACTTGGGGTGTTTATGAAGCTCTTGTGAGGGCTGCAGTGAGATATTACTTGTGGAATACCATGCCTAGCACAGAGTAAGTGTCCAGAGACAGTACTATCATATCTAACTTTCCCAATACCAGTTTGAGGTACTAATACTCCCATTTTACAGATGTGAAAATTGAAAAACCAAGTTGTATTCACTTAAGGCAACACGTGGAGGAAATCGGAAGAGCTAAGAAGCCAAACTATGTAAAATGTCTGGGTGGGAAACCCCCATCATACAAAAGACAGTAGCTCCCAGCATCTTATGCCTTAGATCTCCCTCTTGGCAAAAGGAAGGTTTTGATACTTTTCTCTTTGGAGGAAGAAATACTTATGCTGCTAAAATGGAATCATGAGTATTATATATGGGAATACATTGCAGTTACAATAAAGAAAAAAAGAAAGAAGAAGAAAAAAATTGCTTCACAGAGAAACAAGACACAGCTTGAATTGGCCATGCACTTTTGGATGCGTTTAATCCAGCCGTAAGTCGTCAGCTCGTAGGCAAGATTTGCAGTCTTTGCTGATGACAATTTTCATCCAGAGATGTTTGCTACCCTGCAGGAAATGTCCAGTTACTTGAAGGTGAAGAAAAAAAGAATTATTTTCAAGGAATATCACCTCTGGCTGCTGTTACAAAGAGGAGGATAGTTTGTGGGTTAGCTGTCAGGGATAGCTTTCAGAGATAGAAGCAAAAGAAAGGTTCTTCATGGTGATATTGATTAGCCTGGTTGTTTGTTAAGAAATCATGTCCATCATTCCACTGGATGTGATTAGTTGGTTCTTGTTTGGTAGTCCGTTAATTTATGCAATAAATTTTTAGAGGCCTTCATATGACAAGTATTTATAGAAGCACTGTTTTAGGTTCTAGGGATACAGTATCAAACAAGACAGACAAGGTCATTGCATTCTTGGATATTGCATTCAGGAAGAGAAATCAGGGCAATAAGCAGATAAATAATAAAAATAGCAGGTAGTGAGAAATGCTATGATGAAATTAAAAAGGATTATATGATAGAGAGTGATGGGGAATGGCTACTTTCGATTAAATAATCAAGGAAAACTTCTCTGAGAAGGTACATTTTCATCAAGATCTGAATTTAAAGAAGGAGCCAGCCACGTAAAGTTCTGTGGAAAGGGAATTCTAGGCAAGGCCAATGACGTAGCAAAAAAATTCTATAGTGACTCAAGAAAAGGTTTAAACATGGAAGAAAACATTCTTTGATGGTTATGGGGGTGGGGAAGGAGGGTGAGGGTTATTCACTAAGTAGATAGTAGATAAGAATCATCTTAGGTGAAAAGGACAGCACACACTACAGGGGAAATCAGCACAACTGGACTAAACCAAAGCTAAGAAGTTTCCTCAATACAGTCAAATACTTTGAGAGACAGAGTAGCAGGGATAGGGGGTCTGGGGACCATGGTTTCAGGGGACATCTAGGTCAATTGGCATAACAAAGCTTGTTGAGAAAATGTTCTGCATCCTACTTCGGTGAGTGGCGTCTGGGGTCTTAAAAGCTTGCAAGTGGCCATCTAAGATGCATCAATTGGTCCCAACCACTTGGAGTAAAGGAGAACAAAGAACACCAAAGACACAAGGAAAGTATTAGCCTAAGAGACAGAATGGGCCACATAAACCAGAGACTTCATCAGCCTGAGACCAGAAAATCTAGATGGTGCCCATCTACCACGAATGAACGTCCTGACAGGGAACACAACAGAGGGTCCCTGGTGGAGCAGTAGAAGGATGGGGTGCAGAACTCAAATTCTAGTAAGAAGACCAGACTTAATGGTCTGTCTGAGACTGGAGGTGCCCCAGAAAGCATGGCCTCTGGACTGTCTGTCAGCCCAGAACTCAAACAATTTCCGAGGCCACCTCTTCAGACAGAGATTGGACTGGACTGTGGGACACAAAGTGATACTCGTGAAGAGTGTGCATCTTAGTCAAGTAGATACAAGAGACCAAAGGGGGAGCTTCTGTCCAGAGGTGAGATGGGAAGGCAGAGAGAGTTAGGAGCTGGTTGAATGGTCATGGGGAATCAGGGGCGGAAAGGAGGAGTGTGCTGTCACAGAATGGGGTGAGCAATTAGGGTCTCATAACAGTGTATGTAAAAAAAATTTTGTATGGGAGACTAACTTGAAATGTAAACTTCATTTAATTACAACAATAAAACAAATTCTATAGTGGGAATGAACTTAGCATGTGTGAGAAACATCAAGGCGAGTGTGGCTTGTGAGAGGAAGTTAAAGAGATAAGCTGGTCCTTATTCATAAAGACCAAAGTAAATGTTTGTTTTTGTTATGTTTTCAGTGTGATGGAACATTTTAGGCAGAAAAGGAACATGATGTAAGTTTTTCAAAGCATGTTTGCTCTTTGAAGATGGATTGGGGCAAGGGCAAAACTAGAAGCACGGAGGCTCATTAGAATAGATTCTAGGAAATACTACAATAATCCAGAGGTGATGGTGACCTAAGCTACAGTAATAGTGAGAATGAAAGGAAGTGGGAAGTGGATTGATTTGGGATTGGTATGGGCAGTAGACTGAACCAGCTGGTGTATTGATTTTAGGTTGTGAAGGAAAGAAAGGAATAAGGACTAATTTGTACTGTTTTGCCTTGAATAACTGGGTGGTTGGTGGTGCCATTCACTGAGATGGAAAAGACCAGAGAGGACAGATTGTAGGAAAGGGTGTGGCAATGTTAACATGCTTATTTAATATCCCAATGAAGTCTACTAATTGAGCATTGATATAAGATCCTGATGATCATTGTGTTTTTTAAGCTAGTAGAATTTCAGTGCTGACAGTTCATAGGGTCAGTATAGATATCCTGGAGCTGGACTCTTACCAGAACCCTTATGAGAAAGTAGGTTCACAAATCCAAATTTGAGGAAGAACTAATACATACTTAAAGATGAAGCCAGGCAAGGAGTCAGCTTCAGGATGGCAAAGTAGTATAGAAAGTAAATGAGGCAAATAGCAAAGAAGATCAATAGTCCATGGTACTTAGTGTAGTGGTTAATAGTATAGCGTTTGGAGTTACACTTGGGTTCAAATCTGGACTCCGCATTTTTTTTTTTTTTTAAATCTCTCTCAGCTTCATTTTTCTCATTTCGAATATGGGAAGAAAAATAATACCTTCCTCATAATAAAGTCAAGATGATTGAAGAAAATTTATGAACAAGAGCTTTTCATATGTTAACTTTTAATGATTTTCATCTCTTAATTTTTTACCAGAATAATTAATGCATGCCCTATAATATGTATATATGTAATACACAATTATATATGTTTAATATACAGTTATACATATGTAATATACAATCATATATATATATATATAAGGTAAAGCTTATACAGGAAAGAGTTCTTTGGTCCCACTGCTCTTAGTCTTTTCTCTCTGACCTACTTCCCACATTTTTAACCATTTAACCAGTACTTTTGGTATGTATCATTCCAAGTCTTAGTAACATGATTATATAAGGTTTTCCTGATTAATTAATTTAATACACGTATTGATTTTTTTGCCATGGAAAGATTAGCTATGTTTCCATAACTCCATTATCCTGGTCTAATTTTTAATAAATAAATTTGCAGTGTATCTATTGTATTCACTTAAATAGAATAATGCAACCCTTCTTTCTTCTTTTATTTACTTAGGTAGTTCTTATGAATCCCCACTCCATGTTATATGCCTCATCCCTTGTCTTCTAGCTCTCATCTTCTGGGAGTGGTATCTTTTCTTTTAAGAAACTTGCCCAGGTCACCCAGTAGTAAATAGCAGAATCCTGATTACACTCCATGTTCCTCTGATTTCAAAACCCTTGTAAAGGGCAGCAGTGCTTTCTGTTTGCTTCAGAGGGATCTGGAAACAACGAAAGCCTTACTTAAATGCAAAGAGGGCATCATGTTAGCATATGCACCTTGCAAGAGAAGCATATCTGAAAGAATAGATATGAAGGTAACTGGCCCACTGGTTGGGAAATAAAGGAAGGGACAGCATGAAGGGAACCAAAACAAAAAGACTTTTTTTTTTTTTGCAAATCTTTGCTTTTGTGATGAAAGCAAGTGCCTGAATTCCAGCTGTGGTTGTGTATTTTTCAGAGAACAATGCTTTGCTTTATAATAGTATCCTTGTCCTAACTAGACTGACAAATTAACACTTGCTGATGATAGTCCACACCTCTCCCCACATGGGGACAGCAGCTGTTGCTAGCAAGCATCCTGGGGTGGTGGTGGGGAGTTGCTATAGATTTCTTAACTTGAAGAATCTATTTTATATCCTCTATGTGCAGACCTTAAAAAGACAAATATATACGTGTGTGCTTGTTTTGGAAAATTCATATACATATTTGCTTACTGATTCATCCAAAGTTTATTTCATCATAACAAAATGCTAGGCCTGTGAACAAATCATGTAATTGTCAAAGAGGTAGTTGCTCATTTATTCTATATACGTTTATAACATATATTCCATGTATTTCATATACTCATATATTCATAATATGTTCATATTTAAAAGGTAATAACATATGTATACACACATACATGTATCAAACATAGATACTTATGTCTAGAAACATAATTTATACATGACATATGTATACATCCATATATATCTATCATACATGACGTATATGCATATGTGTCTCCATAGCTTACACTATCAATCTATCCTATCTCTGTGTGTATGCATATATGTATATATGTATGAATCTATCCCCAGGATTTAACTAGAAAAAACACAAACTTCAGAGTTAGATAGACCTAGATTTGAAACTCAGCTCTCCTCCGCAGTAGGAATGTGACCACAGACGATGTACTTTGTCATTTTAAGTCTAGGTTCCCTTCAATGAGAACATAAGATAATGACTGTATCTATATACCTCAGTGCCAGAATGACAATGAAATGAGAGGGCATGTGAAGGACTTGGGAAAGAGTCTGGCACACAGTAAATGATCAGTAAATGTTAGCTGTGATAATGATGATTAAGATATGATCATACATTCAATTCAGCAGGCATTTATCAAGTATCTATTATGGTATATATATATGATATATACTTACAAAATCTATATAAATATTTGTACACATATATAGATAGTATTTATCGAGTATAATTGCCCTACCTATTTGGACTTTTATGCATGTCTTTCCAGTAAGTATACACAAATATATTTTATTCAACTAAATTCAGCAAACATTGAGAAACTTTGAACCAGCCTCCGTGTTAGTCCCTGAGGTGTTAAAATAAATAAGCTCTGTGTGCTGTTCTTATACAGTAATCTTGGTCTATTCAGGAAGAGATATACACAAAGAAATTATTATTATCATACTGTATAAAATGCAATACCATGGTATGTACAGGAAGAAGTGTGAGAATCAATTACTTCTTCCTTGAAGGATTGGGGAAGAGAGTCACAAGAGAAAAGACCATTGAAACGGGTCTTAAAAGATAAAAAGATGCTTATTAGGGGTGGAATGGAGCCCTGGTTGCATAGTGGTTAAGAACTCGGCTGCTAACCAAAACGTCGATAGTTCAAATCCACCAGCCGCTCCTTGGAAATCTTATGGGGCAGTTCTACTGTGTCCTATAGGGTCACTATGAGTAGAAATTGACTTGACAGGCAACACGTTTGGTTTAGTATGGGTGGCAAGCAAGAAGAGGCAGAGCCAGTGCAAAGATACAGTAACAGATAAGTCTGACAAGAATGATTGGCTTAGTTTGTGAATGACTTTTCCCATCATGTTACAGAGTTTGAACTTTATTTTGTAGGTAATGGGGAGCCACCAGGCATTTTTTATTACGAGGGTAACCTGGTTACATTTATGCTATAGAAAGGCTGTTCTGTACAAAAAGTAGGAGAATTTGAAGAAATAAAAGTCATTTAGGAAGTTTTTGAATGGTTACAAAAGAATCATGTTTGTATAATCTCTTCCACTTTATAAAAGCATGTTCATTATTGTAATAATCCATAAGTCTTATCTGTCTCCCTGTTAGGTTGTTAGCTCCTGAGGACAGGGGCTTTGGTTTACCTCCTTCAGTTCCCTAGCGCTTTGTGGAAGGCCAGTACTGAAGAAGGGTAGAGTAAATGTGAGTTACATAAATAAAAGAATGATTATTCCCATTATAGAGGCAGGAAAGGAGATACAGAAGACAAGCGCCTTGTCTGAGGTCCTTCAGCAGCCACATCTGTCGGCTTATATGACATATCTCCCACTTGTATAAATATCACCATGTCCAATGCTTATAATGTTATTGTAAAAGGCTGAGCACCAAAGACATAAAATAATGGCTGGTTGGTTTAGCAGCAAAGCAGGTTCCATCATCTCACCCTGCTTCCAAGTATACAGTACACAAACTCATTAATATGTTTTCTCTTACAAACATGATATCACAGTAATTTTTAAGGCATACATAATAAAAAGTTCTTTAAAATTCGTATAGGAGGGGACAGACGCGGGGTAAATCCAAGTCTTCTGACAACAAATCAATATCTGTAAGTCAGACAGGTATCAGATCAAGAGACTGAGATCTAAACCTTTGCCTCTCACCCCTACGTACCCCAAGTCACCCATCACATGGATGATTCTACATTTTTAGTCAAAAGATAAATTACTCTTTACTCATATAGGGAGGATTGCCAGGTTTAGCAAAATAAAATTTAGAACACCCAGTTAAATTTGAATTTCAGAAAAACATCTGTTAATGTTTTAGTATAAGCATGTCCCATAGAATATTCGAGACCTTTCCACCACATTTCTAAACCCATCCTCTCTGCTCTCTATTTTAGACCCATTATATTCCCATCTATCCCCATGGCTTCAACTCCAGCATTGACATCATGACATTTATAAATTTATCTCTAGAATGTACCCCTCCCTTGAGCTCTGATTAAGTAACCCCAACTGTCTTTTGAAAATAGCCACATCCTACTAAAACCATCAACTGAAGTAATTCTAAATACAATTACATAACGTACTCTTCCCCAATGAACCTTCCCCCAGACATTACTTATTCTTCTGTTAATAAAAGCATCATTCTGCTGTTTTCAAGATTTGAAACAGACCTCACATCTAACTCTTCTCTATGCCGTTATAGTTAATCCTATGCTTAAGTCCTTATGAGTATTTCCTTTGGATTGTGAATCACATCATCTCTTCATTTCACTAATTTCTTCAAACCTAAGCATGTCTGTACTGTGAACAGCTCTTCCTTGTGTAAAATAGTGGTAGGAGACTGGATTCTGGAGCCAGGATGCCTGGGTTTAAATCCCAGACCCTAACCTAGGCAAGTTACCTAACTTCTCTGTCCCTCAGTTTCTTTACCACTAAATAAGGATAATAATAGTACTGTTTGGACTGGGTAGCTATGAGAATTTAATGAATGACATTTTTTAAGCACAGAGAGTAATTTCTGGAATATATTAGCTTGTACTATATGAATTTGCCATTGTTTACAGGCCAAATTCTGGTGATTTCTAATAGTAAGCACTATATGATTGTTTGCCATGATTATCAATGTTATTATTGTCTCACCCATGTGGCAGCTCCCTACTTCTCATTAGACAAAAACAATGGACTTATTCTACTTTACTGGCTTCCTTGCCAATAACCACCAAAATAAACTTTCTAAAACTTAAGCCGCCTCAAACACCGTCTTCAACACTGTCTGTGGGCTTATTTCTGAGGTCAAGTTGTGAAATGGAAAGGGCTCTGATCTGCCATTCACAAGCCATGTGACCTTGGATAAGTCACTTTGTCTCCCTGAGACTCAGTTTCCACATCTGTAAAATTAGGTCCCTCACATCTCTAAAGTTCTTTGATCTCCCGCTATCTCTCATATGCACTAATAGTCAAAGGTATTATAGCCATGTATATTCCTGTCAGGCAGTTTGACTTTGCCCTGTAACCAGGCCTTTACTCACACCCTCTGCCCGTCTGAAATATATTGCCGCCTCCATCCTGCCTCACAACCCTCTCCTATCTAAACCCCCTCATCCTGTAAGACCAAACTTAAAAGCTCCTTTCACACATTCATATTTTTAATTTATTCATATAAAACTCTAGTAAGCATCAATTATATTCCAGACCATGAATGTAAAACTCATGGTAGCGGGTACCTAACAGGTGCTCAAATCCCAGTACATTTCTGCTAGATACCCTCACATGCGTAATCACAGTGTGTGTGATATATAATCATGCCATAATCCTATGGAGTAACCAATGTTATGCCCAGTTTTTAGCTGAGAAAATTTACCTTCATAGAAGCAGATTTTTCCCCAAGAGCTCCCAGCTAATGAAAAAAAAAAAAATTCTAACCTATTGTAGTTTCTTTCCACGCCAACAGACGTCATATCTTCTTAAAAGAATTTTCATATTTAGTTTAGACCTCAGAAGTGTTTTGCACAAATTGCTCTGTAATCTGTTATTTGTGTATTTGTTTTATTCCCTGGATTAGATCAGTAGTTTCTTGAGGATAAGAGACATATCTGATTTAATTCCTCTTTGTATATCTTGCTGCATGCAGCATAATGATAGTAGTAAAAACTACAATTATTGAGTGATAAAATGTCAATGCTGTACTATTAATCTCTCATCTATCCTCTTAATTCCTTAAAATGAAAAACAAACAGTAAATAGAAATCTACTGACATTTAACTTACAATTGTTTGTTGTTGTTAGGTGATGTCAAGTCGGTTGTGACTCATAGCGACCTTAGGTACAATGGAATGAAACACTGCCTAGTCCTGCACCATCCCCACGATAGTTATTATGCTTGAGCCCATTGTTGCAGCCACTGTGTCAGTCCATCTCATTGAGGGTCTTCCTCTTCTGCGTTGACCATCTACTTTACCAAGCATGATGTCCTTCTCCAGTGACTGATCCCTCCTGATAACATGTCCAAAGTATGTGAGACATAGTCTCATCATCCTTACTTCTAAGGAGTGTGCTGGTTGTACTTCTTCCAAGACAGAATTGCTTGTTCTTTTGGCAGTCTGTAGTATATTCAATATCCTTCACCAGCACCATAATTCAAAGGTGCCAATTCTTCTTTGGTCTTCCTTATTCATTGTCCAGCTTTTACATACATATGAGGCGATTAAAAACACCATGGCTTCTCAATCAGGCACACCGTAGTATTCCAGGTGACATCTTTGCTTTTTAACACTTTAAAGGGTCTTTTGTAGCAGATTTGCCCAGTGCAATGTGTCATTTGATTTCTTGACTGCTGCTTCCATGAGTGTTGATGGTAGATCCAAATAAGATGACATCCTTGACAACAGCAATTTTTTCTCCATTTATCATGATGTTGCTTATTGGTCCAGTTGTGAAGATTTTTGTTTTCTTCATGTTGAGGTGTAATCCATACTTAAGTTATTACTAAGTATTTTAATAAGTACTGTAAGGAATCTGAGAGATAAAGTCACTTAGCTATTAAGTGAGAAACTTGTGGATTATGCCAGATTAGCCTGCCTCAAAATTTCAGCTTTTTCCACTCAACGACATTGCCCCATTCTGTTAACAAACACTGATTGAGCATTTATTTATATGCCTTACATGGTGCTCAGTGTCAAGATGAAAGAGATGAGAAATTGCCCATTTGCTTTGCCCTTGGAATTTTGGATATAAGCCACTGAAAAGTTGTTTAAGTAATCCACCATTTTGCAATCATGACTTTCTCTAGACACATTTATTTCATTCATTTTTTTCAACAAATATTTATTGAGATCTTAGTATGTGTCAGACACTATCAGAAAGGCTAAGGATATGGGTTTAACAGGGTTTATCAGCCTCCCAGAGTTCATTGTTCAGTGGAAAAGGCAATCAGGAGCCAAGTTTGGGATTCTAAGTTTCAGGAGGGTTAAAAAAGGGATAATGTAGAGATGCACGGCAATGACCACAGTCTGAAAATGTGTATCCATGAAGGCCTCTGCGCCGAAGGACCATGGAAGTTTCTAAGGCCCAGACTATACGGGGAGATTGCAAAAAGCATTGAGGACAAAGGGTGAGTAGTAGTAAACCTGCAGTGGTGGGATAGAGAATATCATGTTACAGGAAAGAAAAGAAGAGTATTTTGGTGCCCCGTGTGAGAGGAAGAAGAGCTAGGGAGGTAGGCAGGGAGCAGAGTATGATGGCCTTGTCAAACATGTTAAGTAGTTTGGAATTCACTGAAAGACAAAGGAAAAGCTCTGATTGAAATATATCTTGAGTCAACCTAACCTTTCAAAGCTAATGCAACTACAGGAAAACCAACTATATTTACCTGTCTGTTTTACATACCATTAAAAATGTGTATGTGTGTGTGTATACACATTTATACACATATATATGCATATATACACATACACTTACTCTTGCATGTATGTATAAATATATGAAAGATTCAGGACTTGCTGATACTGATTGTAAGATTTTTTTTTATTACAGATTTGAGAGAGAAAAAAAAAAAAAACAAACCTTAATTTTTACAATCCAGGTTGAGTTTTCAGCTTTATATAAAAAGAAAATCACCTCCTCCTTTGTTCTCTGAGTACTTTTCATGGCCAAGTCACTGTGAGAGAATGCACGTGGAAACCTATAATGTCATTTTCACAATTGCTTTCCTGATTATAATCATACTGCAAGATGTTATTTCAGAAATTAATTATTTTATTTATACTCTGTAATTTTCAAAGTGAAAAAAATACAAAAAAAAGGCTTGCATGAGTACCAAGTTGGTTTCACAGAGACATACAGGGGATGTCTCTGATATTTTTTATCTTTATGCAATCAGTGTCTCCTTTAGTTAGAGAGGGGCTCCAATCTATCAGAATGCTGAGAGTGCCCCTTTGAAATCTTCAGGGCGATAATTTAAGTGGAATAGAAATGGAGAGAAGGAAAAGGTCACATCCTTGGAAATCTTTTGTGATAAAGGATTTTCCTGGCTGCTTAATAAGATGGCACAGAGGGGATCAGCATTACAATTAAGTTTGCAATCTTGTTGTACCTAGTGACTCGTTCTAAATATTGCCTGCATTCTTAGTTTTCTTGCAACAATAAGGGTGATAAATTCCTCCAACACTTATAACCTTGTGAGAGGACTTATTTAGCCCCAAAGATACCAATTGTATCTAAGGGAAATATTGTTACCTTATTTGACTCTTCTCTTCCAGATACGTGTCGGTAATTGCAGCAGCATTACAAATTGCTTTCGAGTTTCTTTAAAATTCCTCAAATTCCCTTAGACCACACAGTCTCTGATGGGGTGGAGGGTACAGTGGGAAAAATACAGATTTTAAAGTCAGGCAGTCTTAAATTTGAATCTTAATGCTGCCACTGTCGAACTGTGTGACTTTGGACAAGTCACTCGACTCCTGTAAGTCTCAGTCTCCTCATTGAGGTTTGTTAGTTCTGAATTAGATAACATATACCACATGCCAACAAGTGCTCCAAATATAGTTTTAATCAGTATGTGGGATTCCATTCTCACAGTCTAGTTCTCACCCTTCTCCTTTCTAGGTTCTAGCTGTTCTTTAGGCCCTACTCACAATAAGGATCATCTTTGTTAGATAGTTCAAAGAAGAAAAATAGAAATAAGGCATTTTTCATGACCTTCAAGGAGTTTTTCATTAGAAAAGGAAACAAATATATGTACATCTAAATAAAGCACAAGAAGCCCTGGTGTCTCAGCAGTTAAGCGCTCAGCTGTTAACCTGAAGGTCAGTGGTTTGAACCCACTAGCCACTTTACAGGAAAAAGATGTGGTAGTCTGCTTCTGTAAAGATGACAGCCTAAGAAATCCTATGGGGCAGTTCTACCCTGTCCTATAGGGTTACTATGAGTCAGAATCGACTCGACGGCACATAGCAACAACAAATCAAGCACAAGGCTGAAAATGTCACATACCCTTTTAGAAGAATGCAGGATAGTGGGAGTAGAGGAACAGGAGGTTAATTTCAAATGTAGGAATCTGGATACACTTTCTAGGAAGGTGTTAAGAGATCTTACCCTTGAGATATAGATAAGAATAAAACCAATGATCTCTATAGGTTTTTTTTTTTCAGATTCCTACATCTGAAATTAACAGGACCACAAACCTTATTTACAATTCTAAAATACCCAATTCTCTGAAAATTAATAGTTGTTTTTATAGCTCATATGGTGGAAAAACATAAAATGAACTGATATGCTAGAGCATTCATTTACCTCAATTAGTGTGAATATTCATATGTTTTGTTCCAGAAATATTAATGTATTTTGATTACAGGATGTTGTCCCAGACTCTGCTGAGAGTGTTATACAATATGCAGTTGCATTGGTTTATCTTTATAAAATACCATCATCTCCTCCTTCCCCAAATCCACCATACATTGGTCCCACAGTTTTTAGATAAGAGATTGTGTTGTGGTTCTTAATTATAGGCAGAGGGAGTAATATAAACAATGGTCTGTATGTAAGAAAAGGTAGCATTCTCATTAGTTACCACTGTTTATGCTGGGAAAACGTAGCTCTGGCCAAATGTTAGGAATCACACATTTTCTCATTTTAGGGCCATGAGATATCTTTTGGGAACCAATGAGGATACTGGGATCAAGATTTGAATAAGAGCAGACACCAGGCAATTTTAACTTTGATGGGTTCTGCCTGCTTATCAAATTGATTCTAGTTAAGCAAAAGCTTTTTGGAGCAGGAAAGGTCATGGTCAAAGTTTCTTTAGGGTAGAATAAGGGCCAACATACAGTTGAAGGCCTGGTAAAGGAGACAAAAGCAGTAAAAACCCCTCACATAATCATGTTAAAACTCGTTGTTGTTTAGTCAATTCTGACTCATAGCCACCCTATAGGACAGAGCAGAACTGCCCCATAGGGTTTCCAAGGAGCGGCTGGTAGATTCGAACCACTGACCTTTTGATTAGCTGCTGAACTCTTAACACTATGCCACCGGGGCTTCAAAAGCAAGCAATAGGGGATTTTAAAGCTCACAGAGTGTTTTTAGATATATTATTTCTTTTTATTTGTACAGCAGACCAGTATGGTCCTTATTATTATCCCATTTATGCATAAAGGAAATGAATTTCAGGCAGATAGTGATTTTCCACAAATTAAACCAACAGCAAATAAGAGAGCTGAGATTTGAACTCCTGTCTTCTTCCTCTTTAATGGCAGGTCTAATTTATTGAACACTTAGTTTTTGTCAGGTGCTCCACTGAGCCCTTCAAATATATTCCTTGTTTAACTTATTACAAGAACAATGTGAAGAAAGCATTATTAGTATTACCTTTTAAGTGAGAAAACTAAAGTTTATAAAGATTTATCATATCTGATTCCAGTCATCATAACCATGATAATAGCCCGTAATTATAATAACAGCTCACATTTGTTGAGCACTTACCATATGCTGGGCACTGAGCTGAACACATTACACATATGAAGTCATTTAATTCTCACAACAAAATTATGACTCAGATACTATTATTATCCCCATTTTACAGATGAAGGAACTGAGGCACAGAGCAGTTAAGTATCTTGCTCAAGTTTTTGTACCCAGTAAGCATCAGAGGCAGGAGTTTGAAATTAAGCAGGCTGGCGTGGAGATGTATGCTCATAACCCGACTACACTATTCCTTTTGTATTTAGAAATGTGCAAGAGAGTCATTAACTCTCCCTGAGGGATTTGATGATGGTGCCATAGAAGACTTGCCATAAGCTGGAGCACAAAGGATGACTAGGATGTGTTGTAATAGAGTAGAGGATCAGTTCACTAGGTTGAGATCAGCTTTTCCACATGGGCATATGTGGATGGCAGAATGCATAAGAGCATACCCTCCATAAGCCTGACTGCCTGGCTTAACTCCTGACTTGGTCACTTACTTGGTGGGTAATCTTGAGGAAATTTCTTAATCTGTTTGTATCAGTTTTCTCATGTCTCAAATAGGAGGTAACAATAGTACCTATCTTTTAAGAATTAAATAAATTGCTATATGTTAAAATTGTGGGGCAGTACCTGCTACATGCAACCGTGACAAAGATGGATGAAGTCCTTGTGCTCATGTTAGTTATATTTGTATTGCTTCTTCTATGTAATGTTTGCCATGATTTAAAATTATCCGATCATTTGTTCTTGCTCAATATGTCTCCTCATTCCTAAGAGATTTGTAAATGCTATGAAGCAGGGACTCAGTCTGTTTTGTTCACCATTCTCCCTAATAGAAGTGTCTAATACATAACCCATTAAAACCTGTTGCTGAGTCGATTCCGACTCATAGCAACCCTATAGGACAGAGTAGAACTGGCCCATATGGTTTCCAAGAAGCAGCTGGTGGATTCGAACTGCTGACCTTTTGATTAGCAGCTGAGCTCTCAACCACTATGCTACCAGGGCTCCCTCTAGTATATAGTAGGTATCAATAAACACTTGCTTAAAAATGGATGTGTAAATGCATGAATGATATAAACAGATAATTAGTAAGAATGTATATCCTTTACTCCAACAGACCAGTCATGTGGCTTTCTTCCCTTTGTTGTTCTCCTTCTATTTCCCCTCTTGGAAACCTAGGACACTGAATGACTTACATTTTTAATATTTTTTTTTCCACAGAATGTTCTATGTTTTAGCTGAGCCCCTGCATTGATTTAACAAGAAATGTTTCCTAATGTAGACACCCAAGACTAATTGCATTGTCTAGGCACATTGGATAAGGATTTAATTTCACACATCACAAACGATCAGTATCAAATTGTCAGAGTCGTATTTCATACCTCCTTCATGGAGAACTTTAATCTTCTTATCCCACTTTCACAGTCCACTACTCTGAAACAAGGCTCAGTTAGAGCTTAATGGGGAAAAAAGAAGGTAAAATGACAAAAGAGAAAGTAAATGGTCACTCTCGTCACTGATTTCAGGAAGGCACACATGTCCCCAGAAGTTGCTGTAACTTTGGGCTTAGAGTTAAGCAGTGTCTTTGGAAGCCACTCTTGGGTGTGTGCAGCTTCTAGCACCTGCCGCAGTTTTATCTACAAGGATCAAAATGCAGACTACCAAAAAAAAAACAAAAAACAAAAAACTGAACCCAATCACTAGTATCTACGGGGATTACATGTTCTATTCCTTTCAAAAGCTAACATTCTTTAGAAGTTCAGGGGGCTAAATCCTTCCTTCAAAATCACACAGTGGGTTTCCAAGAAGGAGCTGAAGTAAGAGTTCTGCAATATGCTGCCTTTCTACTGGGTGCTTCTGCACTGCAAACAAAAGCAGCAATTCCATCCACAGATTCTGCTTCCTGATAGTTCTCAAATCCATCTCTTCCTTTTCATCCCTATTGACTGATTCTCTGGGTGAGATCCTCATTATCGTCAGATGAATAGTTATTAGAATGGGCTTCAGCAGACTTTTTACCTTCTTCCTTGTCTCTCTAACAATATAGGCTCTACATCATCGCCAGAGTGCCAATCTGCTTACAGATTTTCAAACCACCCCTCTTCCAAATAGTACAAAGTACACATGGCTTAACATGGCAGAAAATGCCCTTAAGTTTGGGAATCTAGTTCGCTTCCCAGCATTTTCCTTCCTTCCAAACTTAGTTCTAATGGCGCCGCCACACTGCAAAATCTACCCTGAACTCCCTGAATGCCACTGACATCTCCCTGTTTGGTGTCCCGATTATAGTTTGTATGGTACTTTGCCTGCATTGTATGATCCGTTACTCTGATCTCATCAGTTTGCTACTTGTTTGCTTGTTTGTCTTTCCGGACTATGAGATTTGTGACTATTTTATTTATATTTCATCTTTTTTTTTCCTCCAAAGCAAAACACAAGGTCTAGCACATAGTACATATCCAACACATGTTTATTGAATTGAATTTAATACTTTGTTCAAGATACAGTGGCAGATACATAGGTGAACAAGACATAGTTTCTGCTCTCAAGCCTTCACAGCCTGCTTTGGGAATTGGAATTGTTCAGAGATAATTGTAGTAGGCGCTAAGCTATGATAGGGGTTATGATCAAGGTAAAAACAAATTTTATGGAAGATCAGAGGATTGTAGAGATTAATAATTCCTATAGAAGTAATGAAGAGTCTATGTGGGAGGTAGTATTCAACTGAGGTTTGAAAAATAGGTAAAGTTTTGGCAGGTGGAGCTGTGATGGAACTCCTTTCAGAGAAAAACGTAAGAAAGGACTGGAAATCCAGGCTAAGTTCTAAGAGAAAGTAAGTAGGACAATATAAGAATATTCTATATATTATAGGTTGGCAGGATTAGAGAGAAGATTGTATTCATTTATTTCAAGAAGCGTCTCAGATTATATGAAAAATAACTATATGAAGAAGAACATGGCATCATTGGAGGATGACTCATTTACAACCTGCTTGTTTCCATTCACCTCACATGCTTGCAAAAGCTGCACAATGAATAAGGAAGACCTAAGAATAACTGGGAAACCCTGGTGGCATGTTGGTTAAGTGCTCCGGCTGCTAACCAAAAGGTTGACAGCTTGAATCCACCAGGTGCTCCTTGGAAACTCCGTGAGGCAGTTCTACTTTGCCTTACAGGGTTGCTATGAGTCAGAATTGACTCGAAGGCAACGGGTTTGGTTTTTGGTTTTAAGAAGAATTGTTGCCTTAGAATTGTGGTGTTGGCAAAGAATATTGGATATACTATGGACTGCCAAAAGAATAAACAAATCTGTCTTGGAAGAAGTACAACTGGAATGCTCCTTAGAAATGACGATGGTGAGACTACATCTCATACAATTTGGACATGTTATCAGGAGGGATCAGTCGCTGGAGAAGGACATCATGCTTGGTAAAGTAGAGGGTCAGCAAAAAAGAGGAAGACCCTCAACAACATGGATTGATACAGTGGCTGCAACAATGGGCTCAAGCATAAAAACAATTGTGAGGATGACTCAGGACTGAGCAGCGTTTTGTTCTATTGTACACGGGCTCACTTGAGTTGGAACCCACTCAACGGCACCTAACAACAAACAACAACAAAGGACCAGAACTGCTCTTTACAAAAGTGGCATGGCAACACTCTTAAAGTTCACGGTCCTTTCTTGAAGCAGAACGTTAGATTCAATATAAATCTTTGATCTAAGACAGATATCCTCTCAATTGGGAAAAGGGTCTTGGGCTAGTAAATGTGTATACACTGAAGCATAATGTCAAGACAAAGATTTCCCAGGTATATTGGAGGAAATCACAAACTGAAATTTTATTAATAATGACTGCTAAATCAGTTAGCTATTGTAGTAAAACACACCACACCAAAACTCGGGGCTTAAAACAGTAAGCATATATTATTGCTCATGAGTCTATGGGTCAATTTGTTTTGGATTGGCTAAGCTCACTTATCCATCTGCAGTGGGATGTGGGTTGGGTAGGAGGCTCTACTGATGTAGTATAGACTCTTTCAGATGTTTGGTGTTCAACTGGCTGTAAACTGGTCTGAAAGTGTTTTCGCTAATGTAAGTGGGGTCTTCTTCTTGTGGTATCTCATCCCTGGGCATGATAGCCCAGGTTATTCTCATGGTGGTGGCAGGCTCCAAAGGAGTAGAAATGTGCAAGATCTCTTAAGGTTAGGCTCAGAACTAATCCACCATCACTTCCATCACTTTCAATTGATAATTATCCCAGACAGCCACAAGATCAACCCAGACAGAAGGGTTGATGAAATACACTTTACCTCTTGATGGGGTGGGAAGAGCACATGTTCACATTGCAAAGGGCATGGCTATAGGAAGAGGTGGAGAATTAGGGCCATTTTTATAATCAGTCAGTCATTTTTTGTAAGTAACCAAAACATTCTCAAATGGTGTCATGCTTCTACCCTTAACACTTAGGACAATGCTAGACACACATCAGTGAAGCACCTATTAACGTTGGTGCAATTTGACTGCTTTATAGTAGTTATTAGAATTTGATTGATCATTGCTAAAAATCTTTAAAAAGCGAAGAACTATTTGCAGGGTCACTTATAATTAGTAGCCAGTTAGACAGCTGTTTTCTAAAACACTTGAGTGAGAAGACATGTTATCAAGGACTACATATGTATGTAATGACTAGTACCTCATGGAGTACATGTCATGTAAGGTGGCTATCTTGATTCCCATTTTGCATATGAGAAAAGAGAGGCTCTGAGAGGTTAAAGAGCAGTCCAGGGTCATGTTGGTGGTCCCTGGGAGAGCCCAGGACTTAGAACCCCAGAACTTTTTATTTCCCTTTATGTGCTACGCTCTCTCCCCTGTATCTCCTTGATATTTCAGAGGCTATTTAGTGTGACCTACTTCTCACCATCGCTGACAAGCTGGCCATTATCTTATTGCTAAAGGTTTGCAGGGAAGAAACATCTATGTAACAGATTTAGTTTATGTGAAAATCTTTTCCAGTTTATTCATCCTTGCAAGGACAAAAACCAATTTCTTTTGCAGCCGTAGTTACTGTTTATATTTCAATAAATTTCATGTTCTCCATGAAGTTGATCGGATGCTGCTTTATGCAGGGGTGCTAATCAAAAGTCTGAAAAGTTCATTCCTCTGAATAAACACCACCCTGAAAATTAGGGAGAGGAAATTTCTTTAATTTTCTAGCTCTTTGTTAATCCAAAGTGCTGAAAATGTTTCAAGTCAAACATGGCCACCTACCATCTGGCTGAGTTAGAAGTATTTAGTAATCTCCTTATCAGCCAAACAGCTGGAAGTCTAGATAAGTCCTATGTGTAAGGAGCCAGTGTCAATTTGTTTCCAGATAATAGCAGTAGGGGGAAAAAAAAAGATATATATACATATATAAAGTAGGAGCTCATCAGTAGGAATTAATTTGGGAGTTTTGCCTGCATGTACTGAACTCTCAGTACTGGTGCATTTATCATCCATTGAGCCAGCTGGAGACTTGAAGGATGCTTTGTGTATCATCTGCCAGTATGCATCATCTCAATATGTGGTTTTCAAAGTGTTTTCTGCCCAGGAGTTTGTTTGAATCTTTAAAAAGTGATACTACTGTATTTTGCTTTGTGCAATAGATGTGTCACTGCAAACTTGCCTGCAAATTGATTTTTTTTTTTCGTTTTGTAAATGGAAACCTAATTGAAATACACTAGGGGAGAATTTGCTAGTTAATGGAGTTCTTGTGTAGTGTGAAAATTGCCTTTTCTCTTGAGAATAAGTACTCCGTAATATATCTATTTTGAGACTTTAAATTTTTGTGTAGTGGGTTTCACGTAGCAGAGTTCCTCCGTGTACCTTAGGGCACCTGGGAAAAATGCGTTAACATCAATTTAGTAATAGGTCTTTTCTGAATACCTCCCACATCCCAAACCACATGAGAATTTTGTAACTTGAAAACATTTCACTTATTATTGAAGTGATTATGTGTACCCTTTTCTAACTCTTCAATTAAACTGTGACTAGTTATGAGTTGAGACCCCCTCCAATGCATCCTCTATATTACTGCTCTAAGCCAGGAAGACACGAGCTAGGCAGAAAACTTGTTACAATAAATTGATACACCAATTTGAACACCAGCTCTGCGTGGTCATTTAGATATTCCCCAAACTCAGTCAGATGTGGACTGCAGTTCTGCATAAAAGAATGAGTTTTGGAGTTGGATAGAGCTGTGGACCACTACCAGTCTGTCAGTTTGTCATACTGTGGTGACTTTCATGTAGCTATGATGTTGGAAGCTATGCCACCAGTATTCCAAATACCAGCAAAGCCATCCATGATGGACAGATTTCAGCAGAGCTTCTAGATTAAGACAGACTAGGAAGAAAATTAGCCAATGAAAACCCTATGGACAAAAGAAAACATTTTCTGATATAGTGCTGGAAGATGAGCCACCTAGGTTGGAAGGCACTCAAAATACGCAGCGGCTGTCAAAAATTGTGAAGATGGTGCAGGACTAGGCAACATTTTGTTCTGTTGTACATAGGATCATCATGAATCTGAGTGGATTCAATGGCAACTAACAACAAGAGCTGTGTAACTTGGGACAAATCAGTTAACCTCGTTGAGCAACAGGTAGCTCAAGTGTAAAGGGTTTGGCACAGACCCTGGAGCACAGTATGTATTCAGAAATCAGGTGATTGTTGCCATTTTTGCTGGAACCATTCTTTGTTCTGCATTCATTGTCTGTATGAGTTTGCCAACCCTAGCCTTGAGGAAATGAAGGCAGGTTCTCCAGTTCTTTGCAGGTTTCTTTTTTCATGGAGCTTTCTCTTTTCATTTCTTCTTGATCTTAAGGTTGTCTGATTTCATTCTCTGGCTTAATTTCGTAATAACATTAGTGTTTCTATTTCATCTTGTAAGTCTGTAGTCACTCGGTGTTATATAAGGTAGGTGACCTGCTTATTTTTAGACCAGTGATATGGAATCCTGATCCTTTTTTGTATTCAATGCTTGGGCTTTGAAGTAAGATACTGTTCCATTTACTAACTGTATATGATTTGGGGTCAGTTATTCAGTTTGTCTAATCCTTGGATTTCTCATCTCTAAAACAGGGTTGAAAAGAAACATATCCTTACAGTTGCTGAGAAGATTAAATAAACTAATGTGTATACAACATCTAGCAGTGTCTGGCACAGAGGCAGGCAGCACATAATAAATGCTAATAAAATAAAATAATATAGAAGTAAGACTGCTTGTCATACTTCCCTCCACCGAGATCCCTAGACTCCCAATTATCTGCTGACTATACCCTTAACGAGACTCTGGTATTCCTTTGCTTTATGTCCCTTTTTCATCTTCAGGCATCTATAATAGCACACACATACAGTATTAGCATTCTTATTTTGCAGTGATTTTTGAACAGTGTTTTATACATTTCATGGCCCTCTTGAAACAGAGACCTATTTAATTTTGCCAAAGAAATATATTTAAAATTAAAAATGGATATGGTATTCTTCCACTCAAAACTTCCCTTGGATTCAAGGCTATTTTTGATCCTGTCCCTTCTTGCCTATCTACTCTCTTGACCTGCATGTTCTGTATGCCTGCTCCAAGCTCAGTGATTGATGTGCATTTCTCTAAATTTGTCTTTCTCTTGCAGACTTCAGTGCTAATACACAGTTTACTTTAAATGTGTTTCCTCTACTTATTCTCTCAGCAACCTCCTTTAAGACTCAACATCTCCTCTCCACTGACCTTTCCCTTGACTCACATTCACCATATTTTTCCTGCTGGAGCTCCCCCTATACCATTTACATATCTACAGTACAGCACTATTGCTATAGCATTGAACTTGCAGTCCACCTCGTTATACTTTCATCTCATAAGGCAAAGGCCGCCCTTTATTAGCTTTTATGTTGACAGTGTCTAGAACAGTGCCTGATCATACTAGATTCTTGTTTTCTCACTGTTCTTCTTTCTCTTTTTCCTATCCCTCTCTCTCTTTGTGTTTTTGCACACATACACGCACACACTCTTTCTTTTAATAAAGAGAGAAGTTGTTCAATGTCATGTGGACTTCTTTTTTCCCTCTAACAGTTACTGCACTCCAGGGTAAATACCACCTAATGTAAACAAATTAGAGGAGTTCTCACTTTACTATTTAGTTTGTGGACAGATATTCCCAGGGTATAGGCAGATACTGGAACAGACATTTTCTCTAAATAGTACAATATGCATTCACAGCTGTAAAATCAATACACCATTTACTGAAAGAGAGTTAGCTTTATCTGTTGTGCGTGCTGTATTACAAATGACTTTATACAAATGTGATTGAGCCCAACCTTCCAATTTGTGAAAATTGTTCATTAAAATTATTTCTCATTCATACTCAGGAATAAAACCCCAATAAACAGCATTATCTTGAGACTTAGTTCAAGAGAGGGTCTTTACAAAAATACCTTCGTTTAGATTCCTGGGGATTTCAGGCAGTCATCCATTCAGTGAAGTTGAACATATAATATTTAAATGAATAATTATTTCTAAGATTATT
>NW_004444024.1:10501907-10505123 GCF_000243295.1 Trichechus manatus latirostris | reverse complement strand
GAGGTAATTCAAACCATGAAATGTTATAATTATGTCTTCTAGTTTGTGGCTTACATTTTCAGTCCCTTAATAGTAACTTTAAACAAATACAAATTGTTAATTTAATATAGTTGAATTTATCAATTTTTTTCTGCCACAAATTATGTTTTTTTGTGTCTTGTCTACACCAAGGGTGTAAAGATATTCTCTCACATTTTCTTTTAATTATATTAAAGTTTTACTTTTCAAATTTTAATTTTTTAACTGTCTATAATTGATTTTTTTGGTATAGTATGTAGTTGGGATTGTTTTCATTTTATCTTTCATATCAATAAGCAATTTTTATCGTACCATTACCGCATTTATTAAACAATCCATTCTTCCATTCTTTCCCCAAATATCTACCTTAATGTCTGCTATGTCAAAAATTTCTATATATTCATGAGTTTATTTTCTGAGTTCTCTATTCTGTTTAACTATTTCTCTATTTCTATATCAATGGCTATAGCAATCCCTGTATCAGTTATTATGATTTATAATAATTTTTGATACTTGTTGTGAAATATGCATCTATCTTGTTGTTCAGAAGTATCTAAGTCATTTTAAGCCTTTTGCTCTTTTATATAAAATTATTTTAATCATCTTGTCAATTGCCAAAAAAAGTCTATTGGGATTGTATTGAATCTATTGATTATTTGTAGAGAACTGGTATCTTTAAGTTATTGAATCTTTTCTGTCCATGAACATGATGTGCCACTCTCTTTATTTAGAATTTTTTGTAACATACTTTTATTTTTTAGCTCTAATGAGTTATAATTGGCACATAGTAAGCTACACATATTTAAGGTGTATAATTTGATAAATTTTGGCACTATCATACACCCATAAACCATTATGACAATAAAATAATTACCATATCCATCTCCCTCAAAAGTTTCATTATGTCCCTTTCTTATCCCTTTCTTTTCATTTTTCATGTTTTTAAATTTTCTCCATGTAGGTCCCCTGCCGTTATTGTAAAATGTTTTAGTATTTCTTGGTTTGCTTTTTATTAACCCAACAATTTAAACACTAATACTGTTCATCATTATTAATGTTTGTTTATATTTTACCTTCATATTCTTTCAGCTTCTTTGCTTCTTGTTCTTCTTTGCAATAGCCCTTCCTTTTGGAATTATTTTAATTCTTCCTTATGTATATCATTTTAGAAACTTCTTTAGTGAAATGATGTTGGTTTATTCTGAAGATATCTTTATTTTTCTCTTGTACTTAAAAACAGTTTTTCTGAATATTTAATTCTTATTTAATAGTTACTCATTTCACTATTTTGAACATATTATTCTGTTGTTCTCTGATTTCCATTTTTGCTGTGATGAAGTCTCGTCACACTCCAATTGCTTCCATTTAGCGGATATGCCTTCTCTTTCTGCCTGCTTTTATTTTGTTTGTCTTTGTTGTTGTTAGGTGCAAATGAGTCAGTTCCAACTCATATTGACTCTATGTACAACAGAATGAAACACTGCCTGATCCTGCGTCATCCTCGTAACATTCTGGCTGTACTTCTTCCAAGACAGGTTTGTTCATTCTTCTGCAGTCCATGGTATATTCAATATTCTTCACCAACACCATAATTCAAGGGCATCAGGTCTTCTTCAGTCTTCCTTATTCATTGTCCAGCTTTCACATGCATATGAGATGATTGAAAACACCATGGCGTGGGTCAGGCGCACCTTAGTCCTCAAAGTGACATCTTTGCTTTTGAGCACCTTAAGCAGATTTGCCCAGTGCAATGTGTTGTTTGATTTCTTCACTGCTGCTTCCATAGGCATTAATTGTGGATCCATGTAAAATGAAATTCTTGACAACTTCAATATTTGCTCTGTTTATCATTATGTTGCTTAGTGGTCCAGTTGTAAGGATTTTTGTTTTGTGTTGAGGTGTAATTCATACTGAAGGCTGTGATCTTTGACTTTCATCAATAAGTGCTTCAAGTCCACTTATTTGTCTTTAGTGATCTACGGTTTTACTCTAATGTATCTAGATGTGGATTCCTTTTCATTTACCCTAAGATAGTGTGCGTACTAAACCTAATCATGTGTATCTTTTATTAACCCCTGAAACATTGTCAGCTTTTGATTCTATGAGTATTGCATCACCCATGATTTCTCTGTTGTCTTCTTCTAGAATGTCAACTGTTGCCTGTCTTCTTATTCTATCCTATATGCATGATAATGACTTTTTTATATCTTTCATCTCTCTGACTCCTTTAACTGCAATCTTTGTATTTCTTCAGTTTATTTTTCAGTTTGTTCACATTCTCTTTAGCTGTGTTGACTCTACTGTTTAACCTCCACATTATTTTTTAAATTCAATTTTTTAAATTAAATTTAAGCTCTTTTTTTTACAAGACAGTCTATCTAATTTAATGGTGTACTCCCTATTTTTAATCCATATTTTTATATATTTTAATATTTTACAACTATTTTCTGTATCTGGTCATTCTTATACCTGAACTCTTCAGAGTCTAAATCTGTTGCTTAGTGTTTCCACTGATAGCTGCTTATAAAAGCTTTTTAATTTTCTCATATATTTGGTAATTTCTTATTGTGAGATCATCTTTGTCTGTATCTAATATGTTCATATCTTGAGGGTCCTCAGATAAGAGTTCTTTCCTTCAAACAGAATTTGTATTACTTTTTGTTATAATCCATACATTATAACTGTCCAGGAACAGTGCTATTTAATTTCTGTGCTTGGTCTTTCTTAGATCATATAGCTAATATAAATTCTACCCAAAAAGCCAATTAAGGTTAGGTTAATAAATACAAACTCTCAGAATATACTGGTAATGTGGATATTGTTGTGGTTATTTTCTGCTTAGCAATATAGAAATTACAGACACCTATTGGCTCCCTGTTCCATACCCAGATAGATTTTTCTTTCCTAGCTTATTCTTTCTCTAAGGGTGAGAACTTTTAAGGTTTCTGATTTATATGAATGGGTTGGTGGGGTCAGCTAACCATCCTCCCACCCCAACAGCCTTCGAAGAGTCAGGGACCTAATATTCCATGTCCAGTCTGGCATGTATTCACAAAAGCTTCAGTGTTCTGGTGTTGGCATATGACTCAGGGCAGCCTTAGCTTCTGAATTAGCTTATCACATACTTTCACTCCTTCCTCCTCTTCCTCCTTCTTGTCCTGATCCTGTTCCTCCCTCTTTTTCCCCTCCTTTTTGTTC